>NC_137077.1:79878886-80438990 GCF_951640355.1 Cnephaeus nilssonii
TTCTCTTGGGGCGTGGGGAAGCCTGGGCAAGGGGCCTGTGGTGGTTTGCAGGCCAGCCACGCCCCCTGGCGACCCAAGTGGAGGCCCTGGTATCTGGGATATATTTATCTTCTACAATTGAAACTTTGTAGCCTGGAGCAAAGCCAAGCCTTTTGCTTGCTCCATGGCTTCCGCCATTTCTGTTTGGATTTGTTTACCTTCTATAATTGAAACTTTGTAGCCTTAAGCGGAGGCCTGGGCCAGCCAGGGCAGGTTGAAACTTGGCTTCCTAAGTCACCAGGGGGCAACTCTAGCATGCTCTCTCCAGCTCCATGGCTGCCGCCATTTTTCTTGGCATTTATCTTCTATATTTGAAACTTTGTATTCTTGAGTGGAGGCCTGGGCCCACCAGGGTCTGTGGGAAGCTTGGCTTCCTCTATTGCTAGGGAAACCCAAGCCTCCCCCCTGCTCTCTGTGGTGGCAGCCATCTTGGTTGGGGTTTATTTGCATATTTGCTCCTGATTGGCTGGTGGGTGTGGCTTGTGGACATGGCTTTTGGGTGTGTAGCGGAGTTAGTGTCAATTTGCATATTACTCTTTTATTAGGTAGGATATTCAAATGTATATGCATTGCAAATACAAATATTGATACATATTTTTTTAACATGAGACATTTTTCTGATGTTCTTTTTCCCCTTTTTTTACTTGTACAGCATGATATATTCAAGTTAATTTCCTTTGTGAACTTATACTTTCACTAATAGCTAATTTTTTATGCTTTAAAATATTTTGCTGCCAAATATTTTAACATTTTCTTGATAATCTTGGAAGAACTCTAAACACTGTAAGTTCATATAGTTAGACTTGACCTCTTTCTAGTATTACAATTAGTAACAGAAGAAGATATTTTTTAATGTTTATCTAAATTCTGTTTTCTTGTTCTTCTGGGTTCAGTGCAGATTAAACTCTCTCACCACCTGTATAGAAAAGAATTAACATAGCAGGCCTGGAACTACCATGCTTAGAATGGCTTGTTTGCAACGTCTGACTTTGGCTAGCATCTGGAAACAGCTCTCAGGGTGTTCCTAATCAATAGTAAACTGATAAGGGTGGTTTGCAGGTGCCTAGACTTTAAATAAACAGTATAATTCATGCTGAACACCAACTTTTTTGAGTCTGAAAGTTTGGTACCTTTTAGGCAGAGGATATTCATGTGACCAACCAACCCCAATAAAATCTCTGGACACTGAATCTCTAGTTCAGTGGTCAGCAAACTCATTAGTCAACAGAGCCAAATATCAACAGTACAACGATTGAAATTTCTTTTGAGAGCCAAATTTTTTAAACTTAAACTTCTTCTAATGCCACTTCTTCAAAATAGACTCGCCCAGGCCGTGGTATTTTGTGGAAGAGCCACACTCAATGGGCCAAAGAGCCGCATGTGGCTCGCGAGCCGCCGTTTGCCGACCACGGCTCTAGTTAATTTCTCTGGCAGACACTTCATGTGCATTGTCACAGCTTAGAGGAAGTAAGCATGCCTTGTGTAACTCCACTGGGAAAGCACTCAGAAGCATGTGCCTGATTTCCCCTGGATTTCATCCCATGCAGCTTTTCTCTTTGCTGAATTTGCTTTGTATCCTTTCACTATAATAAAATTTAGTCATGAGAACAACTATATATGGAGCTCTGTACACTCTTCTAAGGAATCCCCAAGGCGGGGAGCAATCTTGGGGAACTCAACACACTCTCCCTTGCATTTGGACAGGGCCATGGAACTAGCACTGGACTTTATGTTGTTGTGTCATTCTGGGCTGTAGTGTTAGGTCGTTGGTGTGAGATACTCCATTGTTTCTTTCCCTTTGAGTGGGTAAATACCAACATCTCAAACAGTGGAGCTTCTGTAAGGCTAAGGCTGAGAATGAAACAGAGCAAAGGACCCAGCTGACATTAGATTAAATTAACATTGTAAGAAATGAACTTCTGAAATTTTTTAGCCACTGAAATTTTATAGTTTTGTGCTATTGTAGCACAAGTGGGACAATCTTGACTGATACAAATAATAAGTAGATTTTTGTTATGCTAAAAATAAGGTTATGTAGCATGAAGGGTATTTATATCACAGATTAATAACAATAATTACTTGTCATGCATGGAAAATTGCTTACCTGTCACTCATACTTAAAATTTTGACAGTCATAGTTTGTTTTAGTTAATTAAATTATCCTCTAATGAATGTTTTTGTCATTTTGTTATAAATCATATCAAACCTGAACTACTTATTACAAAGAATCTGCATAGATCAAAATATACTATAATTTATAAGAAAATAACCTTATAAAGTTTTCTAAGTGTTGATCATATATGTAATAGTCATCATTTAAAAAAGCTTTCAAAGTCAGTGGTAAGCAGATATTGTCAGTCTCTTAATAAAATGATAACCTGATTAAAATGGCATGAAAGGATGTTTTTCCCCCACTTTATTAACATTGAACTATGTGTTGATTACATACTAGAGGACATGGGCCATTTGCTCTGCTTGGTAGCAGAAGTGTCAGCAAGAAACAAGTTGGATGTAAACTAAATATGATAACCTATTATTTATTCATAGTAATAAACATGTTCAATAAACTACCCTTAAAGAAATATTTAAATGTCTCCAAAATATGCTTTATTTCAGAGGAAATGTATAGGTACAAGTTCTCATCTTTGGGGTTTCCAATTGGAGTATGGATATCTCTGCCATTGTAAATAGTTCACACACCAAAAGTAAAATCTGAATATTTCAGTAATTTCTATTTTCTAATATGGTTTCTCTACTTTTTTCACTTAAAAACTCAAGTGATTAATCTTCCGGTAATATCTTAGAAAAGTTGAAGACTAAATATTGCTACAGTTTCCTGATGCTATTATGATTTTAAAAATAGGTTAACACACAGTTCATAGATATAATGAACTGAAATTTACTTTATAAAATTTAATGTTTTTCCAAAGGCTAAATATGTTTTTATCACTAATAAACATCTTGTTTGAAAATATAATTAATATAAACGTCATACATAAATATTTTATCTTATTGTTTAAATTCTGGTGCATCAGATGTGTATGAACAAGTTATAAACATTTAGTTTATAAAGGCAGCCTTTTCTAATTTCTATCTATGATATGGGACATGTTCTGACTCATTGGGAAAATTTGCTGAATGTAAAGGAATTTGCATTATACAGTTTTATAACTACACTTCATTTAAAATTAACATAAATAGATCACAATGCTTTTATTATATCCTAGCTAGTTCATTGTTCTAATTTTGTTATAGCTAGAGAGAAATATATTTAATTAATTTAGTACATAATGTTTTTTACAATAAGCATTTTTAAAGAATAGTTTTACATTTGCAGAAAAGTTGTTAAGCTCTCTTCTCAGCTTTTTGCTATGATCAAATGCAGAAAAGTTGTAAAAGTAAAACAGAGACCACCTATATGTCCACACCATTTCTCCTATTAATAACATCTTACATCAATATGGTACATTTGTTATAGTTAATAAACTAATATTAATATTGATCAAATGATTAACTAAATAATGCATTTAGATGTATTGGTTTTTATTTAATATTCTTTCCATGCCCAGATCACGCACAAGATATAATTATTTAGTAAGTCTTTTTTAGTCTCTTTAGGCTGTGAAAGTATTTCAGAATTTGTGTTAATAACCTAAACAATTTTGGAGACTTCTGGTCTCTAGAATGTTCCTGAATTGGGATTTCTATGGCACATTTTGCACAATTAGTGGGGTCATGGTTTGTGTTTGTTCCTTTGTTGTTGGATAGGAAAACACTGAAGAGGTAAAGTGCCATTTTTATATCTTCATATAAGGGCACATGCTGTCAATATAACTTACCACTGTTTGTGTTCACAGTTGACTGAGGTAGTATTTGTTAGATTTCTCCAGTGCAAAATTACTCATTTTTCCACTTTGCATATACTATCTGTTAAAATAAAGTCACTATGTGCAGCCCACTCTAGTCAAGAAAATTATTAAATGCTATTTTAACTCCATCAAAATACATTGATAAGTGTTTGCAGTCATCACATACTCATCTTGACAACTAAAAAATTCTTCTAAATTAATCTTAAAGAGAATAATCTGTTAGTAAATATACACATATCCATTGTTGGGAATATTTTTCCAAACACTCACTGAAATCAAATGCATAATTCACCAAACCAGGTGTTATCAAACATGTGTGCATAAAAATCACCAGTTCTGATAAGGTCCCATTAACATGATAGAGGGTTTTGGTGCATCATATTTTTTAAAACAATACATTAAATTCCTCAAATATCCAATCAGTTTTTATTGCCTTAAAGATATTTTACTCTAATTGGCAAAGTTTATAAATTAAACATTTTATTTAATTCTCACAGGTATGGTGGTATAGCATAAATTAAAATATAGGTTCCCTGACTCCCTAGACAGTGATTTCTGTAGTTTGGTATATCAACTATTTTTTTTTGTCTTGTTGAGTGCCAACTTGATCATCAAATATAGCATATTAACAGGCTGTTAATCTTACACAAAACCTCACTTTTACCACTCTTTCCTCATCTCAAGTCCATAATGCCCCTACAATAGTTTACAGATAAAGTTAAAACAGTTTGTGTAAGTTTTTTTTTTCTTTATCTTTGTTCCATTCTGTTTTTTTTTTATCCTAAGGAATCTCAAAGCAATGCCATAACCATTCATATGTTATATAAACTTTTCTGTTTAATTTATTTTTTTATTTCTGTCTACCTCAGGTTGCATATTCAAAATAAATTTTATAATTACTTTATCAGATTTAGTTTACATAAGAAAATATAGAAAAAATATCATGACTATATATTGGCTAAACCTTGAATAGAAGACAAATGTGAAAAAGTTATATAGTTCTTCATTTGAAAAGAAAAATAAGGTCTCCTCAAGGTTATCTGTTAATATTTGCTATTTGGCCATTCCCCAACTCCCATTTACAGTGGCATCTTCTACTCCTTCAAGTCCCACTTTGGGTGTCAACCACTCAACAGTGCTATTCCTGACTCATTTTGACATATTTTCGCATCATCTTCTATTTCTCATTCAGAGTACTTACAACAATTAAAACAACCAACAAAATAAAAAGGCAACTTACAAAATGGTAGAAAATATTTGCAAATCATATATTGGATAAGGGGATAATATCCAAGATATATTAAATAGTCATAGAAATAAATAGCAAATAAAAGAAGTCCATTGAGAAATGGTCAGGGGAATGAAATAAACTTCTTTTTCAAGGAAGACATGGCCAATGGATACTTGAAAAGGTAGTTAATATCCCTAATTATCAGGGAAGTGCATATCAAAACGACAATGACATACCTCACACCTGTTAGAATGGCTAGGGGGAAAAATTTATTAGAAAAAGGAATGGGACCAGCAGGCATGGCTCAGTGGTTGAGCATCAGCCTATGGGTTGGGGGGTCATGGTTCGATTCCTAATCAGGCACATGCCTTGGTTGCAGGCTCAATCCCCAATGTGGGGAGTGCAAGAGGCAGCCAATCAATGATTCTCTCTCATCTTTGATGTTTCTATCTCTCTCTTCCTCTCTCTCATCTCCTCTGAAATAGTATCTGAAAAAAGAATGGTTAAAAAAAAAAGATAGGGTTAATAAGATTTGGAAAAAAAGAAAACTCTGTGCATTATTAGGAGGAATGTAAATTGGAACAGTTACTATGGACAACAATATGGAGGTTTATTAAAAATTAGAAATAGAACTATCATATGTTCCAGCAATCCCACTTTTGGTGATATATACAAAGGTAATGGCAACATTTTAAGTGTTGAATAGAAAGAAGATGCGGTATATACATGTAATATAATATTAATGGCCACAAGAAAGAAGGAAATCCTGTCAGTTGCATTCCTTGAATCTGAGTCTTATAACTTAATAGAATTTGATGTAAATAATTGTGTCAGTTCTGAGCCTGGATATCAAGAAGCCTTGCAAGTGTCCTCTTGGAACTCTGTGACATCCGTGTGAAAAAGCCCAGACTAGTCAGCTGGAGGATGACAGACCTTGTGTAGAGGGGCACTAGTCTTAAATGTTGTAACAGGCAACCCAATCCAATCCATCAAACTAACTGGAAAAGAATCCCCACTTAAGCAGAGTCCAAAATGCCCAATGACAATTAGTGATTCAGTAAATTTTTATCAGTTTGTTATATAGAAGACAACTGATAACTTAGCTAACATTAAAAATATGCCATTATCATAGAAGTTGAAAAATTTGCCAAGATGAATTCTGATTGGCACTAAGTTTACTATAGTTGAACAGTTCATACCACATTGTGCATGAATGCATATATGTTAGAATGTGTGTGCATGCATACATGCACACACATCATCTACATATAGATTAATCCAAAACTAAGAAGGAAAATACATAGTTTTTAAAGATTGCAATGATATTCCACAAAAATCAATAATTTTTATTGATTGGATATAAATAATTCAATACTCACACACAGATAAGAATAAATGTTTTATAAGATAGATAGAGAGTATTGTGCTAAGTGAAATAAGCCAGTCAAAGAAAGACAAGTATCACATGATCTCACTCATATGTGGAATCTAAAGAACAAAATAAACAGATGAACAAAGTAGATCCAGAGACATAGAACCATGGAACAAACTGTCAAATCTCAGAGGGAAGGCAGGGGTGGGTGGGAAGAGAGTAACCAAATAATGTGTATGCATATATGCATAACCCATGGATACAGACAATAATGTGGTGAAGGCCTGGGGCAGGGGATGGGTTTTGGCTAGAAGGGGTTAATAGGGTGTTGGGGAAATGGGGACATTTATAATACTTTCAACAAGAAAGATACATTTAAAAAAACAACTATCTGCTTTGCATATGTATGTAGACTCTAAGTTTTTGTTAATCTCAGTTATTCCATTATCCCTCTGTTAGGGATTCATTTTTCTGGGATGCATAGTCCTCCAAAGCTTAGAATGCTGGAATAATCACATTGGCAAGGTGTCTTCCACCAGGATGTCTCTCACACCCCCAATGATAAAAATGTTAGCCATTTGGGTCACCACCTTGAGGCACCGATTACCCACATTGCCCATACACTTGGGACAGGGCCACCAGGGGCATAAATCAGGGATTCTTAAAGTCTCTTTTCTCAAAACATTCTCAGAACCAGCTGTGTCATTTTGGGTTGTCTACTTGCTGACACCAAGACAGGAATAAATAGGCTAGACATTTTTTATGGAAATCCCTATAAAGAATACATTAGGAGAAAATGAATAGCATGGAGAACCTTCAAAATAAAATAAATATGATACTTCTGAAAGAAAAAAAAAAGGCAAATGAAAATTGGCCAGGGAATAATTTACACTATAGCTTTTTATGAAGTTTTTAAAAAGCTCTAAGAATGTCTCAGCCAGACCAATGTGAAGTCCATAAGCTAAGTTTACTCATTTCAGGAAATCCAATCTGGTGGGAAGGGCCAGTGGTAGATAATCTGCTGAGCACAATGTCTAGAAATAGCCAAAGGGAATGCGACTTTGGTAAGAACTTGGTAGTAGATCCAGAGGGATTTGTAGTTGTCACCTGGAGCTGCCAGCTACTGTATTCCACATCGCAGTTTTTCTTGAAATAGTACACTGTGTCTGTACTTGCTATAATGCAATTTTATTTTAAGATTCAGCTCCTGTAACTTCCTGAATGGTCATCTGTAACATCTTTCACAAATTACATCAAGGTTAGGAATATTTCCTCTACTCACTCATGTATGATCCTTTCCTAATATTTTATTTTGTTTTAAAATAATATGTTTACTTATTTGTCCCATACAACTGAATATAAACAGGTTGTGGTCAGGAGTCATTTTCTCTTTATCTTATACTAGAGGCCCAGTGCACGAAATTCATGAACTGGTGTGGGAGGGTTCCTCAGCCCGGCCTGCACCCTCTCGCAGTCCAGGACCCCTCAGAGGATGTCCGCCTGCTGAGTGGTAAGGAGCAGTGAGCAGGCAGGCGACAGTTGGAAATCCCTCTCGCAGTCCGGGACCCCTCACTCCTTACCACGTGCCTGCTCACTGCTCCTTACCACTCAGCTCGCTGCTCCTTAGCGCTGCCATGGAGGCAGGAGAGGCTCCCTCCACTGCCACTGCGCTCACCAGCCATGAGCCCTATCTTTCTGTGTGATTGTCTGTGGGCCAACTGCTCTCTTCCTTCTCACTTAGGGCGAGCAGCATGTGAGGGCAGAGTACACTGTTGTGGAATGCAGAGGGCTTCCTGGAGCTGAGGGGAGTGGCCGGGCCCATGGGGTGAGAAGTGGACACAGAGGACGCTACCTCACCCAATTGTGGGGTGGGCTGGCTGGCCTTCATCTGCCTGACCCCACCCAGGGGGGGAACGAGCAGGGTATCTGCCTCTCCATTCTCCATCCTTTTATCTGTGACACCTGTCACCCTTGCCAGGCCTCCCCAAAGAGAGTTCAGCTCAATCCCTGAATGTGGAAGGGCACGAGGGTGGGGTGGGGGCTCCACTCCAGTGCCCCCTGATTCCCAGCGACAGGACCTGATCGCAGGATGGTGGCCACAGCTGCAGAACAAAATCTGTTTCAAGAAAAGTTGGGAATGCAGACTTTGGTATGAGCCCCTATTCCAAAAGGTGGCAGTTTATTCACATTGTGGCAAAGTCACCTTCAAGAGTAACATAAGTGGGTAAAGTCAGGGCCAAACGGGGCCATTTCCTCACCCAATCTCTCTGAGGCGCGTGGAAGGAACCAAGTCTCAGCTCTTTGCAGGACACTTCCGGGTTTCTTTTAAGCCTAAAGGACAGTAGTCTGTCTCCATTCTTGTTCTTTGGGATTTTTTCATCATCAGATAAAAGGATACGTACATTGGGGCAATCCTCTTGAGATACAATATTCCAGTTGCAACCATGTGATGACGACAGCGCCCCTCAGAGGGAGGGAGCCAACAGATGGGGAGCAGGGAATTCTGAAAACCAAAGCGATGACAGAGATGCTAAACCTTTCCTTCACATGTCTGACACCTCTCTTCAGGTTGCCTGCAGGGCGGGTATCTGCTGGACCTTTACCACTTGATGTCCTGGCAGGCTGCCCTGGGCCCTGCTAGGCAGTGTTCAGGACTGCCTGGGCCTGGGGGGAAGTCACCCCCCCACCCACCCCAGCCACTACTGGTACAGCTCTTGCACATGGGCGCTGGTCTTCGGGGGCCACACCGGGATGACAGTGTAGATGCCTTCCATCTGCCACAGCAGTGCCCTGTCTGCTTGCCCGTCGTCCACCCGGGCCTAGCCCCTGCCGCTTAGGCATGCCCGGTGCAGGCCAGGACTCCCATGAAGTGTCAGGGGAACTTGCCCCTCTACAGCTTCAGGACCACTTCTGGATGTTCCGAAAGCCGTAAGCAGCCTCAAAGCATAGCAGAACCTCTCCGTCCCTTTCAAGGGTGACCTCCTGGAAGTCTTTGTTCTTCAGGGTGTGGTAGGTGAGCACCCCCACGACCTCGTTGAACAGCTCCTTGGCCATGTGCCTGAAGATGTGTGCCAGGTACCCATCGGAGCTGGCCCCTCGTGGAGCCTCACCTCCTCCTTCATGTCTCCCTCCAAACAGAGTGTCCACGGCGGCGTCATCCGAGAAGAGGTCACTTTGCTCCATTATCTGGACAATTTCACCTGAGGTTAACATGCAGTCAGCACCCTGGGAACTATGTAAAGCTGCGGGAACATCTTCTCAAAGGGCCTCCAGTTTCTTGTCATAACACAGGGCCACAATGATGTGGAAAATCTTGTCTGGGGACAGGTTCTGCCATCTGGTGAAGTAATCCTTCACCAGAGAGCCCATGATCTGCTGGAGAGACTTGGCCTGCAGAGGTGGGGGTGATGGGGTGACCCAGCACATGCTCTGCATATCAGTCCCAACTGGGGCAGGCGGAGGTCAGCATGGGTAGCTGGGGCTCCTCCTCATGGTGCTGGCAGTACTGACGCACAAATTCCTTCTGACTCTCCAGGACGCTGAAGTCCGCAGCTATCTTCATGTCAAAGACAGTGCGCCCCAAGGCTTTTGAGGAAGCTGCAGAGCCTTCTGGACGCATCAATGACACTGAGGCTGAATTTAGCAGCAAAATAAGGCAGAGACTAAGGACACACGGACACTGCCAGCACCTTGTGCTGTGAGGTATCACATTTCTTATTAAGGTTCAGAACACGGGAGAAGTCCTTGGTGTTCTGTTGAGAAACTTGGACTCCTCCTTCTGTGGCCACACAACTGTCACACGCCAGGCAGTCACTCAGAAATATCTTGGCATCGGCCAAATTATGGAATTCTCCCTGCTCTCCATTCTCATGAGCCAGACTCCAGATGTTGACTGCGGCATTCTCTTGGTCATCGGTTTTTGTTTTTTTTTACTACATTCCTTCCATTTGCAGTGATCACACTTCATCTGGAGCAGGGCGGGCGGGGGGGGGGGGGCGGCTTAAGTGACCTGGAGGAGGCACAGGGAGAGCAGTCAGTCACCGCTGGTCACCCCTGGCGCTGCTGGCGGTATCCTTTTCTCCTTGTGGAGCGCCTAGGGAGGGGAAGCGGCTGCAGTGCCCGAGGCCGAGTTCCAGGAGGCCGGCAGCGCTGTCAGGATCATGCAGGCAGCGCTGGTCCCTTGGTGCCTGGCCTGTCCTCTTCAGATTCCACCTGCAGGACTACTAAGGAAGCCAGTCCCCAGTTCCGCCCCAGCTCCACCACCGATTGATTGGAGTCTGAGGGCCAGGAGGAGGGACCAAGAGGCCTGCCTTCCAGTTGCTCGCCACTCACTCCGGTTCCCTGTTAACTATCCCCTGATCAATGGGAGCCTGTGGGCCGGGGGAGGGACCAAGCAGTCTGCCTTCCGCCCACTCACCAGTTGCTGCTGCCACAGATTCATTGGAGTCTGAGGGACCCCGGTTTCCTTGTTAGCCATCCCCTGATCAATGGAGCCTGAGGACCAGGGGATGGACCGGTCCTCTGTTCGGTCGTTAGGGACCCTGGATTTTTATATATTAGGATGACACAGAATCAAGCAAACTGGCACAAAGTATATTGATGAAAGAAGAAATGAAGGGTATAAGAAAACAGTGGTGGATTTTACTTCCATTATGTAATCACTTAGAATATACTTACACCTGGGGATAGTTCATAACCTTGTTACCATTATTGCAGCTGCAGATGAAAAAAAAAAAAGAACCCTGGTCTTGGAGCCAGACGATGGATCTAGATTAGACATTGACTGATAAGGTAGAATTGGTTGGAACTCTATGCATAATCATTACCTCAAATAGCGATATTATTTTATGCATTTTTAATAACTGCTCTGAAAGGAAATTAGACATTTTTTTTGTTGTAGATTCTAGACCAAAATAATATAGAAGACCTGTAGCTATAACTACTTAAAAATGCTTGAATATATGTTGATAGTGTTAAAAATATGACAACAAACCCAAAATGGAGTGGCTTATGCTAAACCCTGTGTCATCAAGCGGAGACTTAATTTAATTATAGTTTTGACTCGGAAGTAGAATCTTAAACCAGTCAATCAAGAATCAGCAGGATCAACACCAGTTAGGTCATCTGCCTACTAGACCCTGGCCTTTCCTTTCTTAAGGAAAGTAACATTATTCACTCTTTTGCCTCATTTTGTTACAGAAGACGGGAGAAAAATCAAGCAACGCTTAGAGAAATGGAGTTACGATTTATTACGCGTGGGCCCAGAGAAAAAAATATCTTTCAAATTTTGAGCAGCAACATGGAGGAAGTTGTCCCTTTTTATATCTTTTTCAGTCCTTTGTCTCCCAAATATAGGTTTTTCTGGTCCCCTTTGCATGTTCTTAAAGAGCCCTATGTGCTGGGGCTTTGAGACCACAACCAAAGGCCTGGCCTAGCTCCAGCACTGATCATTTCTTCTGGGGAAGGTTTATGGCCTCTCTGAGATGGGAGTAAACAGGTCTTTCAGGACCAGACAATTAAAGGGGCAGTGACTAGAATCAGATTGCTAGCCCCCCAAAATGTCTCTTTTTCCCCATCAATTTAACTTCCTTGTAGCAATTTCCTTCTGCTTATTAAAGTCTTTCATATTATACACCTCCTTGAAGCTAGATTTCTATCTGCTAGATTGGTTTTTGCCCAATTTAAATTAATTTTTTGTCAACTCAAATCTTTAAAATTTAATATGTCTCAGTTTACCTTTTAACCATCCTTAGTGTCAAAGCAAGAATCAAGAATGGAAGGGGACCCTCAGGAGCAAGGACCAACCAGAGGTCGTACCTGTGGAGCCCCTGAGCTGCTGTTTCCTCGCTGCCTCGGCAGGTTGTAAGTCCCGCTTGGATCCTTGCTCCACAGCGTTTGCATTAGGCGCTTCTAGACTTTATTTCCTCTTCTTTTTCCCGACTGGGTCTGGAAACCGGCTGGAGTCCTATTGGGTCCAACTTAAAAACGGGACCACGTCCATGTCTGGACTACGTTTGAATTCGAAAGCAGACTGGTTCTAGAATCATATTGGGTCCTTAGAATCCGGGCTAATTCTAGGGTAGGACTGGGTCCGACTTAAGCAGTACTGGGTCCAATGTGAGACATCAGATGAATTCATTTTTGTTTTAAGGCTAAACTAGCAAGCTAATCTTACCAAAGATAATCTTGATTTGCAGTGGAAAACTTTAAACCTGGATAAACTTATCCATTTATGAGGTGCCTCGAAACAAAAGGGGTCTCAGCAAAGCACTCACTATAAAGGGTACAGGGAATATTATTATTCCTCCTCTACAGTTTCTGGTGACTAGGATGAAACCCACTGGGACACCTGACCCGTCCCAGAGCCTGCAAACTGGATCCTGGGAAAACTAGTGGAAATAAGCAAAGGGTAAAATTGTTATCCAAGTCACCTCTTGCAGGCCTCTCGCTGTGCTGCCTGGCTAGAGAGTAATAATAAATCTCACACCCTCCTTTCCTTTCAGATTGGCAGGCAAAAAAAACACAAAAAAAAAACCCAACACATTTGTAGAATTAAATCTTTGGGCTGTGACTTGTGAATTTGCTTTTGGGTACTATTGGTTTCTTTCCCAGGGGCAGCTATTGCCTTCTTGTTTGTTTCATTTGGGGTTGCTCAGTACTGCCAGGGATATTTACTGTTTGTGCTTGCTGAAACATGACGAGATATTCAAAGGGTATTATTTTTGTTTGTGTTTTTTTTTTTTTAATCCTCACTGAGGCTATGTTTACAGGAATCGAACACACAACCTTTGTTGTACGGGACAATGCTCCAACCAACTAAGCCGCCCAGCCAGGGAATTCAAAGATATTCTTAAAAATTTTAATGTGCTTAAGTTTATATTTTAATAATAGATAGAAATAGGGAAAGATAAAGAGGCAGAGGGAAGGAAAAAGGAAGAGAGGAAAAGGAGAGGAAGGAAAGGGTAGAGAAAGAGAGGAGAGACAGATTGTATGTATTTATACTCTTCATGAAAGATAAATCTGAGATCATTTACTTAATTGAGTTAGATTAGAAGGCATAATGAATATGTTGCCATTAGACAATGGGACACTGGTAGTTCAAGGCATGTAGCTTTAGTTATGAAACAAATTATTTAACTAATCACCTTCACCTTAGCACTTTAGGAGACAAACTGGCTTTTGCATTGGGATATTATGGAGGACATTATGAACATAAGCACAAGTCATAGGCTATACATTTATTATATTCCTTAGGTGATCTACTTTCAGACAGGAAGTTTAAGAATTTCATAAATACAAAAAGAAAAAGAAATAAAGCCCAGCCAGGTGGCTCATTTGGTTGGAGAACTGTCCCATACACCAAAAAGGTTTTGGATTCGATTCTTGGTCAAGGCACATAACTAGATTTTGGGTTTGATCCCCAGTAGGGGTGCTTACAGGAGACAACAGATCATGTTTCACTCTTCTCTCTCTCTCTCTCTCTCTCTCTCTCTCTCTCTCTCTCTCTCTCCCTTCCTCTCTCAAATAAATAAACATATCCTTGGCTGAGAATTTTAAAAAATGAACAATAAGATCAAATGATGGATAGAGTTGTGAGCTGAATTCATTTTACAGTAGAACTGGATAGTTTATGAAAACACACTTTTATTTCCCCTTAGTTCCTTAATACATAGTTAAAAACAGTCTTACTTAGCAATTTATTGCCCACCTGGAGTGGCCAATTGGCTGTCAGACACACAGAATAAAGACAATGTTGTTAGGAAGTTCCAAGTGGAAACCACTGAATCTGCCACTGCATAGCAAATTAGTAAAGTAAGAGCAAATATTGCATTTCTGAGTACTCTTTGAGAATAATACTACCATGGCATAATTACAAAAATAGATTTGAAACAATGAGAGAACAAGACAGATTGCATACAAAGCAATGACAAATAGATATAAATGAATATCGCATAAACCATAAGCCAAAAGACAATGTAATAACTTCAAAGTGCTAAGCACAAATAAATGTCTCACTAGAATTTGATATACAATACAAAATTCAAAAATGGAACTCAAATATTTTTATGCTAAAAAAAGAGTGAATGAGTTTATTGCCAAGTGCCTTAACAAAAGACACTTCTAAAAATGTGGCATTCAGGAAGAAAGAATAGGGAACAGAAGAAAGGTGGAGACATAGAAAGGAATGTTAAGCAAATGACCTGATGGAGGGCAATTTCACATAATCTCTTAAACCGGGAAACTGGGGCAATTTCTCTTAGAATGCTAAAAACTCTTATGTGAAAAACTAATGTGGCATGAGAACATAAATGTAAATAAGTTATTTCTTCTTATCCAATACTATATGCAACATATAGGAATCTGTTTTGGTTTCATTCCCCACAGTTTCATCATCTGCACTTTTTTTTCCCAATCACCATTTATCCCCTCTATACCTTCTTCCACCTCCACCTGCCTCCCTGCCCACAGTCACTACAGTATTGTCTACGTCCGTGAGTTCTCTCTTTTTTTTCCTTTTTTGCTCAATCCCTCCAGCCCCCCCTGCCCCATCAGAACTATCTGTCTGCTCTCAATCTATGAGTCTGTCTCTATTTTGCTTTTCACACTGGTGTGCTGCCATTGGACTATTCAGGTTTCAAGTAACTTTCTTTTCTCAAAAGTTCATAAAAACACTTTTTTCAGCAGGTTTTTGGGGCTCTAATATTTCTTCCATTTCTTCTGATTATTTCATGTGTAAACTAGAGGCCCAATGCACGAAAATTGCAAGAGTAGGCCTCCTTCCCTCGGCTGCCGGCACCGGCTTCCCTCCAGCACTCAGGACCTGGGCTTCACACCAGCTGCTGGGCTGCTTCCCTCCAGCCGCAGCCACCAGGCACCCGAGACCCGGGCTGCTTCGCTCCTGCCCTGACTTTGTCCAGAAGGACGTCTGGAATGATGCCCGGAAGGACGTTCAGTCTAATTAGCATATTACCCTTTTATTATTATAGATAGCACTTGATAAAGTAATTCTACTTTTACTACGTACTTGTTATGTAACTCCAACCTAATTAATAAAAGTTTGGGGGTAGGTGATCAAACAAGACAGTCCTTGGGGGGGATTCCAAGATGGCAGCGGATTAAGTGGAAGCTACACTGACACTCTCCCAGGACCAAACTGGAATTACAACTAAAATACAGAAAAACTTCCTGAAAAATCAATTGAAGACTAGTTGGAGAGAACCCTGATAACCAAGGACATAAGTGGAGACCACATAGAGACAACATTGACAGGGGCTGGGTTCCCTCCCGGAGCTGCGGGCTCACCGGGCGCCTCGCCATCTTGCAAGGAAAGGAGGATTTTATTGGAAACCTGACTTTCTGCGAGAACTGCAAACACTGAACAGCTGCGAGCACCAGAACACCGGTCCCCTATCGGCGCAAACATTCGGATTCAAAGGAACCCTTCACTGAACCACGGAAAGGTCAGATTTCGCCTGAAATAAGGTGTGGTTTCTAATCCCCGCGGTGGGAGGGAAGCGCGCGAGCCATGGGACCGGCGGGAACCGGGAGGTCTGTGCCTAGAAAAATCGGCGGCAGTTGGAGCTGCCGTGATCCGTGAATGTGGAAGGGGGTACTCTGAGTTGCTAACTGAAGTGACCTCTTAAAATCAACTCATTTTAATCTGACGAGGAGGATCAGACTAAGAATTTTCAAAGGAGTGCGGGCTACTTAGTCTGGTGCACAGACCCACTGTCCGCACACTTGGGCTCTTTCCGACTCTGCTTACTAAGCCCAACGCATAGGAAAGCCCAGGTGGAAAAACCCTGAAAGACTGCAGGGGAAGTTGTTTTTTCGGAACCTGGGAACAGAGCTAGGTGTGACCATCGGAGAGGCAGCTGTGAGGCACACACCTCCACAAACCGGTAGTGAGTGCCATAGAGGGGAAAAAAAAAAAAAAAGCTAGAGAGGCCCAGAAGTCAATTCAGAAACACTGCCACCCAGGGGCTGAAACGCTAATTGTCTCTGGTGTAATCAAAAATAAATACGAGAAATTAAGACACGGCCGGCTTAAAAAGCAGGATTGGCCTACAACACTGAGGAGCAGAGGAACGAAGCTGAACTGAAATACCGCCCAGACTGGGAAACAGGCATACCAAACAGAATAAAAGAGGAAGTGAATGACAGCCGCTACTGCACATTTTAGTCTTCCTATTTTTTAATTTTTAATTCTTTTTTCAATTTTTTTTTCAATTTTTTTCTTCTAATTTTTTTATTTTCATTTTTTGCATCTTTTACTTAAGAAAAATTTTTTTTTCTTTTTCCTCGATTTTCACCTTTTTAATTATTACATTTTTATTTTCAATCAGCATTATTATTGCTATTATTTTACTTTTTTTTTTTAATGTCATTAGATTTTCTCTTTCTTTTATTTTGGGATTAGTGTCCTACATTCTATTTGCATCTTTCCCTTACCCTATCTCAACGCTAACATTTTGCCATCACTCTCCTCCTAACCTTTCCCCTTAAAAAATTATTTTTCTCTCTGGCCTTTTGTTGTTGTTTGCTTGAATGTTGATTAGATTGAATTTTTATGCTTTTTTTATGAGATTGTTTTGATTATAATTTTTGTTTGGTTGGTTGGTTCTATTGTTTGCTTTGTTTTTGTTTTTTTTTTATTACTTTTGTTTTCTCTTGCCTCACTTGATATTAGTTGCTGTTGCAGTTTGTATTAATCTCCAGGCTCGGGTTGCTGGAATTTGCTGGGATTAGTGGTTGTTCTAGTGGAGTCTACTCCCCATATATATAGTTTGTTCCCCTTTTCTCTCTTAGTATTGTTCTTGCCTCTCTTACTCATTTTTCTTTTCTTTTTTCTTACTGCTCTTCTCCCAAGTTCAGATTCACACTCTTTTTTTTTTTTGTTGTTCTTTCTTTTTACTCTCCCTCTTCCACTCCTATTCCCTAATTTGTCTTTCTCTGGTGGTTACCTTTATTGGAGGTTATTAATATTGTGAATACAATTCTGTTTAGTGCCTTGTGTGTTGTGCCTGGTTGTGTTGTATTTTGTACCTTTAAATCAACGCCGGAGAGAGAGAACTATATAACCAGACATCCGGAGAAGAGAGACCATGGGGAAACAAAGAATTAGCCCCCCCAGGAAAGAGAAGCAGGCATCACCAGAAAAGGAAGTAAACGAACTAGAGGCAAACAACCTATCAGAGAAAGAATTCAGAGAAATGGTCATAAGGTGGCTGAAAAGGATGGAAGACAAATTCGACAATATGAGTAAGAACCAAGAGGAAATGAAGAAGAACCAAGAAGAAATGAAAAATGACATCGCTGCTGTAAAGAACTCAATAGAAAGCATCAAGAGTAGACTAGAAGAAGCAGAGGACCGCATAAGTGAGCTAGAAGACAAGATGGAAAAAAATACCCAATTACAACAGCTTCTAGAAACAAAAATTAGAAAGCATGAGGAGAGCCTAAGGGAACTTCGGGACAACACAAAACAAAACAACATCAGGATAATAGGGGTACCAGAAGGAAAGGAAACGGAGCAAGGAATAGAAAACCTGTTAGAAGAAATAATAACAGAAAACTTCCTTGATATAGGGAAGAAAAAACCCACACAAATCCAAGAAGCTCACAGAGTTCCAAGCAAAATGAACCCCAAAAGACCGACGCCAAGGCACATTATAATTAAGTTGGCAAACACCAACGACAAAGTAAGAATCTTAAAAGCGGCCAGAGAGAGACAGACAGTTACATACAAAGGAACCCCCATCAGACTAGCAACTGATTTCTCAACAGAAACTCATCAAGCCAGAAGGGGATGGAATGAAATATACAAAGTCATGCAAAGGAAGGGTCTCAATCCAAGAATACTGTACCCAGCAAGGCTATCAATCAAAATTGAAGGTGAAATCAGGAGCTTCACAGACAGAAAAGGGCTAAGGGAGTTTATCACCACCAAACCAGCAATGAAAGAAATGCTAAAGGGTCTGCTGTAAAAAAAAAAAAAAAAAAAAGAAAGAAAGAAAGAAAGAAATAAGAAGGAACACAGGGGTATAGAATAAAAATGGTGACAAATAAGTGCCTATCAATAATAACTTTAAATGTAAATGGATTGAATGCCCCAATCAAAAGACACAGGGTAACAGATTGGATAAGAAAACAAAACCCATATATCTGCTGTCTACAGGAAACCCACCTCAAAAAAAAGGACGCATACAGACTGAGAGTAAAGGGATGGAAAAAGGTTTTCCAGGCGAATGGAAATGACAAAAAAGCTGGGGTAGCAATACTTATATCTGACAAATTAGATCTCAAAGTGAAGGACATAACAAGAGATAATGAAGGCCACTTCATAATACTAAAAGGAGAAATCCAACAAGAAGAAATAACTCTGGTAAACATATATGCACCCAACACAGGAGCACCAAGATACATTAAAAAACTCCTGGAAGATTTCAAAGGAGAGATTGACAGCAATACAATTATAGTAGGAGACTTCAATACCCCACTATCACCATTGGACAAATCCTCTAAACAAAAAATCAGCAAAGAAACAGCAATCCTAAATGACTCACTAGACCAGATGGAATTAATCGACATCTTCAGAACATTTCACCCCAAAGCCACAGAATATACATTCTTCTCAAGTGCACATGGGACATTTTCAAAGATAGACCATATGTTAGGACATAGGCAAAGTCTCTCCAAATTCAAGAAGATAGAAATCATATCAAGCTTCTTCTCAGATCACAGTGGCATAAAACTGGAAATCAACTACAATAAAAACAACCCAAAGAAATCAAACACATGGAGACTAAACAGCATGCTATTAAACCATGACTGGGTTACCAAAGACATCAAGGAAGAAATAAAAAACATCATGGCAACAAATGACAATGAAAACACAACAATCCAAAATCTATGGGACACAGCGAAAGCAGTCCTGAGAGGGAAGTTCATAGCTCTACAAGCCTACTGCAAAAAACAAGAAACAATGGTAATAAATTACCTAACCAAACAACTCAAAGAATTAGAGAGAGAACAACAAGAAAAGCCCAGTGTAAGCAGAAGGAAAGAAATAATAAAGATCAGAGCGGAGATAAACGACATAGAGACCAAAGAAACAATACAAAAGATCAACAAAACCAAGAGCTGGTTCTTTGAAAAGATAAACAAGATTGATGGACCTCTAGCCAGGCACACCAAGAAGCAAAGAGAGAGGACCCAAATAAACAAAATCAGAAATGAAAGAGGTGAAATAACAACAGACCCCACCGAAATACAAAGGATTGTTACAAAATACTACGAACAACTCTATTCCAACAAACTGGACAACCTGGAGGAAATGGACATATTCCTAGACAAATACAACCTTCCAAAACTCAATCAGGAAGAATCTAAACAGCTCAACAGGCCAATAACTATGGAAGAAATTGAAGCAGTCATCAAAAAGCTTCCGGCAAACAAAAGCCCGGGGCCAGACGGCTTCACAGGAGAGTTTTACCAAACTTTCAAGGAAGAACTAAAACCTATCCTCCTCAGACTATTCCAAAAAATTCAAGAGGAAGGAACACTTCCAGGCTCCTTCTATGAAGCTAGCATCACCCTAATACCAAAACCAGATAAAGACAACACAATGAAAGAGAATTACAGACCAATATCCCTCATGAACATAGATGCCAAAATTCTCAACAAAATCCTAGCAAATCGGCTCCAGCAATACATCAGAAAGATCATACATCATGACCAAGGATTTATCCCAGGAATGCAAGGATGGTACAATATCCGCAAATCAATAAATGTGATACATCACATAAACAAATTGAGAGATAAAAACCACATAGTCATATCAATAGATGCAGAAAAAGCATTTGACAAAATCCAACACCCTTTCTTGATAAAAACTCTCAACAAGGTGGGAATAGAAGGATCATACCTCAACATAATAAAAGCTATATATGATAAACCCACAGCAAACATCATACTCAATGGGCAAAAACTAAAACCATTTCCCCTAAGAACAGGAACAAGACAGGGATGCCCACTCTCACCACTCCTGTTTGACATAGTACTGGAAGTATTAGCTACCGCAATTAGGCAAGAAGAAGAAATAAGAGGCATCCAAATTGGAAAAGAAGAAGTGAAGCTGTCCTTATTTGCAGATGACATGATATTGTACGTAAAAAACCCAAAAGATTCCATCAAAAAACTAATAGACTTAATAAACGAATTCGGCAATGTAGCGGGATACAAAATTAACGCCAAGAAATCTATGGCATTTCTATACACCAATAGTGAACTTAAAGAAAAAAAGACTAAAAAAGAAATCCCATTTACCATCGCACCAAAAAAATTAAGATACCTAGGAATAAACTTAACTAAGGAGGTAAAAGACCTATACGCGGAAAACTACAGGACACTGAAAAAAGAGATAGAGGAAGACGTAAACAGATGGAAGAACATACCATGTTCATGGATTGGTAGAATCAACATCATTAAAATGTCCATACTACCCAAAGCAATCTACAGATTCAATGCACTCCCCATCAAAATACCAACAGCATATTTCACAGACCTAGAAAGAACTCTCCAAAAATTCATCTGGAATAAAAAAAGACCCCGAATAGCCACAGCAATCCTTAGAAAGAAGAATAAAGTAGGAGGGATCTCCATACCAGATTTCAAGCTGTATTACAAAGCCACTGTTCTCAAAACTGCCTGGTACTGGCACAAGAACAGACATATAGATCAATGGAACAGAATAGAGAATCCAGATATCGACCCAAACCACTATGCTCAATTAATATTTGACAAAGGAGGCATGAACATACAATGGAATCAAGACAGTCTCTTCAATAAATGGTGTTGGGAAAATTGGACACACACATGCAAAAAAATGAAACTAGATCACCAACTTACACCATACACAAAAATAAACTCAAAATGGATACAGGACTTAAACATAAGACGGGAAACCATAAAAATACTAGAGGAATCCACAGGCAACAAAATCTCAGACATATGCCAAAAGAACTTTTTCACTGACACTGCCCCTAGGGCAATGGAAGCTAAAGAGAAAATTAACAAATGGGACTACATCAAAATAAAAAGCTTTTTTACAGCAAAAGAAACCATCAACAAAACAACAAGAAAGCCCACTGCATGGGAGAACATATTTGCAAGTGCTAGCACTGATAAAGGTTTAATCTCCAACATCTACAGGCAGCTTATGCAACTTAATAAAAGGAAGATAAATGATCCAATAAAAAAATGGGCAACGGACCTAAACAGAATATTTTCAAAAGAAGACAGAAGGAAGGCCAAGAGACACATGAAAACATGCTCAAAGTCACTTATTATCTGAGAGATGCAAATCAAAACAACAATGAGGTACCATCTCACACCTGTCAGAATGGCTATCATCAACAAATCAACAAACGACAAGTGTTGGCGAGGATGCAGAGAAAAAGGAACCCTCGTGCACTGCTGGTGGGAATGCAAACTGGTGCAGCCACTGTGGAGAACAGTATGGAGTTTCCTCAAAAAACTGAAAATGGAACTCCCATTTGACCCAGTAATCCCACTCCTGGGAATATATCCAAAGAAACTAGAAACACCAATAAGAAAGGATATGTGCACCCCCATGTTCATAGCAGCACAATTTACAATAGCTAAGATTTGGAAACAGCCTAGGTGCCCGTCAGCAGATGACTGGATCAGAAAACTGTGGTACATCTACACAATGGAATACTATGCTGCCATAAAAAAGAAGGAATTCTCATCATTTGCAGCACCTGGATGGAATTGGAGAATATTATACTAAGTGAAATAAGCCAGTCAATGAAAGAAAAATACCACATGATCTCACTCATTTATGGATAATAAAGAACATTATAAACTGATGAACAAAAAGATAGTTACAGAGACATTAAAGCAACAAATTGACTTTCAAATTACAGGGGGAAAGTTAGGGAGAGGGGGGGTAGATAAGAAATCAAACGAAGGACTTGTATGCATGCATATAAGCATAAACAATGGACGCAAAACTCTGGGGGGTGAGGGCATGTGTGGGTGTGGGGTGGGGGGGGTAATGGTAAGATATGTACACATATAATACCTCAATAAAAAAAAATAAAAATTAAAATTAAAAAAATAAAAATAAATAAAATAAAAAAAAATAAATAAAAAAAAGTTTGGGGGTAGAAAAAGATGGAGGTGAAAGAGGTACAAATGGTGATGGGAAAGACAGTGTTGGGGGGGAGTTGAGCAAAAAAGAAAAAGAGAGAGAGAACTCATGGACATGGACAACAGTGTGGTGATGGTGTAGCGGCATGGAGATGGGTGGAGGTAAAAGAGGGCATGGGAGGAATAAATAGTGATGAAAAAATACTGGGTTCATTAGAAAAATTGTATATATATATATATATATATATATATATATATATATATATAGAGAGAGAGAGAGAGAGAGAGAGAGAGAGAGAGAGAGAGAATAAAATAAGGATCCATTCTAAAAAATAAATAAATATTAAAAATAAATAACCTAAAAAATAAAAATTGGATTTATACTAAGGAAATATAAGGAAAACACTCCGTTATAACACATTCCACTATAAGCTAACAGGATTTTTATCCTGCAAACAAAAGATAACATGTAATTCTGTAAGTTGCTTTGCACATTTAGCAACTTTTCATTACAACATGTGTTTTAAATTAACCTTATTTTCATTCTCCCAAGTCTAATACGCTTTGTAGGCTATTCATTTCCCATCATCATTTCAAATTTTATTCACCAAAATGTTTGTTTTAACTTTTAAAAATCACAAATCACACTAGTACTGGGGCCAGGACTCATATTAAGAAGAGGGAAATATGCATTTATATCCTAAGGCAAGATGGAATATAGCAACATGGGACAAAATACCATCTGATTGATAGGGCACTTTGGGTTAAGAAGAGTGGTAAAGTGGAGGTGAAGAATAGGTATCTTACCTGGGACTTATATTTGAGAGCAGATCCAGTTCTGTTATTCCAAAGATTATAAATAAGCAGTGAAAATTGGTCCATACTTTAAGAAAATTAAAAAAAGAAGAAACTGTAAACTCTACTGTTAAAAGGTCAATGCCACTGTCCTTTTAACAGAGGATAGTGATTTTACAAAATGAGGAAAGCCTTATGACACAATATTTTGGTTGACTGTACAAACTAAGAGTTTTCAATAATTTGATATTATAATTACACAATTATAATAATGTCAAAACAATTGCTTTGGAAGATAAGTTATGATGTATACAATTGAGTTTAATCCTTTAGAAAAAATTCAATAATTTTACCTGCAGAACACTAGAAGTTGTATAATTTGAGATTAAAAAGGCATTATTATACCAGCTATTATAGTCTGATCCAAGATATATATGACTTCATTTACTGGAGAGTTAAATATTAAAAGGTCAAAGATACAACAGAAGGAATTACTTTCTCTTGCACAAGGGTTATTGAGAATGTGAATGTAATTCCCATCCCTCGTTCTCTAGACACACTGTGTTGTACAACCATAGTTGTATATTTAAAATAAAGTACTGCCAGATATTTTACATGGTAAGGTCTTATACTACCTGATAAGTTATTAAGGAAACATCATAAACTTCTTACAGGAAAGATATACTGAGCAGTCCATCTTTCATAGACGGTATTTATGATTGAAATATCAGCATGCCTTCTGATCCATGATTTCTGGACAGACTATTAATTATACTATGCAATAATACTTTCCCACCTGCTCCACAGTGCCAATATTTGAATAACAAATGAAATTCTAAAAATCTTTATAAAATTATACCCTAGGAAAGGCAGCTCTTTCTTTAATGCATATTTCATAAAGAGGAAAAAAAAACAGATTAATACTGACGGTTTTAATCAAATCTGTGAAATGTCTTTAACCAGCCTTCTTTACTTTTCAAATTATAGTCTTTCTTTACTAATCTTAGAGAGTAAGATACTTCCTTCTTGTGGTTCTTAATTGCCTCTTTCCAAATTTCAAAAAATAAAAAAGTAAAGCTTTTTCATATATATCACTTGAGACTATAAAATGTAGGCTACATTAACTAATAAATACTTTTAAATACATTTTTATTGATTTCAGAGAGGAAGGGAGAGAAAGAGAAAGATAGAAACATCAATGATGAGAGAGAATCATTGATTGGCTGCTTCCTGCACACCCCACACTGGAGATTGAGTCCGCAATCCGGGCATGTGCCCTGACCAGGAATTGAACCACTACCTACTGGTTCATAGGTCAATGCTCAAACACTGAGCCATGCCAGCCAAGCTAACTAATAAATATTAATGCCATGAAAAAATAGCAACAGTAGTAAAACTTTCATTTATACTGTGCACCATTTAAATACCATTTTTTATATGTGTGCTTTAAAACATTGCAAAAAGTCACTCACCTGTGAAATGTATTAAATTGTCCCCACAGGAATATAATAGGCATTTTCCCAAATGCTCTGACATATTATTTTGCAAGGATTTGGCATCTCTAACAATAGTATTAACTATTTTGTAGCATGGTTTATGCAAGTTTACATTCCAAATATGCAACTCTGAATATTATGAATTCCAGTATTCTCTATGGTCAGTGAGAAAAATTAATAAAAAGTACATAGGGCAGCCCAAACCGGTTTGGCTCAGTGGATAGAGCGTCGGCCTGCGGACTGAAAGGTCCCAGGTTCGATTCCGGTCAAGGGCATGTACCTTGGTTGCGGGCACATCCCCAGTAGGGGGTGTGCAGGAGGCAGCTGATCAATGTTTCTCTCTCATCGATGTTTCTAGCTTTCTATCCCTCTCCCTTCCTCTCTGTAAAAAATCAATAAAATATATTTAAAAAAAAAAAGAAAAAAAGTACATAGGGCAGTTTCATCCTATATAATAAGAGAGGAATATGCTACTTATCCATTACGACCAACCGCGTAAGGTTCAGATCAGGGATCTGCAGGAGGGTGGGGCAGCAAATTACAAGTGGGAGTCGAAAAGCTACAGGAGGGGGCAGGGCAGCAAGCTATAAGGGGGGGCAGGGAAGAGGGCAGGGGGTGCTACAGGAGGGCAGGGCAGTGGGCGGAGAGCTACAGGAGGGCAGCAGAGAGCGACTGGTGCACAGATTTGTGCGCAGAGCTACTAGTTAATATATAATTACTTTTGGGCAGCTTTATTCATATTACTTTTAATATTATATCATAATATCACTTTTGTTCCTTCACAAGATAATTGCTATGTGGTTTTGTCAATCTAGATATATTTTATGCATCTTTATTATTTTTACTCCATTTGTTCATAATGATAATATTTACTTTATAGGCAATGAACAAAATAGATATTGTGCTTTATATTATGGAGTTTATATCTGGGTGAAAATGAGAAAAAAATAAACAAATAAATAAGGTACATAATAATGCCACATCAGGAGAGAGTCTTTGAAAAAAATAACTGAGGTGGATAGAGAATTTCAAGTGTGCAATTGATATCTCTTGGCAGGAAGACATAGTAGTTATCTCTGTTAACATTTGAGCAGATACTTTTAAAAAGAAGTAAGTGAGCCACACAACACATTGAACTATCCCAGGCAGAGTTAGTGACAAAAGCTGAAAGGTAAAAAACAAAACAAAAACAAAAACAAAAAATCCACAAGAATGATGAAAGAAGAGCCAAGCAAGTCAGTATGGCTGGGAAGTGAATGAAAGGAGAAAAGAAAATCAGATATGAAAATAACGAAGGGCCAGTTTTCTATGATGCTGTAGGCCACGTTAAGGAATTTGAATGTCATTCTGAATAAGACACGGAACAAGTGGAATTTTCTGAACAAAATAATTTTAACCGACATACAGTTTAGTGAATATTTACTGTTCAAGGTGTAGGTAGAGTTTAAGTTACATATGTAACACTAAAGATTAAAAGACAATAAAGATTAAAAGACAAAAAGAATCAGCACGAACTGGTTTGGCTCAGTGAATAGAGCATCGGCCTGCAGACTGAAGGGTTCCAGGTTCGATTCCAGTCAAGGGCATGTACCTTGGCTGCGGGCACATCCCCAGTGGGGGGTGTGCAGGAGGCAGCTGATCGATGTTTCTCTCTCATGGATGTTTCTAACTCTCTATCCCTCTCCCTTCCTCTCTGTAAAAAAAGCAATTAAAAAAAAAATCAGGTAGAAGAATTGGAAGGTCTCTAGTATAACCTAAACCAAAAAATGTGGTGGTTTAGAACACAGAAATAATAATAAAAATAACGAGGAAAGTTGAATTACTAAGTGTGGGATTCATTGATGTATTGGGTGTGAGGTGTGAATGGAAGATGGGGAAGCAGAGAACATAGAAAAATTAGCTAAAAGCATAGCCAGCTTTGAACACATGTAGTCTGGCTTCAGAACAAACAATTAAGTCATGCTTACTTAATGCTTAAGATAATTATTTTATTATAGCTCATGATTTTCTAGGTCAAGAATTATAGAAATTCTCACCTGAATACTTTTTTTGCTTTGTGTGGCATTCCATGATACCACTCAGTGGTATTCAGTTAATGCATTGCATGTTCTGGAAGTCAACATGACTTCACTCATATTCCTAGTTCCTTGCTGGTGATTGCGAGAAGGCTGGGCTTTCCTGAGCCTCTCTGTCTCCATGTGGTCTCCGGGAGTCATGGCACTTCAGCAGAAACGTAGTTGGGTTTTTTACATAGAGACGCAAGGCTCCAAGAGCAAGTGTTGCAAGAAACAGGGAGAAAAAGCTGCTGGTCCAAGCCAGATATTGGCATTACATTGTATCTGCTGTCTCTCTTTGGTTGAAGAAGACAGAGAGGATACCCCCAAATCACATTCTCAGTGGGAAGATATCAAAGAATTAATGCACATGTTTAATTACCAATAAGTGTTTAGAAGTATAAATTTTTCCCCAGAAATAACAGTGAGTGCTCTGTTTCTAGGTTAGTTAGTTAGGTAGGTATTATTGCCTTTAATTGTAAAAGGAATCTAGAAGGATAAGAAAAAAATTTAGGTTGGATGAGGGAAATGGGCTTAGAATTCACACAATTTGAAATCCCTTCAAGACTATTATTGTAATACATAATTCTACCCTTTTATGGAATATACAATGGGGGAAGTAACTCTATAGTAGAAAACTGACAATCAGGATGTTTTTTCAGTTTCTTTATTCATGACAAATATACTATTCTCATATTTCTAAAAAAGATAAAAAAATTATCAGATGTTACATGGATAAGATTCAGACTGAGTAATTTAAGATCTCATTTTTACCATTAAATAACATGTGCCTTGAAATGACTTAACCTTCCTATGGCTATATTCCTACTTTTATAAAAATACAATAATAATAGTGCCTAAAAATGCAAGGTTGTTGCAAGTTTTAAAAGAGATAATAAATTCAAAATATTAAATCCAGAGCTTGGCTCTCACCGAGGTCTTAACAATAGTGATTATTATTATGCACACATTCACATTCTTCCTATAATCAATTTGATGTTAGAAATAGTTCATTTTGACCAAAAAAAAAAAAGAATGAATTTCACAAATTCATTAAAAAAATGAATGAAATTAATTTGACATAAAACTATCAAGTTTAATTCTTACCTGAAAAACCTCCTTTAAGGTTATATACATAGGGTGTCTCACACACACACACACACACACACACACACACACACACAAAGAATATACACAATTTGAATAATTATAAAGGCAGTGTTTATTAAAGTACATTTCATTTTCAAACTTGAGCTATCAGCTGTTAAAATATGTATACATTTTTTGGGGGGACACCCTGTATATAAAACAAATTTCTAGAGCAGGAAACATAATTATTTATTTATAATTAATAATCATTCTAGTTCCCCACGCCCCAATTTGCTCTTTAAGTGATGAAAAGCATGTCTCTATACATGCACAGAATTTTATACTGTAATCAAGCAACTCTTAAAAGATTAATATGAGTGGTTAAATAGAAGAGGACAGCTGTCCATTTCTCAGCAGGTTAGAGCATAGTCCCAATATGCCGAGGTTGCGGATTTCATCCCTGGTCTGGTTATATACAAGAATCAACCAATGAATGCATAAGAAAGTGGGACAACAAATCAATGTATCTCTCTCTTTCTGTATAAAATCAGTAAGTAACATTTTAAAATATTAAAACAAAAACAAAACACATTCTTTTATTTTGAGAAGGGAGAGAGAGCATTTGCTCCCTAGTGTATACACATTTTGTTTGGGAAGGATCCTGGGTAATTAGAAATGTGAGATAACATCTATAATGTTACAACCACATCAAAATTCTCCATATTTAAAAGCTGACATTATATGCTACAGTCCATACAGTTTTCAGGAAACTGAGGAGGGAACAAAACCTTTTATCATTTCTGTGACTAATATTTAACAATCACTTTGAAACCTTTAAAAATTAATTTATATTGAGTCTCTTCCTATACTCCCTTTGAGTTTTATTTCTATATAAAGAGATATATTCAAATATGATAGAAATTCAAGTTTAAATATAGGTGTTTGGGCCAAAATCTTGTAGAATAAAATAATTGGTGTTTATCAATATTAGTCTGAAATCATTCTTTTGAAATATCATTTGACATAGCAATGTACAAAGCAGTGGGTGACAATATTTATAGCCTAAGTAATTACTCATTGCATGTGGCCTGTTCTGGAGGTAATGAGGCATAGTTATTGTCTATGGCTTTAGTGTACAAAGCTTCCTATATAACTTCACACTTCATCAAAGATATTATGTGAAAGGTAAAGCCAGCTCCTCTTCTGCAAAAACAATCCTTCAGTTGCTCTTGCTTAAAAGCAGCTTTCACAATTTCTCTCCTTGATTTTTACAAAATTGAGAATACCCATATATATTTCTGTTTTAACTGTAAATTATAGGACTTTATCCAAAACTATTTAGACAGAGGACTTCAGATATAATCCCAATGATGCACATAGACACTAAAATGAGCAAAGAGACAACTCAAAAAATTTCTTAATTGAGATTATGCATGCTTGACCAACATCTACAGATTAAGAGTGGACCAATTTTAATTTCTGGTTCCTTGACCCTTACTAATAGGCTTTGGAAATCATTCAGAAAACCCTCTTTGGTAAGGAACTTGGGAAGCTATACTGTAGCTGTCTGATGATCAATTACATGGAAAATTGAAATAGATGGGAAAAAGTTTTCCACTGAATGATCTTGCACCTGAGTGTGGTAATCACCTTGGTAATGTTTGGCTAATGCCCTTCTTTTCTCCATTACCTTCCATCAACCTCCATCATGCTTCACTTCCTTTCCAGGACTCAGGGTGGCTCTCACTCCTCCCTATACCAATTTCATTTGGTAGCAGTTCATTTCACGCCATTCCAACACTTTGTTCTCATCAGTTTGTGCTCACGATCTTTTCAAAACTCTTATGTTATAAGTGAGCTATACCACTATTTTATTTCCTCATTCATGTATTTAAAGCATCCTCAAAATTCATGTACAAAAAAAAATGTATAAAAAAGAGATTCTAAAACAAATAGAAAATTAGAAAGCCTGTCAAAATAACAGACAAAATCAAATGTAGAAATCAAAGAAAAAATTTCACTATTTCTACTTAAACTTAACACTTCAAAATAAGGTTATAGCAGAGTAAATAGAAGCCTAATGATCATTAATATCTGAGTCCAGACTACTCAGTTTATCTCTCTAGCCCAAAAGACATCTGATAAGGTATTTGAATCCTTGTCCCAATCCTACAATAGAAAGTATCTTCTGCTGCAGAAAGAGGCTAAAATGATCCATGCTATAATGGCTTAAAGATAGAGACATCACTATTAAATTATATTTAGCTTAATATAGGTACTATAGAAATATTTATAGGTTGGCATTGAACTGTGGTTAGTAGACACATACATATTTCCTTTCTCTGAAAGCTGAGAGAGCCTAGAAACAAAGAAGCCTCAGTGGCATCAAGTGCACCCACCACCCTGATCTTGTTTTCTAATTATATCTATATCTATATCTATATCTATATCTATATCTATATCTATATCTATATCTATATCTATATCTATATCTATATCTATATCTATATCTATATCTATCTATCCTATATAATAAAAGCCTAATATGCTAAGTGTCCAGTCGACCAGTCGGCTGGTCAACCAGTCAAAGCATAATATGCTAATAATATGCTAAGGCCACTCAACTGTTCATTATGACATGCACTGACCACCAGGGGTCAGAGAGTCGACCAATTAACCAGTCGCTATGATGTGCACTGACCACCAGGGGGCAGATGCTCCAACCAGTAGGTTAGCTTGCTGCTGGGGTCCAGCCAATCAGGACTGAGCGAGATGGGCCAGACATGCCCTGGAGCCCTCCTGCAGTCCTTCCCTGGCTGGCCAACCTCCCACGTCCCTCCTCAGCTCCAATTGTGCACTGGTGGGGTCTCTAGGCCTGGCCTGTGCCCTCTTGCAATCCAGGACCCCTCGGGGGATATTGGAGAGTCAGTTTCAGCCCAATCCCACAGGCCAGGCTGAGGGATCCCACTGGTGCACAAATTTGTACACCAAGCCTTCTAGTATATATATAAAAGCCTAATATGCAAATTGTCCTCACAGGAGTTCAACCAAGAGATTGATCTCTCACTATGACATGTGCTGACCACCAGGGGGCGGCATGGAACAAAGAAAGGCCCCGGCCAGCAGCTGGCAGGCATAAAGGAAGGTCCTGGCCGGCAGCTGGCAGCCAGGAAAGGGAGGCCTTGGCCTGCAGCCACAAGGAAGGCTCCAGCCAGCAGCTGATCACTGGCCAGGCCTAGGGACCCTACCCATGAATGAATTCTGTGCACTGGGCCTCTAGTTCTCAAATAAAAGGAACAAGGCTCTATGGAAAAATGGTTAATTCTATGCCTAGGGTCGATTGTATAGATGAGGTGCCTAGAGCATCTTGTAATGCCAATGTAAAAAATGCTAAAGAAAAGTAAAGAAAAAAAAAGTAACAGAATGATGGGAATATGTCAGAGACACAGGAGTCAAGGGTCAACAGAAGAGCTTCAATGGCCAACAATTTGAGTATAAATGAATTGTATACTATTGGATTATAACCTAAGTATAAGATTAACATCTACAAGTTTATACAGATATAAAGAAAGAAGTAAAAATAAAAAATGGAGAAGAGACAAATCTTCTGTGCCGAATTCCAAAGAATTTATGCAGATGATCTGCCCTCAAAAAAGAGGAACATAACTCCTCACTCTGTAAGTATGTGCTGTGCATAGTGACTTCCATACAAAGATGACAATATGAAATGGGTTTAGGAAGAGTGACTCTACAGTAGAGACACCTGACAAGAACTACCTTAGCCAGGTGATTAAGGTCAACATTGATAAGTCATTTTGAGATGAAAATGACACTTTAACTCCAGTCTAATCATGGTGAAAGTATAAGACAAAGTCCAGTTGGGGACATGCTATAAAATACCTGGTAAATACTCCTCAAAACTTGCAAGGTCATCTAAAACAAGGAAAGTTAGAAAATGTCACAGCCAAGAGATATCTAAGGAGACATGACTAATATATGTGGATATACTGGATACAATCTTGAAACAGATAAAGGACATTACCTCAAAACTAAAAAAATCTGAAAGGAGTATGGACTTTAGTTAGTAATAATGTATGACTATTGGCTCATTAATTGTAACAAATGTACCATACACATAAATGTTAATAATAAACCTCTGTACTATCTTTGATTTTTTTCTGTGTATCTAAAACTATTCTAAAATAAAAAGTTTATTTTATTTTATTGATTGATTGATTTTAGAGAAAGAGAGATTGATTCGTTGTCACACTTATTCATGCATCCATTGGTTATTTCTTGTTTGTGCCCTGATGGGGGTTGAACCCACAACTTTGGCATATCAGGACAACATTCTAAACAACTGAGCTATCCAACCAGGGCCAAAAGTTTATTTTTAAAACACAAATATTAAATTGGCAAATATGTACTTCATCTATCATATTTTTCCATATCCCTTTTCATAAATATCTTTGGTGTCAGAATAAACAGGTGACTAACATTATTCACCTTCAACAGTATACACAGCATATCTTTTTAATATAACACAAAAATTTCCAAAGAAACTTAAGGATGGGAGATAGGTGAAACCACATAAAACAAAACTGATAATATATATCCTGTACAGATAATACAAAAAGCAGATGGAATCTATAATAATAAAAGCGTAATATGCTAATTAGACCGGACAGCCAATCAACCTTCTGGACATCATTCTGGAAAAAATCGCAGCAGCGAGGGCCGAGGCAGAGGCAGTTAGGGGTGATCAGGCAGGCAGGCAGAGTGGTTAGGGGCGATCAGGCAGGCAAAGTGGTTAGGGGCGATCAGGCAGGCAGGCAGGCAGGCGAGCGGTTAGGAGCCAGCAGTCCCAGGTTGTGAGAGGGATGTTCAACTTCTGGTTTAGGTCTGATCCCTGCAAAAGGGTGCAGGCCAAGCTGAGGGCCCCATCCCCATGCACGATTTCATTCACTGGGCATCTAGTTTAAATATAAAATTCAAGTTCCAGATCATTGGCATACTAAATAATAATGCAATTTAGCATTTCAAAATTATTTTATTATTTATATTGCCTATTATTTACAGTATATAATGTTCTAAAAGGTTTTCCAGAAGAAACAAATCTCCCATAATGTTATTTGGTTAAGTACTTTAGAGAAATAAAGTTGTCACAGTCTATTTACTACATTTCAGGGGACATAATGTACATTAGATTGACAAAATTTTTTATCACTATGACAATAAAAACTGCATTGAATAACTATGAGTTCTACAATTTTGATCTTGAACAAAAGGACTTGATTACATTAAATCAAAATTCACATATGAAATAAAATGACTCAGCATCATGTCAACTCTTGCATTTTCAATGTAGAAGAAAAAGAATTCTAGAAGACAAACACACAAAATGTGTAATGACTCATGCCTTAAAAATTTTTAAACAGTTCCATTTTGAATGAAAATGACATATCATTTCTATAATTAACTTTAAGACAATTTTATACTTTGTTTCCATTTTAATGGTCTCTATAAGAATTTTATTGCATATTTGAAAAGTGTGATTTCTGAAATAAATGGCACATGAACAAGACTTCATGTCCTCTAATTATTCCTATTATAACAGACCTCAATGTTAAAATAATCAAGTTCACTCCATTTATAATTAGTTAACCTAAGACTATAAGAAATAAAATCTGGGAAGCAAATTAATGTGCTTTTTATAAGACCATATATTTTGCAATATGTCTAAGAAACTATTGATCTATTACTAGAAAAGAAGGGGGGGGGCGGAGGGGGGAACCTTAAACTCTCAAGCCAGTATACTAATGCAGATATACATGGAACAAAGATCAAATTTCTTTCAGGCTAGACCTAATTACTCTATGAAGAAAAATATACACAAAAAGAATATTTGTAAAAATCTTTCCTCCTCTAATATTTTTGAAGTGTTTAATTCTTTTATTTAATGATTTAAAGTTTTAATATAACATTTTCCAAAAGTTTTCCTAATTTTTTATTTTATAATACAAAATGAATTTCTACTTAATAAGTAGTTTCCTGAGATTGGTCATTACTGAACTTTTGACTACCTGTTGCATTTAAACCAACTAGCCCGGCAATCCTGAGCATTCATGGTACCACTTTGGCAAATGGAGAAAAGCAGTTTCACAAACAGTAAAAACAACAACAACAAAAAACAATTCTTAAAGAAATTTGCATCTGTATAGGATCATTAAAAAGGTCAGGACAAAAATTTTATTGTCAAATACCAAGGAAACATGATGTTAGCCATTACTGAGAACAAATCTTTCTGATACACACTAATTTTGTGACCTTAGACAAGTTATTAAAATACTGTGATCAATTAAGTTCCCTCCTTATTGCTCCTGGACAAAGGGCTGGGAAAACGTAGTAAGGGTAGCAACTAACATGATCTGTATACATTTTAGTGATTTCATGTACTCTATGCTGCCCACTTGACTCATGTAATAATCAATGTGAAACTTCAAACCCAGCTCAAGGAAGTGAACTTTGATAACACATTTTAATATAAAGTACACTAACGTGATCTTGTCTGAGACTGATTTCATGATACATATTTATAAATCCTTGATGAAAAAAGAAGGAAAGACACTGGTTAAGTTAAAAAATATTGCAATTACTTCCATTATCTCCAATAAAGGCCATAGCAAACTATCATTTTAAATATTATTTTAAAATATTTTAAATTGTGTAACATTTATATTATAAAGTTTGACAATGCTAGATGTTAGAGAAACTGTAGATAGAGCAATCTCATATATTACTTGAATGCACGTGTAAATTAAAACATCCTCTTTAAAAAGTAATTTGTCATTATTTTGTAAAGCTGAACATTCACATAGTCTATAAACCAGCAATACATTCTAAGAATGTAACAAGAATGCTCCCAGACTCCTGACACACAGGAACTGAGATAGAAATTTAAACCTAATAAATGTAGACAAAATTAATAATAATATAGCATATAAAATAAATAAAATAGAAGAGACTTTTTAATTGACAAAATAAAAAATCAAATATTCTAGCAAGATTTAGCAAAATAGATTTTAAAATATACAAATTATTAGTAACAGGATTATAATGGAGAACCCACTACAGATCCTACAGACATGAATAAGATAAGAGGATATTAAAAACAACCTTATGCCAATGCATCTGACAATTTAGATCAAATGGACAAGGTTTCAGAAAAAATACAGGTGACAAAACAGTAGAGAATCTTACTGGTTGTATGTCTATTAGATAAATTGAAGTCATTATTTAAAATATTTGCCACAGAGAAATCTCCAAACTCACTCAGCTTCACTAATGAATTCTTTCACATATCTATGGGAGAAATAACACCAAAATTGCATTTTTAAAACTACCCATAGTTTTTTAAAATAGAAAAAAAGTATTTTCTCTTTATAAATATAACCTTGATATCAAAACTAGCAAAGAATCTTACAAGAACATGAAATTAGAGAATATACTCCAGTGATATAGACACAAAAATCCTTAAGAAAATAGAAGTTAAATTCAGTAATATATATCACACTACATGAATCTGAAAGTCACGAGTATCCATAAGTAGCTTCTATAAACAAACAAATAAATAACACAATAGAATGAATGTCAAAGACTAGAACAGGATATTTCACACAAGGGGACATCTGATAGATAAATAAACATGAGATACTAAATACTAGTATACCCACCAGAATGATTAAAATGGAAGAAAAAATAGCAAATGTTGGTGAAGATGCAGAGCATTTAGAACTCTCATAAATTAGGTGTGTGATATTGTCAAAATCACTTCAAAAATCCTGTAACAGTGTTGACTTAAGTTAAATATAAACATAGCCTGTGACCCAACAATTCTATTTCTCAGAAAATCATGCATGTGTTCACCCAAAAACATGGATTTTCAGAACAGCACTATTTTTTAATTGGCACTAAACACAAACTAAACAGTACATGTCAATCCAAGCTCAGAATGGATAAATTATGTAAATAGTATTCACACACAGAATAGTATAAAGCAAGAAAGAACAATCTATAATTTAGCAGTCAAGATGGCCAAATTTCACAAATATATTATCAAATGCAGGAATACATGAAGAAAGAAGTTATGCTATCTTCACTCATTTATGTATCAAGAACTCAGGAGTATTATAAATCAGAAGAGTGGCTATCCGTGAGGGGATTGTGCCTAGAAAGGGAACATGAGAGGAATTTCTGTATTCCTGGAAATGTTTTGTTTCATGATCTATATGTGAGATACACTGTTTAGTTTATGAATTTTCAGTGTTATACACCTACACTAACTTAGATTACCTTATTATCCTATATAATAAAAGCCTAATATGCTAAGTGTCCAGTCATCCATTCAACCAATAAAAGAGTAATATGCTAATGATATGCTCAACCGCTCACTATGATGTGCACTGACCACCAGGGAGCAGACGCTCCAACCAGTAGGTTAGCTTGCTGCTGGTGTCTGGCCAATCGGGACTGAGCAAAATGTGCCAGTCACGCCCTGGAGCCCTCCTACAGTCCCTCCCTGACTGGCCAACCTCCCACAGCCCTTACCAGCCCTGATCGTGTGCCAGTGGGGTCCCTCAGCCTGGCCTGTAACCTCTCTCAATCTGGGACCCCTCGGGGGGATCTCGGAGAGCTGGTTTCGGTCCAATCCCACAGGCCAGGCCGAGGGACCCCACACTGGTGCAGAATTCATGCACCGGGCCTCTAGTATGTCAATAAAAAGCTAAAGAAAGAGCCTATGTCTGCAAAATGAATTCAGCCTGCTGGTCATCAGGATTAGGCAAACACAAAACAGACACACAAAAAAAGGAAAATACAAGTTAAAGTAGTTTTAAAATACCTGCTGATTTCAGAATTCTCTAGTAAAGTGATTCACATTTTAGCTCACCCCAATTCTGATAGACTAACCTCTGTTTCTGTGTCCCATATAAGACTCATTTTTCTCATTTTGAAAATTTAATAATTGCTGAATTGCTGTGATGATTATACAACAAAACATATGTAAACCCCTTTATCCAATGCCGAGAACACATAAAATAGTGTCTGCATCATAGAATTTGTTTTATTTTCTTCCCAATTTAAAGAGGTTTGCAATCATCTGTAAAACCTGAAAATACACGATACATAGAAAATTTTAACATGCACACAATTAATTAAACATCCTTGGGAGCCATCACAGAGCTTTGCTGTCAGCTCCTTCGATGCTCCCCTGATGCCTGAGCTTGTTCAGTTCACTTTGCCCTTTAAAATTTAATGAGAATTGGCCTGAATTCTCATCTAATATATAGCCAGCATTGCTGAATTCTTACTTTTATTACTGATTTCTCCATGTCTACTTTGTTCATGTTTTAACTTTCCTGTATATTTTAACATACTAGATGTTTCACAACTCCCTTTGTTCCTTACATACCACTGATTCAATTTTTAAAATTTTGTTATTGTTAGGTGTGAGCAATCCAAAGAACAAAATTTATAAGACTCAAGTGTAGTTCTGCGGTTTGGACAGTTTTAAAGGGTAGCAAGGACCTGCTTTGATTTGGAGAGGATAGAACACTGACAAGTAGACCTATCAACTTCCTATGAAATGACCAGGAATACTGATTCACAAGAAAAGTCCTATATTGGAGCAATAAAATGAATGAAGGTATAGACTTAGGTGAGTTTTGCTTTAGGGTTAAGCGAGATATAAAGAATTAGAGATAGCTAACTATAGACCTTGCAGGTAGTAAAAAGGTCTGTAGATTAAAGTAGATATAGATTGTGGCATCTGTAGTGTGACAGAGGGACTCAGCACAGGGACCCTGATGGCTCTACCTTCAGCTTTCTCCCCGGAGTCACAAGCCCTAGTCAGTTCTCACACAGCTCTAGCCTGCTCCACCCTCCCTCTGCTGGAGCCTAGGGTAAGTGGTGGTGAGCCAGATTTTGTTTGTCAGCCTGTGTCTCTATAAGGCTCCTGCATTTCCTTGGTGACAGAATCCCTGCTGATTTTCACAGCCAAATACTGTATGAGTATTTCTTCCTGCCTCTGGTTCTCTGACCAGGGGAGCCTGGTTTGTGTTTGAGACCCCATGCTCCTCAGGGAGCTACATTTTCAGCTAAGATATCTCTCAGGAATCTCAGCTGCTACTTGTAGGAGCCGGACCAGCCCTTCATGTGGCTCTGCTTTTCCTTCCAGTCTCGATGTGGGCTCATCGGTAAACCCTTGGTTATAAGACTTCTGCTCAGCTCATCTTCAGTTGGGTATTCAGGTTGATCTATATTTAAGCTGTAACTCCAGTTTGGTCCTGGGAAGAGGTGAGTATAACTTGCCTCTATCCTGTCACCATCTTGGATGCCCCTATTTTACATTTTTAAATTTGATTCTGCTATATTGTTAATGTGATGATTGACGTTAACACCTCATTTGCTGTGATACAAGAAAAAAACAATCAAATCCACTAGAACTTTAAAATTGCTAGTAAGAGTATAATATTGGTAAAATCCACCTTGAGAAATTATTTTTTTATTTTCTTTATTGATTAAGTTATTAAATATGTGTCCTTATCCCTCCATAACCCCCATCCCCCCCACTCATGCCCTCACCCCCCTGGTGTCTGTGTCCCTTGGTTAGGCTTATATGCATGCATACAAGTCCTTTGGTTGATCTCTCCCCCTTACCCCCACCCTTTCCTACCTTCCCTCTGAGGTTTGACCATCTGATCCCTGTTTCTCTGTCTCTGGATCTGTTTTTGTTCATCAGTTTATGTTGCTCATTATATTCCATAAATGAGTGAGATCAGAAATTCTGTAGACATTTTGGAAGAGAGTTCATTTACATCCCTGAAAGATTAGTTTGTATTTTATGCCATCCAATAATATCTCTTGTAGATTGGTTAAAAATGAAAATAAATTACAAATATTATTTCATAGGAGAAAAATGGGGCTAATTATATCATAAAAACCAAACACCACATGGCATTTTAAGTTGGACTCTATTATTTAGTCCACAACCTCACCTCTTTTATTCTTCTCTGCTATCAGTAAAATATTTGATTAAAATATGTGTATGTAATATTACAGATTATATAATCAAATATATAACTTAAAATATATGTTATATAGTGTATGTGTTATATATAATATATGACATATATATCAAAATATAAAGTGTGAGGCATATAATTGTGAAACTGTTTTCTGAGGTTAAATGAAACTCCCAATGTGCTGGATTTGAGAACTAAAAATAATAATGTAATAAAAGTAATTCTTAGATGCTTTAATATCCTAAACACCAGAAATGGTCTATTGATTCAATTAGTGTCATTATTGAAGCTAAAAGTTATTATGCAGTGTTTCTTTCATCCTCTTAGCTATCAGTCTAAGGTCTAAATGAGATATTCTGTTTTGTGCCAGATAATCATAGAAAATATTTTAATCTGTGAGTTCTGCAGTAATCCGCTGCTCCTCTGCATATAGTGTCTCTCATTTAGGTTAAAAAGTATGCTTCTCTAATGATTAATTCAGCATGAAGCATTAATTCATTAGTTAAGCACTAAATAAAGTTATATTAGTAGAAATAAACCCTGTATTTACAATAATAACTAACCATTTTCCAAGTAGTTCAGGCCATATCTTCAATATTTTTAGAAGTATCAAATATAAGGTTGTCAACCATTTCAGGAATAGAACTAAAGCTGGTTTGTCTCCTTGATTACATGCCACCTCAGATCTGGAAATATATCAAAACATAAAATGCTTTTTTTTTTGGCACAGAAAGAGTAAATAAAGATGAATATATTGCCCATTCCAAATGATTGGACTCCCCACTCCCCCGCCACCACCCAATTTGTATATTCACCCTAAGCTGAGCTCCTGTGGGATGCCTTTGTGTGAATGGCATTATTTCAAATGATATCATCACATAATGCTTCTTTCACTGCAGTCCCCACATTCAAATGTACTTTGGAATCCAGCCATGCATACAAACAACAATATTTCACATCCCCAATTCAAAAAAGAAAAAGACAATTTTCTGGCTATTCCACAGCACGATGTCCAGCTAAATTGTTATTATAATCATCTAATTAAATGATAACAAAAGCAGAGGAGAAAATTATCGTCCACTGACAACAAGAAACAAACAAAAATAAGGGAGAGAACAGCTGTGGAATGTGTGTAAATACAGTTTGTAAAGTATACAATTGCAAATTCTAGAGAATATGAATTTGCAAAGAGTTGCTGTGCTTTTATTCTGTTTGCCACAAGGACAAAAATTTTCCCTACTTTTTTCATTGCTATTCCCTCTCCTTCTCCATCCCTGTCTCCTCTTCCTAACTTCTAAATGTTGGAGTGTCTCAGAACCCATTTTTCAGACCTCTCTTCTTTTCTTGCTCCCTAGGCTATTTCTAGCACCAATTTATTTTAAATAAACATTTCCATCAATGGCCCATTCCATAAAATGTATTATCTATATCCAACTACCTAGTTGATATAAAAGTTATTGGTTGCTTAATAAACAGCTCAAATTTAACTCATTCCAAGCTAAACTTGTAATTTCTACCTATCCCTTTAACCTTTTCCTGCCTTATCTTTCTTAGATCAATATGGCATTCCCAATAACTCATTTGCTCAAGCCTAAAACTGTACAGTCATTGTTTTACCCATTTCTTATTTTTTAAATATATTTTTTATTTATTTCAGAGAGGAAGTGAGAAATAGAGAGAGAGAGAGAGAGAGAGAGAGAGAGAGAGAGAGAGAGAGAGAGAAACATCAATGATGAGTGAGAAAGTGGGGCTTCCTGCACGCCCCACACTGGGGATCCGAGGCTGCAATCAGGCATGTGCCCTGATCAGGAATCAAACCAGGATCTCCTGGTTCACAGTCAAAACTCAACCGCTGAGCCACGCCAGCTGGGCCTACATTTATTCTTTTTTACCATATTTAGTCAGTAAGATATAGGAATGCTACCTTAAAAAGATTTATCAATACAACCATTGATCACTACCTCTCCTGCTAATACCTTCTAGTTCACAATTTATACTTAGATTAATACAGTAATTTCCTAAACATTCCTCTGATTTCAATCCTATTGTTATGAGTCTAAAAAGCAACCCAAATGATATTTTAAAAATAAAAATCAGACCTATCACTCTTCTCCTTAGTGGTTTATTTGTATCTCATAATAAAATGCAAATATTTATTTTTAAGATTGAATCCAAATAGACTACAGGGACTTACATGATCTATTTGTATTTAAAAAGCAGCCTAATCCTGTTAACTTTCTCTCCAACCTCTCTCCCAGTCACTCACTATGATCTACAAATCTTACATTTCTTGCTGTGCTTTTAAAATACCAAACTTCTTTCTGCCTCATGTCCTTAGTACTGGTGGTCCTGTTCCTGGAATGTTCTTTCCTCAAGATTTTTACATAATAATTCCTGATTCCATACAAATCTCTGCTAAAATTTCATTTATTCAGAGCCTGACCAATTTAGAAAATAGTCTAATAACTCTCCAGTCACCAAATATACCATGCTAACTTTCATACCCAACTGTAATTTTCCTCAATTTTTACAGTATAAATAGATACATAATATTTCATTGAATCTTTTGCTAATTGTCTATCTCTGTCCCACCGAAATTTAAGTTGCATTATAGACAAAAACATTTGTTTTTCTGCTCTCTATCCCTAAATTCTAGAACATCAGTACTTGCCATATATACACATATATGCAGTTTTCTTCATTTTAAAGAATTGGTTTAACACTTTGAGTACACAAAATAAGATTAGTCACTAACATTGGAAAAAAACATAATTTCATCATTGATCCATTTATAATTGTATATTTTTATCCTATCTAATAAATAGGGAATATGCTAATTGACCCTCACACCATCCCAAAGATGGCAGCGCCCACAGCCAATAGGAGAGAATATGCGAATTGACTGCCACACCCTCAAAGATGGGCAGTTCCCGCAGCCAATAAGGAGGGGTTATGTTAATTGACTGCCCCACCCTCAAAGATAGGGATGCCCATAGCCACAACATGGCAGCGCCCAGCCCCACCAGGACAGCAGGCTCACAGTTCTGCCCGCCTGCCTCTAGAGTCCCCCAGTCCCTTCAGCCCCCCAGCCACCCAGGGCCAGCCCAAGGTGTAGGAAAGCCTTGGATGGCAGCTGCCCAGCCGCCCAAGGCTGGCGCGAGGCATAGGCAAGCCTCAGATGGTGGCTGCCCAACCGCCCAGGGCCGCCCGAGGCTCAGGTAACCAGGGATGGCCGAGGCTTGTGCTGCCGGCAGTGACAGCAGCAGAGGTGTGATGGGGGCATTGCCTTCCGCTGATCGCCAGGTCATCTCCTGCCCCTGAGGGTTCCCAGACTGTGAGAGGGGAAGGCTAAGCTGAGGGACCCCTCTCCGCCCGCCAGTGCATGAATTTTCATGCACCGGGCCTCTTGTTTCTAATAAAATAATTTCTTGTGTGTTTTTCATCTTCATGATTTTTGAGCCCCATGTTAATTCTAATGTTAACAGTAGGTTTTCTAGAGGTACTTTATCACTTTGAGGATTTTTTCTTCTATTGTTGGTGTGCTAATAGTTTATATTATGAAGTTCTGTTGAACTATATGAAATAAATTGCACTGTTTCAATAGAAATGATCCTATGACTTCTATTATGTCCTATCTATACTTTAGCATAAAAATAAAGGGGACTTTTTCTAGATTAAATGACTCTTAAATGACATAAATGCTAAATACAATATGCAAAATTGATTTGGATTCAGATTTGTAAAAGAAATGAAGGTAAAACATTTTGAGACTAGTGAGAAAATTTGAAAATATTCTAGATATTAACTTATAATAGAAATTACAAGTTTTATACATTTTTAAAATTCACTATGATTATTTAAGGTATTCAAAATACATGTGTGAATTATGTAGAAGTGAAATGTCTTGTAACTAAATTTTTCCCCAAACTATTTCTGCATAAAATCCCACCACCTTAAAGAATAAGAAAAAGGAAAAATAACTGGGAAAAATGCTTAAAAGTTGTTACCTTTACATGGATCCATTTCTTTTCTTTGGGATATGTGTAATTTTTGGGAATATGTTTCAAACAATAGAATGGCTAGCATGAGTAGTAGTTTCTTGTAGCTATATTGCCAGGGTTTTGACATATACATATGCACATAAATGCAATCTCCATTTCCTCCAATTATATCTTGAATATATTTCGGGATTCAGTCAAAAGACATTATGTCTGCATAATAACTAATTAAAAATTTTTAAAGTATAAAAATGTCACAAAAATAGAATTTATATGTGTATGTTAAAGAATCACTCATTTTACTTGCTTAGAAATCTATATATTTGTTAATTTTAAATGATATATAATAATTATGTGAATATACAGCTGTTTTTAATTGTTTTTAATTATTTTCTTGTTTATCAATTCTTGACTTTTTTCCCTAGGAGTTTGCTTTTGAGAGTACTGTTTGCTTATGAACATCTTTGTACATTTCTAATATTGCACTTGGGAAGTCATTTCCCTTGAGCTGATAATTTTCAATTACATTGCTAGAGAGAAGAAAATGTAAAAGTTCATAATTATGAAATCATGCTCAAATGTAGCACCAAACTTTAACAAAGTGGATCTATCATTTTTACTCCCACTATAATGGATCCCAGTGGATTTATATTCTTCTCAACATTTAGTTATTATCAGATTTATTTTTCACTGTGGTATTTTTTTTCCAAATAAAGTGGATATACAATATAATCCCATTGTGGCTATGATTTTTTTATGAGGTTGAACATCTCTTTATAAATTATTGGCCATATCTATATCCTTATCTTTTTTTTCTTTTCTTTCTTTTTTTTTTGTTTTGTTTTGTTGTTGAGATACTTATTTATGCCATTTACTTTTCTTGGACTCTTTATACTTTTCTTAGTGATTTATGCAATTTCTTGATATAGCTTTAATATTAATTTGTTTTGATTACATGTTTTAAAATGTATTATTCAGGATCACAATAAGTATATATTGAATAAATGAATGAATAAGTATTATGTTAAAGCACTGTTCAAATACTGGATTTTGCATTCCGCAGCTATGTAAATTTAGCAAAGTACTTAATTCCTGTGAATTTTAATTCTCTGCTTATAATAAGTATTTAATTTCTATTTATAAGTATATACTTATCAGTTTTTATATCACTATTTAATTTAGTGATAAACTAATATTGTACAAAAGTTGAAAAGCATTATTATTTATCTTATAAATACTCAATAACAGATAGGAATATAGATGCATACATGTATCTAGTACATACTCTATATATCAAATGTTAAAAACGTAGATCAATATTTTAAGCATAAAAGAAATATGATACTGTAGTGTTTATATCATTCTACCACTCAAAACCATATAGAAATTATTTGTTTCTGAGATTGAAACCAAATAATATTTCTTAAAAAATAATGCATATTTAAAATTTTAACCACAAAAAGTTCTACATATATATGTACTTTATGTCTTTCTTTAAGTAGAAATTTAGGAGTCTGACACATTATTCAAGATTTATCACAGTTTAAATAAGAATAATCATTTATTTTCTCTTCTGTTTGTAGAATGATTCTGTTCAACATACCTATGTCCAGATGTAAAGGTGCCTATATAAGTTCCTTTGCCCAGTTGTGTCTAATACTACTTAACTGATCAAAGTTCATATAAAATTATATTTTCTTGATCTCCTTTATCTCTTCATTTTATTTGGCCAATTTGTCAAAGCATAAACAGTCTTATACTTTTATTATTTTAAAGGTTAGTAATTATATATTTTGTCTAGTAAAATATAAGACCATTTTTGAGCTTTACTTGAAATAATAATGTCTCAATATAACCAGGAAGATAGATAGAAAATAAAATATAATATTATGCATATAATTTTAAGTTCAATTTTCATAGCTTATTATTTAATTAATGTGACATACTGCTCACTGAATGATGGTATATTAATTTCAGGTTTTAGTTTTGGAATTCTGCCCAAGTTGTTCAGTTGTACTATACAAAACTAGCCAGAAGTCAATTGATAAATAGAAAACTAGACCTAATCCCACCAAATAAATAATTTTGTTTGGTGCAAACTATTATTTTAGCTATGTCAATGTTTTCTTTAACAGTTGGAGAGCTGTCTTCTTGTTTAGGTTTAAATTATTTGAACAAAAGTGTTTTGTATGTCAATGTCACTGCTCACAAAACTCAATAACCTGAAGAAGTTCTAGATTTCTGAAAAACATGAAATTAAAGCATGCATAGTTGACATCTCTCCATGAAATGGCCATAGAATGGGGAAAGTGAAATACAGATGTAAGATAAGCTAACTATTAACAAATATCACCTCATGCTAAAAACAAACAAACAAAAAACTTTAAGAATAAGGTGTTTTCCCCCCTCAATGATCAATAGGAGAGAGCTAAATTTAAGTGGAGAATATAGTATTAAGTTGTCACATATACAGACTTTCTCTCATTAGATATACCACCAATCATTTTCTGAAGAATCTTACTCCAGTTATCAGGACTGTGTAACAAATTATTCAATACCTTAGTGGCTTAAAACATTTATTTTGCTTATCAGAGCATTATAAAAGGTGGTTTGGAGAATGGGGCTTGAACCATCTGAAGGCATGCTGAGAACATGTGAAAAGACCTGGGGGATGAAACACCTGGATTTTCTCAGGCAGCTCTCTCATTCCCTCTCTTTGTAGTCTCTTTGCGTGCTCTCTTCAGTATACTAGTAGTAATTTCAACGTATCCAGATTTCTTATATGCCACCTCAGGGATCCTCAAATACTTCTCTAAGACAGAGACAGACAAATGTCTCAGAAGTACATAGCCTCACTTTCATCATTATATAGTGTCCCAAAAAAGTGTACACACTTTAACAGCTGATAGCTCAATTTTTGAAAATGAAATGTATTTTAGTAAACAACTGCCTTTATAATTCAAAAAGAATGTGTATATATATTTTTGGGACACCCTATATATTGGTCAAGGCAGTTACAAATTCTACTCATTTCAAGGAATTCAATATGAAATTATAAGAACAGGTGGATGGAGTATATGTGTTTATATTATATATGTATTGGTGTACTATGAATATATGCATGTAGGTATATGTATATGTGTGTATGTGAGTATTGGTGTACATATCTTTGGAAAAGACTATCTGCCTCAATCTCTGAAGTGGAAAAGATCATTATGCTGAAAGACAAAATCATGTATTATAGAATTGAATACCTGAAGCCTATATAATCTTATTAATACAAAATAGGGTGAATACAATCTTGCCTGAAGTAGCCTAACTACTTTTTCTAGTTGTTCTTAAAGTAAAATGCTTAGTTATCAATTCATAAATTTCAAGCAGTTGAAAAATATATATCTTAAAATGAGTTTCTCTATAGTAAAATGAGAATTTATTAATTTAAGATTAATTTACCAATTTACTTATATTATTTATTAATTTAAGATTAGGTGGATGCATTAGGCCCACTGGTTTCCTCATGTAAGACAAATTCCTTGCACAAGGACATTCAGTATTTTAAGAAAGGAGGAACTGTGTGACAACATATTCAGTTGACAAGAGAAGCTGAATGGATTTACCAGATTAATAATTCAAATTACTTGCTCTTCTAGAAAATACTGTATCTAGAATAAGTAGAAAATGTACATGTATTTGTAATTTCAGTCCAAATTAACACTATATACTTTGTATTTAGAAACAGCCTTAGACTGTTACCAAAATCTCTTCCTCATATTTTTACCAATTCTGCTGCAGTAACAAAAATCCCCAAATCTGTCCAAGTGCCCATCAGTTGATGAGTAGATAAAAAAGCTGTGGTACATTTATAAAATAGAATACTGGTCAGCAGTAAGAAACAAAACAAAAACAAAAACAAAACAAAACAAAACAAGGAAGTCTTACTTTTGTGACCTGGAGAGCATTATGCTAAATGAAATAAGCCAGTCAGAGAAGACGAGTACCATATGATTTCCCTCATATGTGGAATCTAATGAACAAAATAAACTAACCAACAAAATAGAAACAGACTCATATACAGAGAACAGACTGACAGCTATCAAAGGGGAGGGAGTTTGGGGGGATAGATGGAATAGGTGAAGGAATTAAGCAAAAAACAAACAAAAACTCATAGATAACAGTACCAGGATTACAAGAGGAAAGGAAGGTGGGGGGAGATATAAAAGGGTAAATGGTGATGGAAGGAGACTTGACTTAATGTGGTGAATACACTATACAATTCACAGATGATGTATTATAGAATTATATACCTGAAACCTATATAATTTTATTAGCCTGTGTCCCCCCAAGAAATTCAATTAAAAAATCCCCAAATGTCAATGACTTACAACAAAAGCATTTGTTTATTCTTCAGGTTCAAAAACATTCATGTCATTCATGGACTATGGGTCAGCTGTATCTCTCCTCTATGTATAATCTCACTACAGGGCCAGGCTGAAGGAGGGGTCATTATCTGGGACCTTCTGTTCTTATGGCAGAGGACAGAGAGCCAAGTGCAAAGTTGACTCATGCAATCACATTAAGTGCTTTTATTTATATACAGCATAATTCAGGTTTGCCCATTTTCCATTGACCAAAACAAGTCAAATGTCAAGCCCAATAATAAGGTGAGGAGACATGTCTAGAATGTGTGATTATTTCAGTGAGAAATAAATAATTTAAAAAAAAATACTATGTTCAAAAATGAAATGCCAATGGAACAGATTAGTGTTCAGTGGGAACCAACTTTGCCAACACCTTGATTTCAGACTTCTAGCCTCCAGAACTGTGAAAGAATACATTTCTGTTGTTTTAAGCCAAAAAATATATATACATACATACAAAAATAAATAAATAAATAATAAATTAAATGAATACATAAATAAATGCCAAATATGGCACAAGGGCTGGATCGCAGATTTGACATTTTAATTGGATGTCCCCAAGAACTTGCTGTGAACTGATTCTAGTTAGAAGTTAGACTAAAACCATGTGTATGTAGACACACTGGCTTCCTCATGTAAGACAAATTCCTTAGACAATGACATTCAGTGTTTTAAGAAAGGAGGAACTACCACAATAGACAGAGATGTGACAACTTATCATTTGGCAAGAAAATCTCAGTGCATTTAAACCTGAGTTTGCATTTTTATTTTCTAGGTCCCACCCTTTCTCCATTAATGGCCCAGATTTCATATTGGATATTTTATGAGGCTGTGAATTTGATTAATATTATAATTTGAAAGCCTACCAAATCAACCTTTCATTCTTTGGTTACTCTGGTGATCTTGCTTCGTTTATAGAGATTACTTAATATAAGAGAAAGTTTGTGCACTGACCAATAGGGGGCAGACAGTTGACTGGTCAACCAGTCACTATGACATGCACTGACCACCAGGGGGCAGACGCTCTGACTAATAGCTTAGCTTGCTGCTGGAGTCCGGCCGATTAGGACTGAGTGAAAGATGGCTGGACACACCCTGGAGCCCTCCCTTGGTCCCTCTCCAGTTGGCAAACCTCCCACATCCTTCCCCAGCTCCTATTGTGCACCGGTGGGGTCCCTCAACTTGGCCTGCACCCTCTCACAATCTAAAAACCCTCGGAGGATGTCGGAGAGCTGGTTTCAGCCTGATCCTGCAGGCCAGGCCGAATACCCCACTGGTGCACAATGCACCAGGCCTCACTTTCCTATAGTAGAGAGTTATCCCTACCAATACTCATGAAGTGGAAGATAATGAAAATAGGAAGAGGGTTCAGATGCAGGGCAACAAAAATAAATGACATTTATCCAGTATACACTGAGTGGCCATATTATTATGATCTCTGAACGCATAATAATCTAGCCACTCAGTGTATATATATGTATATTAGAGGCCCGGTGCATGAATTCATGCATGGATGGGGTCTGGCCAGCCTGGCCAGGGGGAGGGGACATGGGTGGTTGGCCAGCCTGCCTGCTGGTCGAACTCCTGGTCAAGGGGACAATTTGCATACTAGCCTCTTATTATATAGGCTATACACTGAGTGGCCAGATTATTATGCATTCAGAGATCATAATAATCTGGCCACTCAGTGTATATACTAGTACACCTACTTACTTCTATTCATAGAAAAGTGATTTGAAGTAGATAGCCCACGTAATAATGGAACAGGTTTTGATACCTATGTATTTTATTTTATAGATCAGACAAAATTATGGTCTGTTTTTATAAATAAACTAGAGGCCCGATGCATGAAATTCATGCAAGAGTAGGCCTTCCTTCCCCTGGCTGCCAGCACCGGCTTCCCTCTGGCATCTTGGACCCAGGCTTCCCTCACAGCCCTGGCTTTGTCCATAAAGTCATCCAGAAGTTCGTCCAGAAGGATGTCCACTCTAATTATCAAATTAAGCTTTTATTATTATAGATGCTTCTTTTAATACAGTCACACCCATTATTTAGATATTATCTATGGCTACTGTTGTAGCAGAGTTAAGTAGTAAGACAGGCCATATGGTGCACAAATTATAAAATATTACTAACTTATATTTACAGAAAAAAGTTTGCCAACCTCTGCTATAAATTATTGATATTTTCTGAAATGTTAGGAGCAAAACAGTAAATATTGTGGTAATTTGATTATCATTTTAATTTTCTTCATTTTTTAAGTTTTGTGCAATGAAAAATGAACCTAAATTTCTCTTAGAGAAAAGGTTCATTCAAAATCCTATATAATAAAAGTCTGTAATATAATAGACTGAATGGCGGAACAACTGAACAACCATGCTCTATCACATGCACTGACCATCAGGGGGCATGCCCGGAACATGGTGAACACCGGCCGCGGCAGGATGGTGGAGCAGGTGAGTGGGGTCACCAGACCAAGCGGGGGCACTGGTTGCTGTCATCAGGGAGAGCCCCTGGTGGTTGCTAAAAATTCTTTGCTCCCATGCTCCACGTTCCCACCCAGTGCTCGCACTCGCTACCAGCTTCCAGCACCAGCCCCGATCTCTCGGTGCCATCAGCAGGTGCAAGTGGAGGCTGCTGGCCCCAATCGCCCCTCAGGACTTCTCTACTTCCCCCTGTTCCTGAGGGAAGATCAGTGCCGGCAGCCGGCTCTCCCACCCACTGCCAGTGCCAGCTACGCTTGCATCCATAGCCGCGCCAGAGCTGCCGCTTGTACCCACTGCTGGTGCCCTGTGCTGGTCCCGATTGCTCGGCGCCATCAGCGGGTGTGAGCAGCGGCTACCGGCCCAATTGCCTTTGAGGGCTTGTCCATCTCCCCTGCTCCTGAGGGGTGATCAGGGCAGCAGCTGCTGCTTGCACCGCTGACAGCACTGGCCCCAATCTCTCCGTGCCTTCAGCGGGTGCGAGCGGGGCCAGCACCATTAGCGTGGGAGTGGCAGCAGCAGAAGCAGGGCTGCCAGCAGACAGGGAACCAGGGGCTGCAGTGGGAGGGGCCAAGCGGGGGCGCGGAGGATGGGCCAAGGCCCGCCCCTGTGCCTACTGCAACCTTTCGGCCCACAGTTCCTTTCAAGGTGCATGAATTTGTGCACTGGGCCCCTGGTTGACAAATGAAAAGAAAACAGACCATTGAGGAAAAGTACATATAGCATTGCTAATGAAATTTCTACCTAGATGTCAGAGAATAAACAAATATCACACTGGTTAAATTAATACTAAAATGAGCGTGCAGAAATGAGTTTTTCAGAAAATAAAATTTGTCTTTAAAAGGCATTGATAGTTTTGGCTCTCAATAACTTGAGTTGCTAAAACATCTAGTTAAAGAGGCCTATTGTTGTAGGCATAACAATATATTTTCTTTTTCTTTAAGTAGAATCTTACGTTTCTAAGGGCTTATTTATTTACAGCTCTGTACTTTTTCTCAGGTTATCTTTCTTTTGTACCTTAATTTGGTATGTTTTTCTACTTTTTTGAAGCTACCAGTTTGAGACAAACATAATTTCATATTTCCTAGCGTGCTAATTTTGCTTTACAGAGGAAAATGCAACCAAAACAAACTGTCTCTGTCATTAAGCAACAGCATTTTCTCTTGCGCAGAGAACTGCAAAGTGCTACAGAAAACAGCAGAAGCTATACATTTAGGGGATTTGCAGTTTTCAAGCAGTTTCCATAATAACTAGCTAGAATGTTTCCTTTGTTTCCTGGCTAACCACCAGCCTTTGCATAGAGATTAGATCTTTTTATTGATCAATTTGCTGGAATGAATCAGATAAGTTGTTTTTCCCTCTCAGTCTTTCTCTCTCAAGAGAGGTTTTGAATATTATGGTTTGTCAGTTGTTAGTTAGCAAATGATATATTAATCCAAAATTTCTTTTTGAGGATCGTGCCTAATAAAAACTTAGGAATGTTTTGAAAAAGCATCTGTAGACCCACAGCGCCACATAATCCAACCTCTGCAGTGTCATTTTTGAAAGTTTTTGCTAAAATTGAACTATAATCCGAATGATCTGTTGTTTCATTTTAGGGAAGAGACATGCATAACTGCTCATTCTAGCTAAAATAAAATGTTAAGGAGTCATGTTTGACAAGGGTTATTTAATGACATTTCCGATTATTACAAGGAAGTACTTTTGTTGTCATTCTTCTCTCCTTTAGTATATCAATTTAAATCCATTACTGCTAACATAAATATTCAAATATGTGATTTATTTTTTTAAAGAGGAAGAAAAATCAAATGTGTTATTTGGAGACCGAGCAAGTTATAATTAAACTGCTCATGAAGCTAACATAGATCTCAGTGCTCCTGAAATTAAGAGTTCTGGAATAAAATTTTGTTTTACAAATTAATTAAGTCAAATTATAGAAATAAGTTATAGGAAATGAAACAATCTATATGTAACTTAATAACAATAAGTAACATGTAACATGTTTTTTTCAAGGTCCCATGCACTATGCTAAATTCTTTATAAGCATTTATATAATTGTTTTAGAAACACTAAGTGATATGTCCTTATTTTATAGATTAACTAGAGGCCTGGTGCATTGTGCACCAGTGGGGTATTCGGCCTGGCCTGCAGGATCAGGCTGAAACCAGCTCTCCGACATCCTCCGAGGGTTTTTAGATTGTGAGAGGGTGCAGGCCAAGTTGAGGGACCCCACCGGTGCACAATAGGAGCTGGGGAAGGATGTGGGAGGTTTGCCAACTGGAGAGGGACCAAGGGAGGGCTCCAGGGTGTGTCCAGCCATCTTTCACTCAGTCCTAATCGGCCGGACTCCAGCAGCAAGCTAAGCTATTAGTCAGAGCGTCTGCCCCCTGGTGGTCAGTGCATGTCATAGTGACTGGTTGACCAGTCAACTGTCTGCCCCCTATTGGTCAGTGCACATCATAGCGAGTGGTTGAGTGGCCTTAGCATATCATTATCATATTACCCTTTGATTGGTTGAACGGCCGACCAGATGACCGAACACTTAGCATATTAGACTTTCATTATATAGGATAATCTCATTTTTTAAAATGCTAAAAAATTAGCCCAAGGTCACATATCTATTATGTATCAGAACAAAAATATGAACATAAACACATTTCTAGACTTGAAGGAATCACCAAGTTAACACTTTTTTTGATTCCACTTTTAACAGAACAGGGAATAAGACAAACTAATGCCATTGTATAAAAGGGGAACCTCAAACACACCTATTTGTTACTCAGTATTTACTTTGCCCATCAGTCAATCCTAGACATATATTGATTTGCTTTGATTGTTTTAGCATCTACAAATGGGCCTATGTGAATTAGACCTTTGGGCTGTTTCTTCAATTTTTGAAGCCACTTTTACCCTTTATTCTGCCCTCTGCATCCATTGACACAAGTGGGCTGTACTCTGCAGTTTGCTTATTCCGTAATTCTATCTGCTAGGTCTCACATTATGGAAAAGATTCTAGCACAAAATTCTTGTATATTTTAACATGTTTCAAGACATTAAAAATGTAAATTGTGCATAATTTAAAGAATGATAAAAGGAAATGATGAGTAAAATATTTGTCATGCAATAAGAAATTAACAGTTACAAGCTTACCTCACCTTTTAGTAAATCCACTGAAAATAATATACATATTCATATGAAATCTTTCTTGACAGAGAATACTAGAGTCTTACCCACTTAATCTGTAACATTCAAGCTCAAAATTTGTCTGAATGTGCCTTTTATTTCTTTATTTAGTTCCCTGTTTTCTCCTCAGGAAATCCTACCTTTCACCCAGTCTCCTGTCTAAGGAAAAAGAGATCTAGTAAGTACTTAAATGTATTATATCTACCAGGCATACCTGCACCTTTATAAAAGAGAACCATCCTGGTGAGCCCCAAAGAAACTATATAGCACACCATGTGGCAAGTAATAAGTTCTCAATGAACATCAGTTTTCTTATTAAATTCTTTAAAAAAAAAAAAAAATATATATATATATATATATATATATATATATATATATATATATATATGTTTTATTGATTTTTTACAGAGAGGAAGAGAGAGGGACAGAGAGCCAGAAACATCGATGAGAGAGAAACATCGATCAGCTGCCTCCCGCACACCCCCCACTGGGGATGTGCCCGCAACCAAGGTACATGCCCTTGTCCGGAACCGAACCCGGGACCCTTCAGTCTGCAGGCGACACTCTATCCACCAAGCCACACTGGTCAGGGCCTTATTATATTCTAAAAGTGAGAAGTATAGTGCAATAGTGGACTGAAGTTATATGTCACACTTTAATCTGGTCCTCAACATATTCTGTTATTACCTTAGAATTTCTCATCTCTTCCCATATTGGTGTGTGAGAAATGTTTTGTTAAAATAAGTGACTTTCACCCTTTGGAGTAAAGCGATTTTGTTTTTTGTGTTTATGTATATTTATTTAAATTTTGCAGGAATCCACTTTCTTGAACTGACTCTGCTGTTGAGTTATTTCACTCATTTTTTAAACCTTTTTTAACAATAGTTATTTCTTCCTGATTTGGGTCTTATAAATGTATTTTCAACCACTAATCTTAAAATAAATATAGATGTTGTTAACATTTAAACTTAAAACCTTATTCAGTTACAAATAATTATTTGGATTTGTCAAAATTGAACTTAGTAAAATATATCAATTCTCATTAGGAATCTTTAAGTGAATTTTGATTTAATAGAAGAACCAAAGTATAATTATAGGAAAGAAAAAATTATTAATACTGAAGCATCCAAAACATGTTTCCATTCAATTGACTAAATTATTTCTATTACTCTATTTCTAAATTTAAAAGTAATTAACCTGCTATCAGGCATCAGTACATCATATTCTGTATTAAGTAATGTAAAGTGTGTGGGGTAAAATTTCAAGCTAGGACCACAAAGGAAAGAAGTTAGATACGGGTATAGCTTTAAGATTTATTGGCAGGGCAAAGGGAGTATGTGGGGCTAACACCAAGAAAACAAACTATTGCATGATGCACAAGTTTTAATACCATATTTAACTCCAGTTATTGCCTGCAATAGCTTGTAGGTATATTGGCCATTTAGCCTCCTATGGACATGCTGATAGAGGTGTGATTAACTGAAGCTTATTCTAGGAAATAAGCAGATAGATGGATAGATGATAGATAAACCTATATGTATATATTTCCTCCCAGAAATACATGTATAACTTATATGTAATAAGTATTATGTAATATGTTAACATAAAATATTAATCTATAAATATATTTAAATAAATGTATATTTATATATAAATAATATTTATATGCACATATTTATATACAGGGTGAGGTAAAAGTAAGTTTACAGTTGTGAGTATGTAAAACACAGAGTTTATTCTTGTGTTATTATTTATTAATTATTGTACTATTTTCCATACAAACAAGTTTAATTCAGGGACTGTAATAATTTAGTTTTAGTGATATTTGATAGTGGAGACTAAGGCCATTCTATGAAGTCTAATTCTGGTCTCTTTAAAACCTTTCCACAAGATGTACTTCTCATGGGGAGCCTAATTTAATATTACTTGAGGTTACCAAAGAAGAAAATAAATTGGTTTAGTGCCTACACATTTTCCTTTAAAATAGGTTGTTAACATCCTGGTCAGCAACCATGCCTAATTGTGTGTTCTGCACCACATTAGACTCAGTAACTGTTAACTGACAAGAGCAACAAGCGGCTCTCATCCTTACAATGTGGCAATGCTCCTGTACCACATGCTGTGCATAAGCCAGGTGTTTTCTACCCAGTCAAAGGGAAATAGTTCAAAAAACAATACAGTTATCTTTGAGTTGAGGCTTCTATATGCGGGGGTACAGCAGATGATTCATGCATATTTATCTTCCTTGAAAATCCAGGATGAGCATCTTGTACTTTTGTTTGTTTGTTTTTAATATTTGATCTCTCATGAACATTTCATTGTAGCTCTAACGAGAAACCATTGAAATGAAAGTTATCTAGTCACCTTTGAATTTATCTTTTCTGCAATGGCAGAAATCATTCTAAGCTTTATAATATTTATGTTACATATTTTACTGATGGTAAAGATGAAATTTATTTTTTAATGTGACATTGTGACTAAAAGTGTGGCCCCCAAATGTCTATAACTACTAGTATATTTTCTCATGTGGCACAAAAGAGTGTCTAACTAGTTATAAAATCTAGAATTATGTGAACTATGTCACATTCACTTTCTTTTTAGCAGCCAGTAATCAATGAGACCTCACTAAATACACCTACATCTACATCTACATCTACATCAACATATACATATACATATTAGTATATATGAGTAACAATGGCTTAAAATGAGAGTTTTTTTCACAAGCATTTACAGTCATCTATGAATCTAAAAAAATGCTTTTCAAAGCATCATAGGTCTACTAAATATGTCAGCATTCCTATTAGTTTGTAGTAAAATATAACCAAGCTGTAAGAGCAATAATATATAATAGAAAGCAAGTAATTTCCAGTGAAATATGTATGCCTTTATAGTCTTTTGGACACTGAAAGATTATGTCAGTGCAATTATGCCTCTATAGAATATCACACCCTTAATAACTAAGAAGGGTAATTGGAGATTTGCAAACTACAATAATTGGCCCCTATTTCACCTAGGCAGATAAATTAATGGGTTAAGTAAAAAACACATATAAACAACAGCAAGTAAATCATAGGCTGTAATTCAGTTTTCTGAAAATATGATCTTACCTGAATGCTACTGTGCAGAACTCCATCTGTGTTTGAATATCTGGGTCAATGTCTTTTGTATAAATGCCCTAACACTCTTGGCAAAAGGCAGAGATAGTGATTCCTAGTGGAAGATAAATCAAGTATTATTATATCCATTCATTTATTTATCAATAATTGTTTATTGAATGTACCTATGTACAAAATCATTGTTCAAAATGCCTAGGATCCAGCACTAGACAAAATAGATAACAATCCCTGCCTTCATGGAGCATGCAATTGTATATTTTTTTCTCTAAGGCTAAATGTTCAAATGTTTATTTTATATCTCTTCATAATAACCCAGACAAGTATGTGCTGAATAAGATATCCAATTAAAAATGGGACTATTGAGACCGACAAAGAGACAACTCTACGTATAGGCTCTTGACTTCTAGTCAGTGCTCTGTTTTCTTAACCATATATGTCTACTTTATAACATAAGTGCCCAATTATTCTAGAAATAATTTTATGGACGTATCTATTTAATTGTATATTTAAAGCAATATAGTATCAATCAAAGTGCATTAGTAGGGAAGATGAAGAAGGCTTGTTGAATGAACCAGTATTTATTGTCTTCTTTTAATCACGGTGACGAGATACCAGATGGAAGTTGCAGACATGAGACAGTGAAAACTGGAAGTTTCCCTTTCCTGTGTGCATTGTCAGATTTGTGCCATACACATGAGCAGTCACTTCAAATACAGAACCCAGAATAACAAGATTTTAAAAGAAATAAAAAGTAAAGATTATCATCAGTTCCATGTATTCATGATGCCTCAGGGTCTGTTCCAGGCAACTGTAAAGACGTAAGCCAAGGCACTCAAACCTAACACGGTGATATCCACTAAACTTCAGTCAGGTTTCTCTGAGAGCTCTTCTGAATAGGATGCAACCTTGGCCCCACTTCTGTCTTTGGCCTGCCCAGCCCGGGTTTAGCAAAGAGTTCTAGCAAGTCATACTCCCACCCTTGGTATATGATTACCATTATATCTGACTAGAGGCCCAGTGCATGAAATTCATGCACTTGGTGGGATCCCTCAGCCTGGCCTAAACCCTCTCGCAGACCGGGAGCACTCGGGGGATGTCCGACTGATGGCTTAGGCCTGATCCCTGGGGCCAGAAGTCAGACATCCCTCTCACAATCTGCGCCTAAGCTGGCAGTCGGACATCCTTAGCACTGTTGTGGAGGCGGAAGAGGCTCCTGCGACCACCACTGCACTTACCAGCCATGAGCCCAGCTCAAGGCTTCTATCTGAGCGGAACTCCCCTTGTGGGAGCGCACTGACCACCATGGGGCAGCACCTGTGTTGAGTGTCTATCCCCCTGGTGATCAGTGCGCATCATAGTGACCTGTTATTCTGCCATTCGGTTGATTTGCATATTAGACTTTCATTTTATAGGATTGTATTCCTCATCTCCATCCTTGATATCAGATCACCTTGGCCTGCTTTGAACAAGAATTCTGTTCAAAGCAGGTTTAGTAAGAAACCCCTTGTCTTTGATGTCTGTTTGCAGCAATTTTCCATCCACTGACACCCTTACCCTGGCCATACACTGAGTGGCCAGATTATTATGATCTCTGAACACATAATAATCTGGCCACTCATTGTATATCCTATATAATAAAAGGCTAATGTGCAAATTGTCGCCTCGACCAGGAGTTCGACCAGCAGGCAGACTGGTCAACCGCCCATGTCCCCTCTCCCTGGCCAGGCTGGCCGGACCCCACCCATGCATGAATTCATGCACCAGGCCTCTAATATATATATATATATATATATATATATATATATATATATATACAGACACACACACTAATAAAAGAGAAAAATGTTAATTGACCGTACCTTTGCTATGGCCACAGCCAATCAGAAGCGATATGCAAATTAAGCCAACAAAGATGGCGGTTAATTTGCATATGCATAGGGCATGGTGGACAGCGCCTGTCGCCACCTGCGAGGTCCAGGCAGCCATCGGCATGCAGGCAGGAACAGCAGGCTGCACCTGATGCCACTGCGGGGTCCAGGCAGCCATCGGGGTCGGGTAGGTATGGAGACAAGCACCTGATGCCACCTGTGGGGTCCAGGTCGCTATCTGACCGGACAGGCATGGCGGACAGTGTCTGACGCCACCCACGGGGTGGAGGCAGCCATGGGGGTCGGGCAGGAATGGCGGCAAGCACCTGACGTCACCTACGGGGTCCAGGTTGCCATCGAGGTGCAGGCAGGCTGGGCAGACAGTGCCTGACCCCTCCTGCGAGGTCCAGGCAGCCATTGGGGTCGGGCAGGCATGGCAGGCAGCACCTGTCACCACTTGCGGGGTCCAGGCAACCAACGGGGCTGGACAGGCATGGAAGACAGTGCCTGACGCCACCTGTGGGGTCCAGGCAGCCATCGGGGTCGGAAGGAATGGCAGGCTGCGCCTGATGCCGGCGTGGGGTCCAGGTCGTCATCCGGGTGTAGGCAGGCCAGGTAGACAGTGCCTGATGCCACCCGAGGAGTCCAGGCAGCCATCGGGGTGCGGGCAGGCCGGGCAGACAGTGCCTGATGCCACCCGCGGGATCGAGGCAGCCATGGGGGTCGGGCAGGCCTGGCGGCAAGCACCTGACGCCACCTGCGGGGTCCAGGTCACCATCGGGGTGCGGGCAGGCCGGGCAGACAGTGCCTGACGCCACCCACAGGGTCCAGGTTGCCATTGGGACCGGGCAGGCATGGCCGGCAGCGCCTGACGCCGCCCGTGGGGTCCAGGCAACCATCGGGGTTGGGCAGGAACGGCAGGCTGCGCCTGATGCCGCCGCAGGGTCCAGGCTGCCATCAGGACCGGGCAGGCATGGCGGGAAGCACCTGTCGCCACCTGCGGGGTCCAGGCAGGCATGGTGGGCAGGGCCTGTCGCCACCTGCGTTGTCCAGGCCACCATCGGGAACCAGGCAGGCTGTGTGGGAAGCCTGACGTTGCCCGCGGGTCCAGGCAGCCATCTGGGTCTGGGCAGGCCAGGCGAGCTGAGCCTGACGCTTCCTGCTGGGTCGAGCCTGCCATCGGGGACCCAGGTAGGCGGGGGTGGCCAGGGTCTCTGGGATCATTGTCTGCCCCGGACTTCCTGTGGACACAGTTGGAGCAGGCTGGGGTTGAACATTTTAATGAAAATGGGATGCCTGTGCATCAGCCCACTGCGCCCAGTCCCTGGCGAGGAGAGGGCATTGGGCAGTTAGCAGGCACCAGGGCTTGGAATGGACTGGGAGCAAGCTGCAGGCACGCTACCAGGAACTGGTGCTGAACCATGATGACGCAGAGGGCTGGCTGATAGAGGTGGGAAAAGGTGCAAACGAGGTGGCTCTTGCTGGCGCTGAGCTTGAAAAGTGCATCAACAACCTGATGGACTAAATCGCCTTTCTGAAGAAGGTGCATGAAGAGGAGATCGCTGAGCTGCAGGTGCAGATCCAGTATGCTCAGATCTCCATGGAGATGGACATGTTCTCCAAGTCTGACCTCTCTGCAGTGCTCAAGGACATCGGTGCCCAGTAGGAGAAGCTGGCTGCCAAGGTCATGCAGAATGCAGAAGAATGGTACAAGAGCTGCTCACCATGCTGACCAAGAGCACTGCCAAGAGCACCTATGTGGTGTGGTGTCTGAAAGCTGCCCAATGAATTACAGAGAGTGAAATGGCATGATATTTAAAAGAATACCAGGACCTCCTTAATGTGGCTTTGGACATTGACATTGCAGCTTACAGGAAACTCTTGGAAGGTGAAGAGACCCAGCTCAGTTTCACTGGCGTGGGAAGCATAGCCAGTGGATACACCGAGAGTTCCCAGATCTTTGGTCGATCTGCCTAAGGTGGTTTACAGACTAGCTCCTACTTGATGTCCACTCGCTTCTTCCCTTCTTAATACACGAGCAACGTCAGGAGGAGCATATTGAGGTGGAGGAGACCATTAGGAAGCTAAGGATGAACCCCCCTCTAAAGGAGAAGCTGAAGAGGAGGATAAGGAGAAGGAAGTGGCTGATGAAGAGGAAGGAGAGGAAGAGGAAGAAGGTGCCAAGGAAGAATTTGAGGATGCAAAGGAGGAAGAAGAAGGAGGTGAAGGTGAAAGAGAAGATGCCCCAGAAGCTGAGGATGAGAAGAAAGATGAAGGTTCTGGGGAGGAGCAAGCAACCAAGAAAAGATTGAGCCCTCCTTTCCTTAATTATTTCAGGAATAATCCTCCTAAAACCAGGTCAACCCCGTCACCAACCAAGTGGTTGAGTTCCTGATACTATATGAATTAAGAAGTCAATACATGTAACATTCTGAGGTGACTCAGGTTGGACATTAAATGTTGTGCCATGACTTTTCTCCTTATGAAGAGTATCTGTTTGCTTGCAGAGTGGCTTGCTGTCAGCCTGTGCATGGTCCATGCTTATGAGTTCAGGATCTATGACAATGTGAATAATTCAGATGTTTACAATAAAAACACATGAATACATGAATTCACTGATGTTAATGTTAAACTTCATGGAAAAAATAGTCTTTTGAATCTTTGGTGGTTAGAAATTAAAGACCTCAAATCATATGCAATAAACAGTAAATAAAGTTACACTGAATGACCAAAAAAAAAATAAAATACATTAGGGGCCAGGAAACATTCAAAGAACTGGGGGAACCATTCCCAAATCAGGAAGGGAAGTCACAGGGTGTATATTATTGCTATGAATACAGTATTTTCTACTACTTAAAACATATACAATGTAATGAATTAGATGCCTTCCTATCGCATGAAGTATGTATTCACATAGAGCAATACTGGTACATATGTTATAGTTATGGCAGTCATATCCTATCTATATTAATAAACGGGTAATATGCTAATGAGACCTTCCAGCAGTCCTTCCAGACAAAGCCATGGTGGTGGGGCCGAGGCAGAGGCGGTTAGGGGTTATCAGGCCAGGAGGGGAAGGCAGTTGGGGATGATCAGGCCAGGAGGGGAGGGCAGTTGGGGGTGAGCAGGCTGGCAGGCAGAGTGGTTAGAGGTGATCAAGCAGGCAGGCAGGTGAGTGGTTAGGAGCCAGCAGTCCCGGATTGTGAGGGGATTGTCCAACTGTCAGTTTAGGCCAGATCCCACAGGGGTCTCAGATTGGAGAAGATGCAGGCCAGGATGAGAGACACGCCCCCCCCACACACACCCCGTGCACTAGTGTGTGTGTGTGTGTGTGTGTGTGTGTGTGTGTGTGTGTGTGTATACACACACACACACACACACACACACACTGAGTGGCCAGATTATTATGCATTCAGAGATCATAATAATCTGGCCACTCAGTGAATATCTTCACTTGTCCTTGTTATATTCAGAATTGAGCTCTGCTCTATACTAAAGTCTCTTTCTTCCTATTACAATAGTTACTACATAAAGCCCGTTTTTACTTCTTTAGTTACTACACAGTTCTGGTTCTATTTGATACTGCAAAGACCCCATTTCCAAATAACATCACATTCTGAGGATCTGGATGAACACTGATTTTGAAGGGTATTATTCCACATGGTAGATAATAAATTTATTCTCACACACATTTGTTACTGTTGCATAAATCAGTTTATTTATATCTCTCTCCAAAGAAATCGGTACTTAAATATTATTGAAAATTGTGTGGGCTCCTAGATGAAGCAAATCATGTCAGACAAAACAATAGCGACAACAGAAATGAAGCCTGAAAATAAGATAATAATGGAAAAATTAGTCATCAGCTTCTCTGTACCCCCATAGCTCACAGTAATTGACTTTCATATTGTATTAAAATGTATGTGACTATACCCTCAGCTGGATTTTTATCTACATTTAGATTAAGAGCTATGTCCCATATTTCTGAATTCTCAGGGTCAGATGGTGTATCTAAGATGCAGTAGGCATTTAGTGAAAATCTCAGACTGGAATTCAAACGTGTTGGGTATATCTAGTGAACTGATGGGATGACCTCACCAGAAGTGTATTTACTTGCAGGATCAAAGAGCCTCCTTGAAGGACACCTCAACAGGGAAGCAGGAATCAATGAGGAAAGCTTGACCCAAGAAAAGAATGCATCAGAAAGACAGATGATTTTGAATATAAGATTGACTATCTCTCATTTGTGTCTTACATACTAGTCCATATTTGACAAATACTCCTTAAAGGGTTATTTGTAAATTATTTCATTAATAAACCTGTAAATTATGAGAAACTAGCAATACAGTTTGGATAATCTCTAATACAACATAGCACAAAGAAAGGATGTCTTTTCACTTAAACTGCCTGTGGCCTCAGATGTCTGCCACATTGGCAAATACTGAAAATCAACAGTAATAAGCTTATTCATGGTCATAAATGAGCAGCCTTCAGTTAAGTACCAGACATGCTTAGAATACAGTTAAATGATCAAATCAATATATTTTTCTATAAATTCATTAGTATTTTTGGACTGGTAAGATTAGGGAAACATGGGTTATATAGACTAAAATGGAAAGTGTTACACATTAAATTTAAATAAAATAGAAGACCACATTGCAAATTTTACATGGGGCTCTAGGATTTAAAAGAATGAGGCAGTTAACCTTATAAGATCTTTCCAAAATTATGTTTATATTTGAAAATATTTAATGTAAACACAAATCCACAGAAAGCTAAAAAATAGTGTCATAATTTTGAACCTATTAATTCAAAGTAGTCATAAAGTGAGATGCATGGAAACGTGCAACATATTTTTTTAATGAAAGGATATAATAAGTAATAATTATTCCTAATGTTCTCCCAAATGGCAATTCTAAATTTATGAGGATTATAAAGAAACAAGAGGCCCAGCACACAAAATTCGTGCATGGGGGTGTGTGTCCCACAGCCCAGCCTACACCTTCTCCAACCTAGGACCACTCAAGGGATGTCCGACTGCCCTGCAGTCTCACAATCCAGGACTGTTGGCTCCCAACTGCTTGCCTGCCTGCCTTCCTGATTGCCCCTAACCACTTCTGCCTGCCAGCCTGATCACCCCCTAACCACACCCCTGCCAGCCTGATTGATGCCTAACTGCTCCCCTGCCAGCCTGTTTGCCCCTAACTGCCCTCCCCTGCAAGCCTGGTCACCCCTAACTGCCCTCCCCTACAGGCCTGGTCACCCCTAACTGCCCTCTCCTGCAGGCCTGGTCCCCCCCAAATGCTCTCCCCGGCAGGCCTGGGTCCCCCCCAACTGCCCTTCCCTGTAGGCCTGGTCGCCCCCAACTTCCCTCCTCTGCCAGCCTGGTCACCCCTAACTGCCCTCCCCTGCAGGCTTGATCGCCTCCAACTGCCCTCCCTTGCAGGCCTGGTCCCTCCCAACTGCCCTCCCCTGCTGGCCATCTTGTGGTGGCCATCTTGTGTCCACATAGGGACAGCCATCTTTGACCACATGGGGGCAGCCATCTTGTGTGTTGGAGTGATGGTCAATTTGCATATTACTCTTTTATTAGATAGGATTGTTGTGCTTTCATAGATGTTATTTGGTATAATTATAAATCTGAATTATCTTTGTATGAATCCAACATTTAGAAAGAAATGTAAGTAGCTAGAGAAGCTCATAACATTCATTTAAATTATTTTCTTAAATTTCTAGAATTCACAAATTTTATGCAAAAGTCAGTTGAGAAAATTTTAAGGGAAGATTTTTTTTTACCTGAACTTTTAGTTAATTATAATCTTCTGTTAGAGAATATTATTTTAATTTATTTCTTACAAAGATAGAGCCTTTATGTATGCTTTTTTTATATTCCTACCTGGCCAGGAGTTTGGAGGCCCAAGGTGAAGCTAAAGCATCTGAGGATAGCATTTCAAAGTATCACACTATTACCTGGGGATTTAAATTACAGTCATTTTCTAAGAATTCCACAAATTTATTCCCATATTCTTTTAAGTTAATCATCTGTCCAAATACTTGAATGAAGAAAGAAAAGGTGGAAAAATGACAATGAGGGACACTTTAAGGAAGACCACCCCATATAGAACAATCCCCTTTCTCATGGTTGGCCATCTCTAAAATGGTGGTTTTCTTGGGAAGTAGTACAATGGAATCACCAAAATGTAGATACGTATCTTGCTACTTGATTGACTGCTCATTTTCTTTAGCTGAAGGGTTATGTTTTCAGAAAATCATTTCCTACTTTCTGCCACTGTATCAAATCCTAACAGTCTCCTGCAATCCCATGTTTTTCTTTTTTTAAAGCACTTACCACAGTTGTAAAACAACCCTAAGTGTGTCATTCTTTCATGGTGTCCATCTCCCTCCCATAAAGTTCAGCTTCAAAAATATAGACCTGTGTATATATCTTCTCATGTTGTATCTGCATCTCTTAGTAAAAGACTATGGCCCTAATAATTGAGTAAATGAAAGAATGAATGACTCAGTGTTTCTCAATTCTCCATCCAGTATAGATTACTCACTTGATATAGACAAAATAGACATCAAACCATGTATGAAAATAACTTAGATACACACACACACACACACACACACACACACACACACACTCCTCACATTTATCAATTCACCTACACAGATTTGCTGACCATATTTACGTTTATTCTATGTCAGCACTTAGCCCAAAATACTAGTATGGCACATGATTTCTGCGTCAACAAAGGGAAACATAATGATGGCTTATGCTTATAGAAGATATTCTTCACATAGCATTTAATCTCGGGCCTGATCAATGCCCTTGCTTTTGCAGAGGAAAGAAAAGAACAGCACATTTTTGCTTTTAATGCCATGCGTTTGGTACACAGTTCATTGAAATCCCATTATAGTGATTTTTCTTTAGAATAAATTAGAGAATGGCTCAAATTCTGTAATTTTTTATAATTAAACCACAAACTCTATGATCCCATGTTTATGTGGACATGCTCGCTGATTTGTACCCATGCTGTTTGGGCAGAAAACCCGTGTGAGTATTCGCTGAAGTGAACTATGCAACCTGAAAGCACTGTAAATTGGTCTGTGACTTCATTGTTACATTGCAGGAAGAAACAGAAACTTATCTAATGTGGAGGGAAAAAATGCTAGGCAGAAATAAAACTTTTGAAGATTTTCTGAATTACTTAAACACAATTAAATATAGTCATTTACTTCAGTGTTGAGGGGAAAGATAGTATACTATCTCCATACATAAGTAATCTTTTAAAGCATATATTATAGATTGCTAAGAATAATTTATGAAGACGTATGCTAAAACCATTACAAATTTTGTAACTTAAAAAGAAAGTTTTAATGCTTTTCTGTTATAACTTGACAATTTATTCCATTGTCATCAGAGTGTGAAAATTCAATATCACAGAGTGTGAAAAATTATGATAGCATTCATTACTGCATGTTTACTATATGCCAGAAATAATAGTCATATTTCTCAACATAATGCACTCTAATTTTAAAAAGATTGAAATTTAGAGATATTCATTAATGTGCATAATGTTATATAGCTAATATTTGATTCTAATGCAGACCTGACTTACTCAAAGCCTCTACTGGTTTTTTATTCACGTTGTAAAGAAAAAAAATATCATGTTTCTCCTCTACTTCTGTGACCAGATGTACGGGATGTTTTCCCATACCAACTAGTTCTTTGACAACAGCTATGTGTTCTACAATTTAATGCAGATGCTGGAGTTAGCATAGAACTCACAGGTTAAGATCTCAGCTCCATAAGATTGGCCTCTATTTCAGATGCTAATCACAAGCAGTGGACCCCCAGATTTCCCACAACTTCTTCTCAATGTGGCTACGAATTGGAGGTTTCCAAGGCTCCCAACATGATAAAGGGGCTCACAGAACCCAAGAAAACAGTTTACTTATTATTGCCAATTTATTACAAAGGCATTTTAAAGGGTCAAAGGCTGCAAATAAGCAGCCAGATGAAGAGATACATAGGACAAGTTCTGGTTTTCAAGATCTGAATTTTTAGGGAACCTAAACATTCATTCCAGACAAACATGGTAATGATGGGTACATGGAATTATACATCTACCAAAACCTACAGAACTGTAAAAATGAACTGTAGTGTTAACTGTGGTATTTTGGTAATAATAATGGACCAAGGTTGGTTTGTTGACACATTATTATGCCACATCAATGCAAGACTTCAAATAGTAGGGAAACTATTTATATAGTGGGAGATTTGGCAATGGCAGAGGGAGTCTGGGAACTTTCCACTCAATTTTTCTGTAAAACTAAAATTGCTTTTTAAAAAATGTCTAGCCCTGGCCAGATGGGTCAAATGGTTGGAGTGTTGCCCCATACACCAAAAGTTTGTGAGTTTGATTCCTGGACAGGACTCATACCTAGGTTACAGGTTCAATCCTTGGTCAGAGTGTATATGGGAGGCAACTGATAGATGTTTCTTACATCAATGTTTCTCTCTCTCTTTCTTCCTTCCTCTCTATCTCTCTCTCTCTGAAATCAATAAAAGCATATCCTCAGATAAGGATAAAAATGTATAAAGTATGAAAAGCAATAGATTTATGTGGAATTGTTTCACATAATTTACTAAGAACTTAAGAGCAAAAGTCCATTTTAGTACATACTTATATTTAGATAGCAGAAACATGAATTTTAAAAACTTAATATTGATTAAATAATTCAGTAAATAATTTTATTTATAATGTTACTTTCAAAATATAAAAAAGTTGTGTTTATAGGAACTTCATTGAGCAGCAGTTCTTGGGCAAGAAAACACCAATTTACATCCATAATCTATGAAATTCAACAAAGCATAAGTAAACAAATGGGACTATATCAAACGAAAAAGCTTCTGCACAGCAAAGAGAACCATCAGCAAAATAAAAAGGTAACTTATTTAATGGGAGGACATATTTACAAGCCATATATCTCATAAGCGGTTGATATCTAGAATGCATGAAGAACTCACACAACTTAATTGCAAAGAAAGTCAATCTGATTTAAAAATAGAAAATGTGAATAGACATTTTACCAAAGAGGACATGCAGATAGCCAACAGAAACAATCATCAGGGACATGCAAATCAAAACCACAATGAGATATCACTTCAAACTTCTTAGTGTAGCATTATAAAAAAAGACAAGAAATAACAAGTGCTGGCAAGGATGTGGAGAAAAGGGTACTCTTGTGAGCTGTTGATGAGAATGTAAATTGGTACAGCCACTGTGGAAAACAGTATGAAGGTTCCTAAAAATTCAGCAAATCTACTCTGGATATTTATCCAAAGAAAACAAAAAGATACCTGCACCCCCATGTTCATTGCAGCACTGTTCACAATAGCCAAGATATAGAAGCAACCGAAGTATCCATCATGGATGACTGGATAAAGAAAATATGATATATGCAAACACTGGACTAGTATTCAATCATAAAAAATATGTAAATCATTCTATTTGCAACAATATGACAATATGGGTGGATCTTAAGATCATTATGGTAAGTAAAATAAGTCAGACAAAGAAAGATAAATATAGTATATCACTTTTATGGAAAATTAAAAGAAAGAGCTCACAGATACATAGAACAGATTGGTGGTTGCCAGAGGTGACTGTGGAAAGATGGGGAAGTAGGTTAAGGGGGTCAAAAGGTACAAACTTCCAGTTATAAAATAAGTACATCATGGAATGCACTGTACAGCCTGATGACTACAGTTAATAACACTGTATTGTATATTTGAAAATGGTTTAGGACATAAATATTAAATGTTTTTATTAAAAATTATATCTAATTAACAAAATAAACCGATAAACAAAATTGAACCAGAGACATGAATTCATGGTACAGACTGACAGATTTCAGAGGGGACGTGGATAGGGCAGACAGGATGAAAGAAAGTGAAGCGAATAGCCAAAGAACATATATGCATTGCATAGCCCATGAACACAAACAACAATGTGGTGAGGGCCAGAGGCAGGGAAGGGTAGGGTCTGGGTGGAAGGAGGCAGAAAGGGGAGCAGCAAAGAGGGAACATCTGTAATAATGTCAAAAATAAAAAAAATTGTGCCCTGACCGGTTTTGCTCAGTGGATAGAGCATCGGCCTGCAGACCGAAAGGTCCCAGGTTCGATTCCAGTCAAGGGCATGTACCTTGGTTGCGGGCACATCCCCAGTAGGAGGTATGCAGTAGGCAGCTGATCGATGTTTCTCTCTCATCGATGTTTCTAACTCTCTATCCTTCTCCCTTCCTCTCTGTAAAAAAAAAATCAATAAAATATATTTTAAAAAAATAAAAAATTGTAACTATGTGCAGTGAAAGATGTTAACTAGATTTATTATGGTAATGATTTTGCAATACATTGAATAATTGTGTTCTACACCTGAAAGGAATATACTATATAATGTTGTATGACAATTACATCTCAATTAAAAAAGCCAGTGTATATCCATCAGTTGTGAAATACAAATGAAAATGATAATCAGTGCCTAAAAATTGTGTATAATTTGAAGGTCACCTTAGGTCACCTGCTTCTCTTTTATGGACCTTGCATGTTTGTGAAGGTGTGTGCTCCCGAGGTGGAAACAATTTTGAAACAAAGTGACAGATGGCTATTTTGATAATTTTGTGAAATGAAAGTATAATAGTTTTATATTATAAATTTTACTTCTGAGTGGGAAGTTTCAGAAATTAACATCCAAAATCCTCTAAGAATTATAAAATGCAGTTGGCAGCCAAGATGTCTTGGCTGAAGGAACTTTTCTCCTCAGTTGACCTTTAAAAACTTCTTTTGCTTGATTTCTTTGTTCCCTCATGCTCTTTGGAACTGGCACCATGAGGTAGTCTTTTGTATTGTTCCCCAAACATCCCCAGCTTTCTGTCTTTTAAGTATATAGTGAAATTTTTCTTATCTACACTAGAGGCCCAATGCACAAAAATTCGTGCAAGAGTAGGCCTTCCTTCCCCTGGCTACTGGCACCGGCTTCCCTCCAGCACCCGGGACCCGGGCTTCCCTCCTCTGGCCGCCCGCAGGCACCCGGGACCCGGGCTGGCTTCCCTCAGGCCCCGGCTTCATCAGGAAGGACATCCAAAGACATCCAGTCTAATTAGCATATTACCCTTTTATTATTATAGATTCTTTAAAATTTTCAACAGCAATATATCTTCCTTTGGCCAATAGAATGTGATTGGAAATGATGCACAGTCTTTTCCAGAAGAGGCTCTGAAAACCGGATTGTGTGGCAGGTTCATTCTCTGGCTCCTGCTCCACAATCATGGAAACATAGAGCTAGAGCTTAACTCAGCCTGCATCCCTCAGTTAGGATAGGGGGGAAGAGGGTCCCTGGCTGACCATCAGTGACACGGCATGAGCCAGAAACAAACCTGTGTTATCATAATTGTTATAAACTATACGATCTGAGGAAATTATATTAACATATCATGAACTGCCTATTCTGACTGATACTCTTCATTATAGGACTATAGCAGTCATGTGGACTGTTTTTAACTCTGTCTTTATATTAATCAACTGGAAGAAAAGCACAAATTCTCTGTTTTGTCTAATATGAATTTAGAGAAGTTCAATATAAAATTTTATTAAGAAATTAAAATATTCTTTTCCCTAAAAAACTATTTAGTTAATTTGACCTTTTAGAATGTCTCATTTCTTTACTCAACTTTAACCTGGTAATGCTTTATTAAGTCCTTTCCAACCTTAATTTTTTTTTACCTCCAATTAATTACAGTTACAGTCTTTTTTCTAAAGGGCAAACTTTGAAGAGGTTGGCTAATACAAGAGTTCTGTTCTATTAACCACTCAGGTTGAAGTATATTCTAATTATCTCACAAAATAACAGCAGTTGGAGAGAGTGGCTGTGATATATATACACAAATGAATATTAACAAAATTCTGAGGAATAGAAATACTCTCCCAAATGTGATTATTAGCATCTTACAACCTATATTTAGGCTACCTGTTTACCAATCCTAACACCATCACATATTGTATGTACTTAATTCATTACTTAATTCTTCCCATTCTGTTTCTTTATCTGTGACTATCTCAAAAAGTCATGTTGTGCAGAAATATTATCTATACATCTAAGTAATTCACCATGAGGTTTTATATATAATAAATGATCAACACATACATAGTTATTATTTTACTATTATTAATTTGCTTATCTATTGGGAAATCATTGTTTTTTCCTGTGTGGTATTTGTCAATATTTGCTGAAAAACCAATGACTAATTTACTTCTTAAAACACTGGGTAAAAAGTAAGCCTCAGAATTAATGGAATGTAGGACTCACATCAATGGGCTGCTGTTTGCCATTTGATAAATATCTTTTGGATAAATGGATCAGTGATGAATTAATTATTTTATCCAGAAAATCTATATTGTGTATCGGTTGCATGGTCATGTCAGAGATAGAAGTAGAAGTCATGAACTGGAAGAGAACACGCAAAGCAGGCCAGGGGCCCGCCTGGAGAGGGCAGGCTTGGGGTGCTGGCAAGCACATAGAGCTGACCTCAGTGACCTTAGCAGATCTAAAATTCTCTCACCGGTAAGTAACCTAAGAGGGTTTTACTCTGTAAAAACTTTTAATTTGCGACTCCAAAGACATTTTTTATACTATACTACACATCCCACATAGATCTGGGTATAGAGAAGTTATATGACTGACCTGGGGCTACATGATGACCCAGTAACTCTGCTAGAAACATAAACCCTAGGAGTTTTAAATCCAAGTGGCTTTTCAGGTATGTCCTTGACTAATTACAGTGGTATCCTGATCATGTGAAGCCTTCAGGAGAGAAATATTTTGAACCTAGATATGCTGGATACAGAGGTGGAATGTCAGAATATAGCAAATACATCAATAGGGCTATAACATTAATTTTATCAGAGCTGTTCTATCAGAAGTTAAAACACCTAGGGAAAGATTACACTCAGAAAGTAACTTCTACTTCAGCCTCCTCTGATAAGTTTATTCCAATGGTCTCACCCAGATGGCTATATGTTGTTTAAGTGTAGTTTTAACTAACGTTTTATTTTGAATTTTAAATCAGTGAATTTAAAACCATAAAATGCATGATCTTATTTATACATTGAGTCTTCTTCATTAACTCAGAGAACGTGTCAAACCTGATATTTCAGAATGCTTATTAGGCAGCACAGAAGTGTGATTCATAGAAGAAAGCCAGGGCAAAGAGTGGTAACTTTATATGTAGTACAGGCCAATTGGTTCACACAGACAATATCCACCAACAGCCAGATAGAAACCATCCAGTAGAACAGTCCCATGTGGTTTGTCAGGTTCTTGCTTAACAACCTTTCTAGGTCACCGCATGATCATTCATTCTGGCCTTAAATCTGGGACTGATCGACTCTCTTGACTGATTGTGTATTCACTCAGTCACCAAATACCTATTAGGTTATTAAGGTGTGTCCGGCTCTGTGTTTTGCTCTGGGGATACAAATATGTTAGAATTAGATCTCTATTTAAGATAGATCAAGTCTTATGGAGAGGCAAATACCTAAAAACATATTTATAAAACCACGTGAAATTTGTTAAATAGAGCTTAAGCACAAGGTTTTACAGAAACAGAAAAACAAAAGCAATTAATTCCAGGGAAGAAAATCCAGAAAGATGAATATAAATGCTGGCAGTTAAGTGGGCCTTGGAGGATAAGTTTACCTGGGAGAGAACTCTAAGATAAAGAAAAACAAAAGACACCAGGTTAGGATAGTGTGTGGCATATTTGAAGACCCAAGTAGTTGGTTTTATTATCTTCTTATAGTTTACATTTAAATATCAATGATATTAGGTATCATTTAGTCATCTCTCTCTTTCTTTCTCTCTCTCTCTGAAATCAATTAAAAACTACTTTATTAAAAAATAAAGAAAAAATAAAGGGTGCAACCTAAATCTAAAGTAGTCTTTTTTCATTGGTATAATCAGAATTTTCCTGAATTACAAGTGGCCAAGTTTCCATTTTATGCTCCAGACTTTGAATTTGGAAAGTAAATTAGAAAGATATTGACACAATAAAATAAACACAAATATTCTTAGCATTATTTTAAATTTATCATAATATAATAGTCATTATCAATTAGACATTTTATTCCAGCAGAATTGCTTCAATGAATGGCAAGATTTCAAAATATACATATCACAATATAATCTTAATTCTAAGGCATTGTATAGTTTTAACCTTTTGCACTCGGATGTTGAGTGTGACTCAACACGGTTAGCATCGGTAGCAGGAATCGAGAAAAAGCAAGCGAGTGCAAAGGGTTAATTAAACATTCATGAAGTCACTTTATACATTTGACTTCAAAATCCACACAAATGTATTTCCTTGGCTATTAGTGTTAAAACTAATTAGAAAAAAGATAAATACCACTTTATTCAATAATTAATTATAAAGATTCATCAATAGAAATCACATTAAGTCTTTAAATATGAAGCAACTATGTATAACTCCTGGTTTCCTTATTAGAGAAAAATCAACAAGATGCTGATTTACGAACAAAATTAAATTGGATACCTACTTTTTGGAAGAAAAAACTGTAGAAAATTCCACATTTGAAATGATTTATGAGTTGGGGGCCACCAGGCCTACAGGAGAGGGAAGTTGGGGGTGACCAGGCCTGCAGGGGAGAGCAGTTTGGGGGACCAGGCCTGAAAGGAAGGGCACTTGGGGGCAATCAAGCCTGCAGGGGAAGGAAGTTAGGGGTGACCAGGCTGGAAGAGGAGGGAAGTTGGGGGCAACTGGGCCTGCAGGGAAGGGTAGTTGGGGGGACCCAGGCCTACAGGGAAGAACAGTTGGGAGGGACCAGGCCTGCAGGGTAAGGCAGTTTGGGGGGACCAGGCCTGCAGGGGAGGGCAGTTTGGGAGACCCAGGCCTGCAGGGGAGGGCAGTTGGGGAGGACCAGACCAGCAGGGGAGAGCAATTAGGGGCGATGAGGCTGGTAGGGGAGGGCAGTTAGGGGTGACCGGGTCTGCAGGGGAGGGCAGTTGGTGGGGACCATGCCTGCAGGGGAGGGCAGTTGTGGGGGACCAGGCCGGCAGGGGAGGTCAGTTAGGGACAATCGGGCTGGCAGAGGAGCAGTTAGGCATCAATCAGGCTGGCAGGGGAGTCTTTAGGGGGTGATCAGGCTGTCAGGCAGAAGCGGTTAGGGGCAATCTGGAAGGCAGGCAGGCGAGCAGTTGGGAGCCAGCAGTCTTGGATTGTGAGAGGGATGTCCGACTGCCTGTTTAGACCCGATCCTACTGGAATCGAGCCTAAATGGGCAGTCAGACATCCCTCAAGTGGTCCCAGATTGGAGAGGGTGCAGGCTGGGCTGAGGGACACACCCCCTGTGCACAAATTTCATGCACGGGACCTCTAGTTCTATATATTTATCTAATGTACAGTGTATAATATATGATCTATATATATACAAGCCTAAGTGACCGTTACAACCGAACAACCAGAAAGACCGGTCAACCAGTCACTACGATGTGCACTGACCACAAGGGGGCAGATGCTCAACACAGGAACTGCCCTTTGGTGGTCAGTGTGCTCCAGCTGGCCAGCCAACTGTGGCCCTGTCCTCCTGCCTGCTAACCTCCCATGGTCCCTCCCTCTGGCTGGCAGGCCCCCTGATAAACCTCAATCGCCAGCCAAGCCAAGGGACCCCACCCATGCATGAATTCGTGCACCAGGTCTCAAGTATACATATAATAAAATAGTATTTCACCATAAAAAGAATGAAATCTTGCCTTTTGCAACAACATAGATGGACCTTGAGGGCATTGTACTAACTGAATTAAGTCAGACAGAGAAAGATAAACTCTGTATGATCTCATTTATATGTGAAATTAAGGGGAAAAACATGTTCATAGGTACAGAGAATGGATTGGTGGGGCTAGGGGTAGGTGTGTGGGCAAGATGGGCGAGAGGCAGCAAAAGGCACAATCTTCCAACTATAAAATAAATACATTGTGGGGATATAATGTATATCACAGTGATTATAGTTAATAAGAACTATATTGCATATTTGAAATTTGCAAGAGAGTAGATTTTTAAAGTCCTTATCATAAGAAAAAGAAATTTTTAGAACTATGATAATGGATGTTATCATGGTGATCATCAAATGATATATACAATTAATCAAATCATTATGTTGTATATCTTAAACCAATATGTTATATGTCAATTATACCTCATTTAAAAAACTTCATGAAAGAGAGAAAGAAAAGAAAGAAAGAAAGAAAGAAAGAAAGAAAGAAAGAAAGAAAGAAAGAAAGAAAGAAAGAAAGAAAGAAAGAAAGAAAAGAAAGAAGGAAGGAAGGAAGGAAGGAAGGAAGGAAGGAAGGAAGGAAGGAAGGAAGGAAGGAAGGAAGGAAAGAAGGAAGAATAGCTATGTAATTGTTGCAGTCACTTTGTGAAGGGAAAAGGCTGACTTTCCTGGTGATTTTGACCCCAGTTCTTCTGTATTTGTCTGTTTACCACATGTAGTCTTGATTAGCTTTTCTCTGTTTTATGTAGGTAAAATGATGCTCAAAGAATAGTCATTTGTCTCAACCTTCGTTTAAGATAATTAATCCTGCTGCACTTTTCACTTCTTCTTTTATTCTACTGCCTTCCTCTTTTGTTATATATTTCCTCAGGCTCTATTTTGTCAGGTTAATGATATCTTACTGAAAAAAATAATGATTACATTTTATAGCATCATAACCTGAAAATGCTATTGCTTATCTTTTTAAATGGACTATCCTGGTTCTAAATACCCTTTATAACTCAATAAAATGGCTTGATAACATGTAACAAAATAACATGATACATACACATCACAAATTTATAGAAAATGTATGTATATAAAATAACCCATGTATTTAAAATAACAATGTCAATGGATTATATATAGCAACATACACTAATATTCACATCATGTCTCTCCCTCATATTATATACTCTTTCGTGTTTATTCTTTTCTTACTTGGAGGATATAACTAATCCAGGGCACACCAGTCTTCCAGCATTCACTGAACACCTTCCAAGCATCATGACTTCCTGCTGCGCAAGTTATAAATGGCAATCGGGTGTCTGCTATTGCAGGTTACTTCAGAAATATAGTTATGAAAGAGAAGATTTCTGCTGTGATCCTTGTCTGTAACTCTTTCTCCTGCTTACTTTGATGGTGTCTTTGTCTCTTCTGTAACTAACTTTGCTTATAACTTAAGCAGAAATATTTTTTCTTATATCCTGAAACAAATGTTTGAAAACTTCATCCATGTACAATAGACCTTTAAGTTTTACAGACTTTAAAAGATATGCAAACTATTACAAATCATGGTGAGAAAAGAATGATGAGATTTTAAAAATGTTTGTTTCTGAATGTTCAAACCACCTAAAAGATTTCTTATACTATAAGTTGGGCAATCATGCATACATATTTTTATAACATATGAAGGCTGATTAAATGTGGAATGATTATTTGACTTCACTATATTCAGTAATTTTGTTTCACTTCTTAATAGTAAATTCTATTTTATTGAAAGTTATGAACGCTTTAAGCAAATCAGTTGTAGATGTCATAATCTAGGGATTCCTGAAAACCTGTACAGTTTTATACTTCAATAAAAGTTAACACAGTGAAAAAAATAGAGAAATATCAATCAGAATTGGAAGTTTTTTGCTTAATGAAGCAAAATGTAGAATTTTTGCAGAAAATACTGTCTTGGAGACCCTAACAGATAAACAGAAGTAATATCTAACCATAAGCTTCCCATTTGGTTCACTGCTACCAGGATGCAATGGGGCAACAAATGAGATACTGAATGGAAAGTTTCTTTCTCTGTTTGTTTGTTTCTTTTAAGTTGAGTTTTGTTTAGTTTGGTTTGGTTTTGCTAAGTCAGGGAGTAGCTAAAGAAGATAAAAGAGTTGTAAGTGGAGTCCATCTATCCAAAGTCAAGAGGAATTTTGATAATATAAAATTCTACATAATTTATCTATATATATAAAAGCCCAGTAACCAGAATGGCGGAATGACCAGAATGACCAGAACGACCAGTGGCTATGACGTGTACTGTGGCAGCCAACCAGCCTGATCCAGGCCCTGATTAGCCCCTCCGCCCCACCTGGCCTGGCCCCCAATCAGCCCCCAACACCTTGATCTGGGACGGGGCCAGCTGCCAAGCACCCGCATCCTCCCCCCCACCCCCCACCAGCCTGGCCCTGATTGACCCCTATCCATGCAAGCCAGCCGGATCCCACCTGTGCACGAATTTGTGCACCAGGCCTCTAGTAAAATTATAAAATAACTAAATGATAATCAAAGGAGAGATATTAAAATTATTTTTTTATTTTAGTATATACAAAATAAGAAATAAAACAAACTTGAAAGTAAACATTGTTAAAAATAGTATTTTATTATTAATTTTTCATCTTGCAATAATATTGTGCATCAACTATACCAATAAATTATTTTAATAAAGACATATTTTCATTTTACATAGGGTGAGAAAATAGAAATACCAGAATTAAAATTGCAACCTTATGAACACTATTATTTTAATCTCAAAACTGTGAAAGTAAATTCTGAGTATGCTGTAAGCCAAGTTTTATTGTCTGTGTGTGAGGATATAATATGTGTGTGTGTGTGAGAGAGAGAGAAAGAGAGAGAGCACTTACAAGTGCTTGAAGTCTTTGAAGCTGAAGCCACTATTCCTGAGTAAAGAATAATTGGGAAATTTATGTTCTCAAGAGTTTTTAACCATTTATTCTTAGAGAAAATTTTCTAATATAAAGTTTCTCCTTTTACTACTGATGCACCTCATGTAAGGTAAATTTTGAGGAATACTCTAAGCCATATATACTTTCAGAATAAAATTCACAAGCTTTTTATTTTCATAAAATATTTCTGTAGTGTAATTATTTTTCTGGTACATTCAGTTCTAATCAATATCTCTCTCTACAATGGCTTCCTTAACCACAAAAAATATTTGCAGAGTAAATTAACATTTCCATAAATAGCTGTAACATTCATCTTTCATCATTCAAATTAAAGATGCTCAGACTATGTACCAAAGTATACCTCAATATTTGTACCGATTCACAAAGTGGCAAGAAATATAGATTTAACTCAAAATTATAAGGAGAAATATGACAATTTTCAAGATAAATTACTCAAATATTTAGGTAATTGAGAAAAATGGCTTGATAAATTTAAATTATTTGTATAATTAATTTCTAATTGTATTTCAGCTTAATTTCATTTCTCCAAATACATTATGTAGCTTGAATAAATGTAGGATAGATAACTTTCTATTCATTAGTTTAGTATCTTTCATTTAAAAATAATAATTTATATTTTTCCTATGATTAATTTATTAAGATATATTTATTTAATTTTTATTAGAATATATCCTACTTCTTATTAGTTTTACACATATTTCTTTTTTCCATCATAACATTTACTTATTAATATGTGATAGCTTAGTTGATTTCTGTATCTCTTAATAGACATCAGCTTATAAGGATAGAGACCATATTTTAATTTTGTCTCTTTTTTAAAAAAATATGTTAAGATTACCTGGTACTTTGTAGACTTCCATTAAACTTTGATAAATCAAGGGTAATAATAGTGATAACCTCATCTCCACTGGATATAAGCAAATAAAGGTGCCATTTTAAGGGAAGTTGCCAGAAAATAATAAAGCCAGCTTACTGTAATTGTATCAAAAAGCAAAGTCTCTTCATAGAATATCATTTTGATTGGTTTCAGGGTTATATAACTTTTACAGGGTAATGGAATTGGTGACCTCTAAACCTCCACCAAAATGTGGTAACCTAAGGATTGATGGTCCCTGGTGATGTTCAATCCTGGAGAACACAGATAGTGAATAATCTAAATTTTCCATGAAAACATCCAGGACAGATATCTCTCCAAAAGGCAGATAAAATAGAGAATAAAAATCATTTTGCTATGAAAATACAGCACTACGTTTTTACATTTTCAAGGAAAGAGACTTTGCTTGGGACAGTGGTTGCACGATGCAGTGTGCAGATGCTGTTCTGTTGAGTTATATACTTGAAACCTGTGTGGTTTTGTGAACCACTGTCACCACAATCCTATATAATAAATAGGTGATATGCAAATTGACCCTCATGCCCTCACAAGATGGCTACCTACGACTAGGTCGGCAGGGGGGTTAGTGATGGACGACCAAACGACTGAACAAGCAGGCTGTGTGGGTGACCAGGCCAACAGGGGAGTTAGTGAGGGCTGACCAAACGACTGAACAGCAGGCTGCGTGGGGTGACCAGGCCGGCAGGGTGTGGGGGTCAGTTGGGGGCAACCAGGCCGCCAGGGTGGAGCAGTTAGGGGTAACCAGGCAGGCAGGGGGGAAAGTAAGAGGCAACCAGGCTGGCAGAGGGGGGCAGTTAGGGGTGACCAGGCTGGCAGGGGGGGGAAGTTGGGGGTGACCAGGTCATCAGAGGGGGAAGTTAGGGGTGACCAGGCAGGCAGGCAGGTGAGCGATTAGGAGCCAGCGGTCCAAGATTGTGAGAGGGATGTCCAACTGATGGTTTAGGCCCAATCGGGCCTGAACCATCAGTCCAACATCCCCCAAAGGGTCCCAGAATGGAGAGGGTGCAGGCTGGGCTGAGGGAACCCCCTCCGTGCATGAATTTCGTGCACCGGGCCTCTAGTAAATCAATAAAATCAATCAATCAATTAATTAATTTAAAAATATGTAAATTGGCATGTTTTAGATTAGAAAAGCAAAGTACATACTGTAGAAAGACACAGAAGGACATATAGGTATCTGGTTTATAAACAAGCATCTACAATTCTGAGGAGGCTTTCTTATAATTGAACTCCTTAGGTGCTAAGGCAAGGCTTTAGTTTGTTCTTGCCTGTACCTAGAAAGGTTTGAACTGCAGGAGAGAAGAAAGATGTCCAAAACACTATTTTAATAACAAAGTGAGTATAGATAGAAAGTGTTTCCTTTCTAATCCCAACAAGAGGAATTCACAATGGCTTTGTGCTTAGCCTTTGTTAGAAAAACACCTATTCTAGTGCTATCAATTTCAAAAGCTGTTGCTTTGTTTTGTTTTCCTATAGGTGAGTTGTTACATACTCCTTAGTGGATTCCTTCTTCCATGGCCAAAGTCCTACACATATTTCTGAAGAATATATTACTCTGAAAATCATTTTAGAGAGTATTCTGTTTCTTATGTGGATATTGCAGTGTATAAAAAAATCAATTGCTACCATAAAAACAAGTTCTTTCTGCACTGCCTGTTTAGATCTGTTACAAACTTTAATGAGCAAGTAACAGTCTTTATGAACTACATTCTGGCCAGCTCCATCTGCTTTCATTTCTTAAATAGCCTGGTGAAGCAAAGAGAGATAATCAGGTAATAAAACATTTGACTGAATTATGACCTTTAGGTTACCACCATAACAAAAGGCATCCTGGTGATATTTAATAGTAGAAGTTAAAATCTAGAATTGCTTATTTTCAGGAGTTGAAATTTCAGTATTCTCAAGCAAAATAAGATAACTCCCAGAACTTGATTAAGATGTGTTTCATACATCTATACTTATAATAGGGCAAAATGCAAATTATTTAGGATGCCGTCACAGTAACGACCGACTGATCAGAAGGCCGCAGGAGAAGGCAGAAGGGACAAGGCAGAAGGCGGTGCCTCGGGAGAAGGGAGAAGGTGAGAAGGCCAGTGCCGTGAGAGAAGGCAGAGGAAGAAGGCGGTGCCGCGGGAGAAGGGAGAAGGGAGAAGGCCAGCACCCTGCGAGAAGGGAGAAGGTGAGAAGGCGGGCACCGCAGGAGAAGGCAGAGGAAGAAGGCGGTGCTTCAGCAGAAGGTGAGAAGGCTGGCGCTGTGGGAGAAGGCAGAAGGGAGGTGAGAAGACTGGTGCTGCGGGAGAAGGCAGAAGGGAGAATATGGCAGTTAGACATTTATGGGGATCAGGCCGGGAGGGGAGAGCAGTTAGGAGGATCAGGCCGGAAGGGGAGCAGTTAGGAGCCAGTGGTTCTGGATTGTGAGAGGGATACTGGATTGGAGAGGGTACAGGCCAGGCTGAGCCCCCCCCCCCCAACCATGCATGAATTTCATGCACCCGGCCTCTAGTTATAATATAAATAATAATAAAAAATATTAAGACTCATTATCTAAAATTACAAATTGAAAGTCAGTACAGGTCTAGATGGTTCTGATGAGTCAAACAACAGTCAGATCAGGGCAAGTATGATTAAAGCAGTATACGGATGTAGACAGGTATTGGCAATGATTCATCACCAAATTCAAACAATGCTCTAAATAGGATAATGGTAACCATTTAAAGCAAAGAAAGCTATTGCATTCATATTTATTTACTTGACACTAACAGAGCATTTCTAATAAAGAACAATTTCACAGGAATATTTTATTTGGCTTAATATATGAAATTTATATAATGGTAGATAGCTTGCAAAAATTGATTATTTTTTTTCTTCTCAGTATCCATAACTCTTTTCATTTTGATTCTTCAGTGAGAATAAGTCTAATAGGCTAATTGCTTTTAGACTTTCTTTGGCCAATAGAACACAGTATCAAAGAGCCTTACTTGCTTCCAGTCTTCTCTGGAACACAGCCAAACCTGCACAGCCTAGCCTGTTGGAAGGTGGAAGACAATTGGCCCAATTACTCACACTGCCTCAGCCAACAGGCAGTTAAATACCAGGCATCTGAGTGAAGCCAGATTAGCTCAGCTGACCTGCCAGCTGATCTCAGACACATAAAAACCTAACAGATATCAGCCAAGCTTGATCTACATTGAGAGAGTCACCCACCTGACCCACAGATTCATGAAGGATATTAATGATTGTTGTTTTAAGGTTTGGAAAACTAGTAGCTGTAGATTGGCCCCTGTTTTTGTAAATTAATTTTTATTAAAACACAGCCTCATTCATTTGTCTACAGTGCTTTCACACTACACCAGTAGAGTCAATTTCTTGCAATAGAGACCTTATGACCTTCAAAGCCTGAAATAATTATCTCCTCGCCAGAAGGGCGTCTGAATAGTCATTCTGCTGTTTGGCCGTTCGGTCAATTTGCATATTATGCTTTTATTATTATAGATTGAGAGTAGAGAGGTAATGACTTGGTGTGATGGGTGCCATGACAGACTTAGAAGGTCCTGCTGACCAATACAAGACACACTATTGAGCTCTTGGAATGCAACTGGTCTTATAAGGGATGTTATGTTAATGTCAAATAGACACCAGATTTTGAAAACTTTGAATGAAAAAAAGAATGTCAATATCTCTGCAGCTTTTATACCAATTACATTCAAATATTTCATATGTAATGGGTTAAATAAAATTTATTAATTTCATCTTTTTCTCTTTTGCTTTTTTTTATTGAAGCTACTAGAATGTATATGGCTGACATAATATTTCCATCAGACTGATCAGGACTATGACGACTGTGGCTTCTACTCTGAATGAGATAGGTTCCTCCTGAGAACAGTCTGTAATGACACAGTGGCAGAAGCTCAAGACCAGTTTGGGGGATGTTTCTTTAATCTGGGCTGAAAGAAAGACAATGGGGACTTGGAATAGAATGAAGGTAACAATGGAGATGGAATATTTTGCATATATTTTAAATGTAGAATTGATATTTGCTTATACATTGAAAGTGGGTTATAAAAAAAAGAAAGGATGGGTTTATGTATCTACAATTTGAGTCCAGGCAACTGATAATATATCAGTCAATTACTGAGATGAGGACGACATGAAGAAAAGCGGGTTTAGTGTAAGAATGATTCCATTTGAGATATGGTAAAGCTGAAAATGTTGAGTAAACATTTAAATCAATAATCTGTATTTCAGAAGTGAGATCTGGGCTGGGTATTATACTTTGTGACTCACTAGCTTGTAATGGAATGTAAAGCTCATAGAATGAATGTGTGAATGTGGACAGAGAAGGAAAGCAGTGCAAAGGCAGAATTTCAAGGAATTCTTAACCTATAGAGGTAAAAAAAGAAAAAAAAAAGTAACAAAATGAGGAAGCACCAGCAAGTGGGACTGAGAAAATCACCCTAATGAGGAAGGAAGAAAAGAAAGAAGAATGTTGTGGGAGCCAAGCAAAGAAAATGTTTCAAGTAATTGGGAAGATGATCTCTGTCAAATATTTTGGATGAGATCTGAAAATTAATCAATGTTTTTGCAATATTATAGATTAACACAGTTTTTATGAAGAATAGCTTGGTTGAGTTTTAGAAATAAAATGGATTAAAGGGAGAAAGATAAAAAATGGAGCTAGTGAATATTGGTAATGTTCTCTAGGTGTTTTCCTATTAAGAAAAACAGGGGCATTCAATGATAGTTGAAACATGATGTAGAGGGTCAAGAGAAACTTTGTAACATGTCTAGATCACAGAATTTATGATCAGGCTCTAAACTAAAATTATGTTTCTCTATTTTATTACAGAATGTATTGTTTGAGTAGTTTGGGGTTTATAGAAATATTGAGCAGAAAATACAAGGGATTTCCATAATTCTCCCACCCACAATCCTACACACATTTTCCCATATTATTAATATCTTGGATTAGATAGATATTTGTTATAATTTGTTACAATTATAATATCATAGAGAAAAGTTTTATGCACTAAAAATCCTCTGTACTCCACCTATTCATTCCTCCATCCTTTCCCTTGTGCCCTGCACAACAACTGATTTGAAACTGCCCCCAGGGTGCTTTATGCCTTTCCCAGAATATCATAGAGTTGGAATAATACAGTATATAACCTTATCATATAGATTTTTAAATATTTATTATTGATTTCAGAGAGGGAGAAGGAGAGAGAGAAAGATATAGAAACATCAATGATGAGAATCATTGATTGGCTGCCTCCTGCACTCCCCCTACTGAGGATCGAGCCCACAACCTAGGCATGTGCCCTAATAGAGACTCAAACCATGTCCTCCTGGATCATAGGTCGACACTCAACCACTGAACCACACCAGCCAGGCTCAGATCAATTGTTTTTCACTTCAAATTTAAAGTTCTTCCATGGTTTGTTTTTTGGTGTGTGTGTGTGTGTGTGTGTGTGTGTGTGTGTGTGTGTGTGGCTTCATAGCATATTTCTTTTTATCACTGAACTAGAGGCCCAGTGCATGAATTCGTGATGGGTGGGGTCCCTTGGCCTGGCCGGTGATTGAGGATGATTGGGGCCATCTTGCCCAGTCCTGATCAGCCAGACCCCAGCAGCAAGCTAATCTACTGGTTGGAGCGTCTGCCCCCTCGTGGTCAGTGTGCATCATAGCGACTGGTCCAGTGGTTAACTGAACAGTCGACTGATCGGTCGGACACTTAGCATATTAGGCTTTTATATATATAGACTAGAGGCCCGGTGCATGAAATTCATGCACGGAGGGGGGTTGTCCCTCAGCCCAGCCTGTACCCTCTCCAATCTGGGACCCCTTGAGGTATGTCTGACTGCCCGTTTAGGTCAGATCCCATCAGGACTGGGCAAGATGGCCCCAATCATCCTCAATCACCGGCCAGGCCAAGGGACCCCACCCATTACCAATTCGTGCACTGGGCCTCTCGTTGTTAATAATACTGCATTGCATCATTGAAATTTGGGATTGGGCCTAAACGGGCAGTCGGACATCCTTCTCACAATCCAGGACTGCTGGCTCCCAACTGCATGCCTGCCTGCCTTCCTGATTGCCTCTAACTGCTTCTGCCTGCCAGCCTGATCACCCCCTAACCACTCCGCTGCCAGCCTGTTTGCCCCCAAACACCCTCCTCTGCCGGCCTGGTTACCCCTAACTGCCCTCTCCTGCAGGGTTGATCACCTCCAACTGCCCTTCCTTGCAGGCCTGTTCCCTCTCAACTGCCCTCCCTTGGAGGCCTGGTCCTTCTCAACTGCCCTCCCTTGCTGGCCATCTTGTGGTGGCCATCTTGTGTCCACATGGGGGCAGGATCTTTGACCACATGGGGGCAGCTATATTGTGTGTTGCAGTTATGATCAATCTGCATATTACTCTTTTATTAGATAGGATAGAGGCCTGGTACAGGGGTGGGGTCCAGCTGGTTTGCCCTGAAGGGTGTCCCTGATCAGGGTGGGGTTCCCTTGGGGCATGGGATGAAACTGTTTGGCAGTTTCTTATAAGACTGAGCGAGGGGCCTGTGGTGGTTTGCAGGCCGGCCACACCCCCTGGCAACCCAAGCGGAGGCCCTGGTATCTGGAATTTATTTTCCTTCTACAATTGAAACTTTATAGCCTGGAGCGGAGCCAAGCCTGGGGCTCCCTCCATGGCCAGCAGCCATTTGTGTTGGGGTTATAATTTAAACTTTGTAGCCTTAAGCGGGTGGGCCCGGCCAGGGTGTGCAGAAAGCTTTGTTTCCCCTGTTGCCGGGAGCAATCCTGGCCTGCTCTCTCAAGCTCCATTCTGCCACCATTTGTTTGAATTTGTTTACCTTCTATAATTGAAACTTTGTAGCTTGAGTGGAGGCTTAGGCCTGGCAAGGGCAGGTGGAAAGCTTGGCTTCCTCTGTTACCTAGGAAACCTTGCTCTCTGTGGCTGTAGCCATCTTGGTTGGATTAATTTGCATACTCACTCTGATTGGATGGTGGGCGTGGCTTGTGGGTGTGTCAGATGTATGGTCAATTTGCATATTTGTCTATTATTAGGTAGCATAATATCCTATTGCATAGATGTACCTCATTTATTTCTCCTTTCATCTATTAAAGGTCATCTTGATTGCTTCCAGGTTTTGGAACTTATGAATAAGCATACTATAAACATCCATGTGCAGGTTTTTGTGTGGACATAGTGTTCAAAGAGCAAGGCTGCAGCTGGATCTTATGGAAGAGCAGAATTAGTCTTATAAGAAACTGCCAAACAGTTTCCAAAGTGGCTGTACCATTTTGCATTCCCACCAGCAATGAATGAAAGTCTCCAATACTCCACAACTTCACCAAAGTTTGGTGTTGTCAGTGTTTTGGATTTTAGACATTCTAATAGGTGTGTAGTCATATCTCTTTGATTATTTATTTATTACTTATTTATTTATTGTAGAAAAGCAAGCAAGAATTTATTGACTGCAGAAAAAATATACTTAGGACAGTCTCTTTTTGATGCTTTAATTTGCAGTTACCTAATGAGTATAATGATGAGCATCTTACTTCTGACACCATCCAAAAAATAACTTGCCAGAGTTTCTCTTTATTATTTTTTAGTTTTAAAAAATGTATTATTTCCTTTGGCTTCATGGAAAAAAATTATGAGAATTAAATTTTATATTTAAATTTTGATAATACCTTTTATAAAAAATACTTCCCTAATTCTACTTTTTAAAATAAAATATATACAGTTCTCAGAAGAAAGGGAATTTTATTTATTAAACACAATTGTTTCAATTATTCAATTTATAATTATGTGAAAATAGTGTAAATGAAATAAGTAAATGCAAACACTATTTAAAAGGACTAATATTTTTGTATTAACTTCTGTGTGAGAACAGAGTTTTATTTCATGTGTCACTAAAAACTTAATTTGAAATATTTCTATAAGCTAATATTAAAATGTTAATGAGGAGGCAAAATCAAACTTTAAGCTTCATAATATATTGAATCAGAAGTATGAGGTGTTAAATCTTCATATAATTTCTATTTCTAATAGAAAACATTTAAACTCAGTATTTAAGCAGACTAAATTTTCTGTGGCAAACTGGTCAATCTAAGTTCTCATCATTTCCATTTTGAAAATGGGTCATTAAAGTAACTTTTACTGATAGTTCATTGACTGAGACAGAAAAATATTACAAATCATTATAAAAATTTAGCTGTAGGAAAATTAGTAGAATCATTTCTGTGGCATAGAATGTAATCAAATCTGGGCTGTGTCCAGGAAAAAAGAAAGAAGCTTATTACCTTCAGTTATTCCAATGAACTGTACAGACTCAAAATTAGAGACACTTAATTTTTTTTTCTTTAATGCACTCCCTATAGCATTTAACCCATTAGCTCATTTTGCTGATATATTCTTCAGAATTCACATGGTTTTATTCACTTTCTCTTTGGCTGAAGATATAGAGAAAGAACACAGTATTTCGATTTGAAAAACCAGCATCATGTTCTGACTCCATTAATCACAGGCTACATCAACTTGGATAAATACTCTATCTTCTTAGAAAACAGTTTTCTGAAATAAAAAATGAAAAATAAGGTGCTTATCTCAGAGGGTTGCCTGTTAACATCAAATATGATGGAGAAAATGCTTAGTGAATGATGAACACAAATGTTGACTTTTTACACTTTTATTCTCAGGCCCTTTTAACTCTGGTTGTAACCATAATTATATTACGTATAAATTGCTATATAAATTTCCACAACCAATTTCTTTCTTAATATTTTTATATGTTTGTTTGTTTTCATTGATTTCAGAGAGAGAAAGGGAGAGGGAGAGAGAGAAACATTAATGATGAGAGAGACTCACTGATATGCTGCCTTCTGAATGCCCCCTATTGAGAGTCAAGCCTGCAGTCTGGGCATGTGCCCTAACTGGAGTGAAACCTTAACCTCCTGGTTCGTGGGTCAACACTCAACCACTGAGCCAGACCAGCCGGGCCCCACAACCAATTTCTCTCATCTTCCAACTTACCTTACCAATAAAAATATAGATAATACTTCTAAATAAGTACCATGCATAATATGTCATAAATATCCTATATAATAAAAGGCTAATATGCGAATCGACCGAATGGTGGAACGACCGGTCAGATGACACACACTGACCACCAGGGGGCAGATGCCCAATGCAGGAGCTGCCCCCTGGTGGTCAGTGCGTTCCCACAGGGGGAGCGCCGCTCAGCCAGAAGCTGACTCACAGCTGGCGAGCCCCGTGGCAGTGGCAGGAGCTTCTCCCGCCTACGCGGCAGCGATAAAGATGTCAGTCGGACATCCCCCCGAGGGCTCCCAGACTGCAAGAGGGCACAGGCTGGGCTGAGGGACCCCCCCATGAGTTCATGAATTTCATACACCAGGCCTCTAGTTGAGAAATAAGCATAGAAACAGAACAATCATCTCTGTGTGATCAAAACCTATTTGATTTGCATTTTCTTCTTTGTGTTTTTGATTAAAAACAAAAACCTCTGCATTGAATATACATTCATCCTATAATCAGAAAAGATATACAGCCTATTTATAATTCATTTGAAAGGAATAATTACCCATTTGGAATGCCTATAATTTTCTCAAAATAATATTCATGGTTAATCAAAATGCACAACTATTAAAAATCAATAGTCAATGATTAAGTTAATGTTATATGCACACCCTTAACTTGCTTGGAATACAATAGAATATAACACAGAGTTTTTGCCTTCAAACATATAAAGTAAAATGTACATTATATTGTAAATACATTAATAGAAGTTAACATTATTTTCTGTATGATATACAGACTGTCATTCAAAATAGATATCCTTAAAAATCATTCTGCCCAATAAGCCATTTAAAGAGTAAAATGTGGCCTCTGTCCCAGGTGTTATGCTACATGTAAAAGGACACCTTTGCCTAATAACATGTACTTTGAAACATGGAGATAGAAAGCAGACTGCTGCCAGTCTATCTTGGCTGTGATGGTCCTAATAGCGTCATCTGTCAGCAGTTCTCCCCTTCTCCTCCACCACTGAGTAAGCAGCTCACAGACACAAGCCAAAAACGGAGATGCAATATTAGATACCATCTGTGTTGCTCATCTGGTTTCAGTCCAAACTGTTCTCAAGCCAATCATGGAACCAAGAAAAGAATTTGATTGTGATTAGGGTGAGAAATGAAAAAGACATTAAACTAGACATCAGCATAAAGCATTCAGGCACAGAGAGGTGAATGCCCCTTTTGCAAATTCCATTGTGGAAAAGGGACTTGAGGCCTGAAAAATTATAACATGTATGAACATGGACAAAAAGTGCAAATAAATGCTTATGTATGTAAATGTGCACACACTGTTTGTTTTTTTTAATTGACTACTTACTTCAAATAAATGTCCTTTATAATAGTTTTAGCAAAATATCTGCCAATATTAAAATATGGAATAATAAAAATTGAATATATGTCTGTGTGTATGTAAAAATTTAATCCTAAGGTATTTATTTTTCAAAATATCTGAAGACTACAAGTGAACAAGGATCAGTGCATAAATGTGTGTCATGGTGACAGAGATCTGTTCTGTGAGTGTGCCACTGTGGATCCTTCTGGAAAGCTCATAATCTAGCCAGTTGCTTTAATAAGAACAAGTTGTAAAGAAATAAGACACATAATTTTTATTTACTTTGATCATTGCTAGTTCTTTTTTTTTTTTTTTTTTTTTTTTGAGGATGGGTGAGCAACAGTTAATTGCTGTTTTTAGTTACATTTATATTTTCCTTTTCAACATATTTTGAGCAGAGTTCCTCATTAATGTTGAGTGGCTAGAGGCAATAACATGGCACAGAGCAAGATAATGTTTCTAAATTAAAAATATTACTACATTTAAAAGTTATTTTATATTAAACATATCTCATGAAATAAGGTGTAGAAGACAAAGAAACATTTGTCTTTAGACATTTATGAACCATGTCATTTTAGACTTCAGAAGATTATTTCCATAGCATATTACCACTAACATACATTGAAAACTTTATAATATATCGTTATTAGAACCATATATGTAAGCTCCATAATGTACTTAAACATCAACACTAATAAAAGAGAAACATGCAAATTGACCATCACTCCCCTACTCCTACCAGCCAATCAGAGCAAGTATGCAAATTAATTTAACTAAGATGGTGGCCACCATGGAACTGGAGCCAGCCGGAGGCTTGGGTTGCCCCTGGCGATGGAGAAAGCCAAGCTTCCCACCTGCCCTGGCCTGCCCTGGCCTCCGCTCAAGGTTACAAAGTTTCAATTATAGAAGATAAATAAATCCCAACAAAGGTGGCAGCAGCCACGGAGCTGCAGAGAGAAGGAGGCTTGGGTTGACCCAGCAATGGAGAAAGCCAAGCTCCCTGCCAGGCCTGGCCTGCCCTGGCCTCCACTCAAGGCTACAAGGTTTCAATTATAGAAGATAAATAAATCACAGATACCTGCTTCCAGCCAGCCCTGGCCTATGCTTGGGTAGCCGGGGGGCATGGCCAGCCTGCAAACCACCATAGGCTCCTTGCCCAGGCCGCCCCACACCCCAAGGGAACCCCCACCCTGATCCAGGACACCCTTCAGGGCAAACCAGCCAGCCCCCAGCCATGCACCAGGCCTCTATCCTATCTAATAAAAGAGTAATATACAAATTGACTGTCACTCCAACACACAAGTTGGCTGCCCCCATGTGGTCAAAGATGGCTGCCCCCATGTGAACACAAGATGGCCGCCACAAGATGGCCAGCGGGGAAGGCCAGTTGGGAGGGACCAGGCCTGCAAGGGAGGGCAGTTGGGGGTGATCAAGCCTGCAGGGGAGGGCAGTTAGGGGTGACCAGGCCAGCAGAGGAGGGAAGTTGGGGGCGACTGGGCCTGCAGGGAAGGGCAGTAGGGAGGGACCCAAGCCTGCAGGGGAGAGCAGTTGGGGAGGACCAGGCCTTCAGGGGAGAGCAGTTAGGGGTGACTGGTAGAGGAGGGCAGTTTAGGGGTGACTGGGTTGGCAGGGGAGGGCAGTTGTTGGGGACCAGGCCTGCAGGGGAGGGCAGTTGGGGGGGACCAGGCCGGCAGGGGAGGGCAGTTGGGGGTGACCAGGCTGGCAGGGGAGGGCAGTTAGGGGTGACCAGGCCAGCAGGGCAGGTCAGTTAGGGGCAATCAGGTTGTCAGGGGAGTGGTTAGGGAGTGATCAGGCTGGCAGGCAGAACTGGTTAGGGGCAATGAGGCAGGCAGGCAGGTGAGCAGCTGGGAGCCAGCGGTCCTGGATTGTGAAAGGGATGCCCTACTGCATGTTTAGGCCCGATCCTACTGGAATCAGGCCTAAACGGGCAGTCGGACATCCCTCGAGGGCTGAGGGACACAACCCCCCCATGCATGAATTTTGTGCACCGGGCCTCTAGTCATTGTATAAAGAAATCAAGTATAGAAATATTACTATGAATTCCCTTCACCCATGATTTTCAACTTCTATAGATGTAGTTATTTTTATCAACAGAATGCATGTGTTTGAGTTACATATGTAATTTTCAGTTTGACACTGAAATGAAACATTTCATTTAGAAATGTCCATAATATATTAACCATAGCATATACTATTTACAAATGTTGTTAAACAGGATTTAACCAAACCTGATCAAAAGCCAGTGTTCTGGGAGACATTTTTTCTTGCTGTTCACTTTTTATTTTTTCCACTGTGATAAGTATTTAGGGCAAAGATTGTTTTTGATATGTATCATCTAAGTGACACATTTGTCTTTTTAGTAAAATATTTTTAATAAAAACATGGTGTGACAAATGCATTGCCATGAGTTAAATATCAAAATTTTCATGTTGAACCCTTTACTTTAAATGAAATGATCTGGGACAAGTTTTACACTTTCAGAAAAACTATGTGCAAGTTTCTCAGGGAGAATGTTGCTCCCTTATGGGTGAAACTAAAATTAGGATTTTATGATTCCATATTGCTGTACTGCAAATATGTATTAAAAGTTAAGTTTGTGCCTTTTACCTCAAACATATGAAATCTCATAACTGGTATATTAATGTTTCTATTGATAGGAAATTCCATGAAAGCACTTACCACAGTACCTGGCTTAAAGTAGGCATCACTAAGTAATGGCTACTGTTATTATTTCTGATCATATTTTATTAAACTTATTAGAGGCCAGTGCATGAAATTCTTGCATGGGGGGGGGGGGGGGGGCGGGTCCCCTCAGCCCAGCCTGAACCCTCTCCAATCTGGAATCTCTCTCACAATCCAGGATTGCTGGCTCCCAACCGCTCACCTGCTCCTAACTGACCTCCCCTGCCGGCCTGGTGAAACCTAACTGTCCTCCCTGCAGGCCTGGTTGCCCCCAACTGCTCTCCCCTGCTGGCCTGGTCACCCCTAACTGCCCTCCCATGCTGGCCTGGTCCCCCCAACTGCCCTCCCTTGCAGGCCTGGTCCCCCCCAACTGCCTTCCCTTGCTGGCCATCTTGTGGCAGCCATCTTGTGTCCACATGGGGGCAGCCATATTTGACCACATGGTGACGACCATCTTGTGTGTTGGAGTGATGTTCAATTTGCATATTACCCCTTTATTATATAGGATTGGAGGGCCCTAGACAGTTTGGCTCAGTGGATAGAGCATTAGCCTGTGGACTGAAGGGTCCTGGGTTCAATTCCAGTCAAAGGCATATGCCCAGGTTGTGGGCTCAATCCTCAGTAGGGAGCATGCAGGAGGCAGCCAATCAATGATTCTCTCTCATCATTGATGTTTCTATCTTTCTCTCCCTCTCCCTCCTTCTCTGAAATCAATAAAAAATATAATAAAAATAATTTTATTGTAGTGACATTGGTTAATGAAATTATAAAGGTTTCAGTGTGCATTTCTATGTCCACCATATAGTTGACCCATGTTACACTTCACTACTCCTCCACCCCCATTTTCTCTGATAACCACCATACTGTTGTCTGTGTCTATGAGTTTCAATTTTATATCCCATATATGAGTGAAATCACATGGTTCTTAGCATTTTCTGACTGACTTATTTTGCTTAGCATTATTTCTCAAGCTCCATCCTTGTTGTTGCAAGTGGCAGTATTTAATCTTTCCTTATGGTTGAATATTATATCATAGTGTATATATGTACCACATCTTCCTTATTCTATTTTCTATTGACAAATAGTTTGGTTGTTTCCATGTCTTGGCCACCATGAATTGTGCTGCAATGATTATAAGGGTGCATATATGTTTGCAAGTAAATCCAGAAATCAACCCAGGCCATTATGCTCAATTAATATTTAGCAAAGGAGGCAATAGTAAATAGAGTCAACAATAGAGTAAAGATAGTTTCTTCAATAAATGGTGTTGGGAAAATTGGAGAGATACATGCACAAATATAAAACTGGACAACAAACTTATACCATACACATGAATAAACTTGAAAATGTTAAAAGACTTAAATGTAAGTCATGAAACCATAAAAATCCTAGAAGAAACCATAGGCAGCAAAATCTCAGCCATCTCTCATGTCAATGTTTGCCAATACATCTCCTTAAGGCAAGAGAAACAAAGAAGAAAATAAACAAATGAGACTATATAAAAATGAAAAGCTTCTGCACAGCAAAAGAAACCATCAACAAAATGAAAAGGGACCCATTGCATGGGAAAACATATTTACCAATGATAAATCTGATAAGGGGTTATTTTCCAAAATATATGAAGAACTCATACAACTTAACAAAAGGAAGACAAATGACCCAATTAAACAATGGGCAAAGGACCCATATGGACAATTCTCCAAAACAGACATATGGATGGCCAAGAGATACATGAAAAAATGTTCAAGTCACTAGTTATCAGAGAGATGAAAATTAAAATGACAATGATGTATCACCTCACACCTGTCAGAATGGCTACCATCAACAAATGACAAGTGTTGGTGAGGATGTGGAAAAAAGGGAAACCTAGTACACTGCTAATGGGAATGCAGACTGGTATAGCCACTATGGAAAACAATGTGGAGTTTCCTCAAAAAATGAAACTGCCATTTGACCCAGTGATCCCACTTTTAGGAATATATCCTAAGAATCCTGAAACACCAATCAGAAAGAATATATGCACCCCTATGTTCATAGCAACACTATTATACAATAGCTAAGATCTGGAAACAGCCTAAGTTCCCATCAGTTGATGAGTGGATAAAAAAAAGCTGTGGTACATTTACACAATGGAATACTATGCAGCTGTAAAAAGAAGGATCTCTTACCCTTTGCAACAGCATGGATGGACCTGAAGAGTAATATGTTAAGTGAAATAAGCCAGTCAAAGAAAGACAAGTAAGCCAGTATCACATGATCTCACTTATATGTGGAAACTAAAGAACAAATAAACTGATGAATAAAATAAATCCAGAGACATGGAAGCATGGAACAGACATATGAATGTCAGAGGGAAGGGGGGAAAGTATGGGAGGAGTGGTGGGGTGCGAAGAGATTAACCAAAGAACTTACGTATATGCATATATGCATAACTCATGGACACAGACAACAGTATGGTGAAGGTCTTGGGGGGAGGTGATGTGTGGGTGGAGGAAGTCAGTGGGTGGAGGGGGTTAGTGGGGGGGTCTGTAATACTTTCAACAATAAATATAATTTTCTTAAATTTCATTGGAATTTTGATGGGGATTACATTAAATTTTATATGGCTTTGGGTAATATGGACATTTTAACTATGTTGGTTCTTCCAGTTTATGAACCACAGAAGATCTTTCCATTTCATTATGTCTTTCTCAAGATATTTCTTTTTAAATTTAGTGAGGTGGCACTGGTTAACAAAATTTTACAGGTTACAGATGCACAATTCTACAACATATCATCTGTACAGTATATTGTTTGTTCACTACCCCAAGTCAAGTCTCCATCCTTTACCAGTTATACCCTCTATAGTATACCCTCCTCCCCGCTTCCCCCAGCCATCCCCATACTACTGTCCATGTCCATGATTTTTTTTATTTTTTCTTTTTTGCTCTACACCTCCTCACCCAGCCTTACCCAATGACAGCTGTTAACCTGTTCTCTATCTCTGAGTTCTCTTTATTTTGTTTGTTGGTTCATTTTGTTCATTTGACTCCACATATGTATGAAATCATATGGTATTTGTCTTTCTCTGACTGGCTTATTTCATTTAGCATAATGCTCTCCATGTTTGTCCATGCTATCAAAAAGGGTAAGGTTTCCTTCTTTTTTTGGCCAAGTAGTATTCCATTGTGTAAATTTTCAATTTATTTTAATAATGCTTTGTAGTTTCAGTATATAGGTCCTTCATATCCTTTTTAAGTGTATTCCTAGGTATTTTATTCTTTTTATTGCAATTATAAAAGGACTGTGCTGTGTTTTTTTTCTGAAATTTCATTGTTAGTGTGTAGGAATGTGGTATATTTTTGTAAATTGATTTTGTATACTTTACTGGCATCCAAATTGGAAATGCAGAAGTAAATGAGTCACTTTTGCAGATGAAATTATTCTTTCTATATTTTTAAATTAAATGTATAGGGGTAACATTGGTTAATGTGATTATATAGGTTTCAGATCATATAGGTGGGTTTCTATGTTACAAGATCTGTTATTGCACTGTATGCCCACCAACCAAAGTGAAATCTTCTCCCATCACCATATGTTAGGACCTCCTTCACCCTCTACCCCCTTCCCTCTGCAACCACCACACTGCTGTTTGTGTTCATGAGTTTCGGTTTTATATCCCACATATGAGTGAAATGAGATGGTTTTTAACTTTTTTGGACTGACTTATTTCATTTAGTATAATATTCTCAATGTCCACCCAGATTGTTCTTTATATACAAACCCTAAAGACTCTGGCAAAATTATTAGAAACAATAAACAAACACAGTAATACTATTAGAAACAATAAACAAATACAATATTATTACTTTTCAACTGACATACATTACATCTAAATTTCCTTTTCCTAAGTTATACATACAAACATCTTAAGTAATAGGAATTAGACTTGCATTTTTCAGTTCCACATGCAAGGAGCTTAGAAGCCACCATTCCATCCTAAAAACATGTAAAAAATTAATTGATTGAAAAATCAACAATTCTTGGATCCATTAGAGAACTGAACACAGAGGATACTGCTGAACCCAAGATTGGAGAGACAGATCAGAGAACACAGGGCATCACAGTTTCCAGAAAAGAACTCACTACAGGAACTAATGCTGTGGTAAGAAAACATGACTGTAATTGACAAATTGCTAGAGAATAAGTTTAGACAACTCTGATAAATATCAGAAAATATTCCCTTGAATCCCTGCAGTGGGAGGCGAAAGGAGACATCTATATATATAAAACCCTAATATGCAAATAGACCAAACGGAGGAACAACCAAACAACTGAACAACCAGTTGCTATGACGTGCACTGACCACCAAAGGGTGTGCATGGAACATGGCAGTTGCCGGGAGCAGGCAGCAGAGCACAGAACATGGTGGGCGTCAGCCATGGCAGGATGGTGGAGCAGGTGAGCGGGGGCACCAGACCAAGGCGGGGCACCAGTTGTTGTCATCAGGGGTGAGCCTCTGGTGGTTACTGGAAATTCTTTGCTCCTGTGTGCCACAGTCCCACCTGGTGCTCGCACCTACTGCCAGCGATGGCCCTGCTCACATCCAAAGCCAGCGCCGGAGCTGACATTCACACCCGCTGCCGGCACCTCACGCTGGTCTTGATCGCTCGGTGCCGTCAGCAGGTGCAAGCAGTGGCTGCTGGCCAAATCGCCCCCGAGGGCTTCTCCACCTCCCCCCACTCCTGAGGGGCGATCAGGGCAACAGCCACCACTTGCACCTGCTGACAGCACTGGCCCCGCTCGCACCAGCTGCTGGCGCCGGCCCCAATTGTTCCCCAGCGACAGTGGGTGAGAGCAGGAGTGGTGCCATCAGCACGTGGGAGCTGCGGCAGCGGGAGCGGGGCTGCCAGCACAGAGGGGACCAGGGGCTGTGGCGGGAGGGGCCGGGCGGGGGTGCGGAGGATGGGCTGAGACTGCCCCTGTGCCCACTGCAGCCTCGTGGCCCACAGTTTCTTTCAAGGTGCACGAATTTGTGCACTGGGCCCCTAGTTTTGAAATATGATAGAGAACCCTATTCTTAACAAGGTCTGCCCTCAGGAGAAACTAATTAACCAAGAGGCTAGTATTATCAAAGCCTAACTGGTCTGGAAAAATTATGTACCCAACTGCAGCCTACACTAGTCATCCTGTCTCACCTACGAGGGGAGAAAATATATTGAAACCATTTGTAAAGTTCACAGTCCAGACACATAAAGTCACTTGAAAACTGAGAGCTAATCATAGGGCTTTCGAATTCCTCCCCTTCCCCAAAACCTCACCACCACATTACTAAAGGCAGAGTTCCTTTTCCCAGCACATTATGCCAGGCAATTAAGGAAAAAACTTCAAGGCACACTAAGAAGGAAAAAAACAACAACAACAGTAACCCACAATCTGAAGAGACATGGCGAACATCCAAACCAGACCTGGTTGGAATATTGGAATTATCGAAGTGATATTTTAAAACAACAGCGATTAATATGCTAAGAAAGATAGCATGCAAACACAGATCACCAGTGTAAGCCAAGAGATGGAAATCTTAAGGGGAAAAAAAAAAGAAATGCTAAGGATCAAAAGCACTGCAACAGAAATTAAGAATGTGGGTTTTCAACTACTTTAGATTAATAACAAATAGCACAATTGCTTGATTGTGTGGTAAGAGTATATTTGAAAGTTAATTTTAATTTGTTAAGAAACCACAAAACTCTCTTCCAAAGTCAATGTACCATTTTGTGCTCCTATTAGCAATATGTGACAGTTCCTGTTGCTCCACATACTCCCACCATTTCATGTTGTCATTGTTCCAGATTTGGGCCATTCTAATTGCTGCATAATGATATCTCATTATTTTAGCTTGAATTTATATGATGACATATGATGTGGAGCATCATTTTATATGCTTATTTGTCATCTGAATATCTTCTTTTGTGAGATGTCTGTGAGGTCTTTGACCCAGATTTTAATGGGATTATTTGTTTTTGTATTGTTTCAATTTCTTTGTATAATTTAGTCCTTTATGAGATATATCTTTGCAAATGTTTTCTTCCAGTCCATGGCTTGTCTCTTCATTCTTTCAACATTGTATTTTGCAGAACAGAAGTTATTTTTAATTTTAATGTAGTCCAGTTAATCTTTTTTTTTTTTTTTATGGACCATGTCTTTGATGTTTTATGTAAAAATCTATCACTATTCCCAAGATCATCTACATTTTCTCCTGTGTTATATCTCATAGTTTTGCAACTTACTTTTAGGTTTATGATTTATTATGAATTAATTGCTGTGATTTTGTCCAGATTTGCATATGGATATCTAGTTATTCTAGTTCCCTTCACTGAAGAGACTATACTTTCCCCTATGAATTTTCTTTGCTCTTTTGTCAAAGATCAGTTGACTACATTTGTGTCAGTCTCTTTTTGGACTCATTATTCAGTTCCATTGATCTATCTGTCTGTTATTTTGTCAGAACCACAGTGTCTTGATTACTTTTGTTTTATAGTAAGTGTTAAAATCAGGTAGTCAGCATTCCAATGTTTTGGGGTTTTTTTCCTTCAATATTGCATTGACTATTTTAAGTCTTTTGCCTCTACATAAACTTTAGAATCAGCTTCTTGGTATCTACAAAATAACTCACCAGGATTTTGATAGTGATTGCATTGAATCTATAGATCAAGTTGGGAAAAACTAACATCTTGAAAATATTGAGTCTTTCTATCTAAGAACATGAAATATCTTACCACAAATTAAATTTATTTGATTTTATTTATCAGAATTTTGAAGTTTTTCTTATATAGATCTTATAGATTTTTTTAGATTTATACCTAAGTATTTAATTTTTGGGGGGAGTGTCAATGTAAATGGTACTGTTTTTAATTTGAAATTCCACTTGTTCACTGATGATATATAGTAAAACAATTGACTTTTGTATTAACTTTGTATCATGCAACCTTGCTATAATTGCTTATTAGTTCAAGGAGTTGTTGTTGTTGTTTTTTTTTATCATTCTTCTGGATTTTCCACATAGGAAATTATTTTATTTTCAAACAAAGACAGTTTTATTTCTTCTTTCCCCACCTGTATACCTTTTATTTTATTTTATTTTATTTTTTTATTTTTTGTCTTAGTGCATGACCAAGAACTTTCAGCATGATGGAAGGTGTGGTGAGAGGGAACATCTTTATGTGATCTTAGAGGGAAAGCTTCAAGGTTAGTTGTATGTTTCTGCTTGTTTGTTTGTTTGTTCATCTTTTAGGTATTTCATATCAAGTTGAGGAAATTTCCTTCTATTCCCACCTTATTGGGAGTTTTTATCATGCATAATTTTATTACATGCTTTCTCTATATCCTTTTATGTTATTGTGTGATTTTTCACTCTGTTGATATGGATTACATTAATTTATTTTCAGTTTTGAAGTAGCCTCACATACCTGAGATAAATCACACTTGGTCACTGTATATAACTCTCTTTATACTAGTTCATTGTTGGATTTACTTTGCTAATATTTTTGAGGATTTCTTACATGCATGTTCATGAGATATCTTAATATTTAGTACTAGAGGCTCAATGCACAATATTTGTGCAAGTGGCTTGGCCCCTGCTGCCGCGGTGGCTGCCTCTGCCTCAGCCCCCGCCACTGTGGCTTCGTCCAGAAGGACATCTAATCTAATTAGCATATTATGCTTTTATTATTATAGATTATTTTATTGTAATATCTTTGTCTGTTTTTGACATTAGGCTAATGTTGGCTTCATAGAATTAAGAAGTATTCCCTCTGAGGGAATGTCTAAAAGCAGACATTGTATGATTTTTTTTTATTTTTTTTTTTAGTTTGTAAAGGTGTGTTTTATGTCCTAGAATGTGATTTATCTTAGTGATTTTCTATGTGAGCTTGAGGAGGATGTGTATTATGTTGTTAATGGATGAAGTAGTCTGTAGATGTCAATTATGTATATCTAGTTAATTGATGGTGTTGTTGAGTTCAACTATGTCCTTACTGATTTTCTGCCTGCTGGGTCTTCCACCATGTTCTGAAAGTGAAAATAGGAAAGCACAATTTCCTCAATACAGGCTGTATGCCAAGGTGCCATTTAGGGATATAATTTTTTTGAGCACCAAAATGTTGTAGTTCCTTAATATTCTAACATAATCCAAAGACAGATGTTTGTTTTTTTTAAAATTAAATCTATTGGGGTGACATTGGTTAATAAGATTATATGATTTTCAAGTTTACAATTCATACAATTCATCATCTGTATTTTGTATTGTGTGCCCAAAACCCAAAGTCAAATCTTTTTCTGTTACCATGTATTTAAATCCCTTTACCCTTTACTATCCCCAAGCCTATTTCCCTCTAGTAACCACAATACTGTCTATGTCCATGAGTTTTTTGTTTTGTTTTTATTTATTTAATTTGTTGCTTTCAGTGTTGTTGTTGTTTTTTTTTTAATTTTGACATTCTACAGATGAAGACAGATGTACATTAAAGAAAGAGAAAATTAATTATAGGCCAAACCATAAGCCATTATTATAAAGTGTTTTTCACAATTAGACCAGGGCTTGAGATTCCAATATTTTTCTCTCTTTTCTCCTTATTTACCATGTAGACAAAAAAAAAAAAAAAAAAAATCTCACCTGTTCTCAAAGGAAAATAAGGGACAGCCAAGAAAAAAAGAAGAGAGAATTTGACAAAATGTTACGCCTCAGAAAAAAAATAAAGTAAATTATAAGTTACTAAAACAATACATAATTGGGATTTCTCCTTTATTTTTTCATAATAAGCTTTCATTTTATTCCATGTCCCTACTAATACATGTAATAAATCTGTACTATTTTAATGTTATATAATGTTTTGTAGCCAAGTAATTAATTTATTTCCATTTGTTCATAGAATGCTTAAGTAGGCCTTATGTAAAGTTATTTCAATAAAATTATTTTTAAAATGAATGAAGCCACTTATATACAAAATAAAAATAATATCATATTGAAAAATAATAATAGCAGTTATTATTATTATTATTATATCCTACAATGAACAGACTAAATCCAAATGACAAATGTCCATGGCAAAAGCCTTCACACAAGTTCCCCAGCTGGTGAAAAAAAAAAAAAGAAAAGAAAAAAGGAAGATATTGAATTAGAATAAGAAGTTAGAAAATTCCTTTTATTTGTTTTTTATCATGTGTGCATTCTTTTTTACTCTTGAAACAGAATTCAATAAGCACATTATCATTTCAAATATGTAGCAACTTTTACTGCTATAGCATTAAAGATTCAATACTGCTAATTACAAAGATGTAATTGCCACCATAAGATCCACTCGTAAGCCTTTCACAGACTGGTTTCATTTATCTCAAAAATTACTTCCTATTATTTTTTTTCCAAATTGCTTGGTCTGAGTACTGCATTAGCTCTGGTGAAGATCATATGATCATAGCACATTATCCATCCTCAGAAGGTGGGGAGAAGAGAGGAAAAGAGAGAAAGGTAAAGAAAAAGAGAGTGAGAGAGAGAGAGAGTCTTAACAGGACATGTAGTATGTTTGGAGTATAAATGAAGTGTTGGAGAAGCTAGTTCTGCTTGCAAAGGTTTCTAAGAAACCAATAAATGAAAGGACACATATTGGGGATTCAAATTTAAAAACAAATATTTATTTTATAAGTGAAAGAAAAGGAAAGATCATTAAGATTTATGAATATAATTATTTTGTAGGTAAATAAAAAATAATAAATATTAAATAGTTAACAAGGTAACTTGTAAAGAAATAGAGATTATTGAAAAGATTCAATAAACAGTGTATAACAAGGACAGGATAATAGATGTTCACAGCAATACTGTAATAAGGAGGTACATTGTGTAAAGAATTTAAAAACAAATAATTACTACATAATTTCTGAAATTACTTTTAGTTTCAAAATATATATAACCATGTCAGGGTGAGGAGAGAGGTGGAAGTGGAAGAGGATATAGGGGAACACATGGTAATGGATGGAAACTTGACTTGGGGTAGTGAACACACAATACAGTGTACAAATGATGTCCTGTAGAATTGTGCACCTGAAACCTGTATAATTTTGTTAACCAGTGTCACATCAATAAATTCAATAAAAATGGGTAAAATAAAATAAACATATGTTACCTTAAAATATAGCACAGTTTTTATTACTTACACTTCATAAACATTGTATTCTACTGGAAAAAATATGTACGTTCATTCAATAATAAATTCACAATAGTTCAACATCACTCAGTCTTGCTTCAGGTACAGTTTGTATTGCCTGCTGCCGTGGTCCTTCATATTCCTGTGTTTTAATAGTAGAGTATAAATAAGCAATGATTACATAGTGATTATAACAACAAAGCAATAAAATTGGCATTGCTTCATTTTTATTCTGACTCAATTTGGAGATTTTGCTTATGCCTAAAACTTAAAGTACTGAGTGGAAACTATGGTGCAACATTTTACTTTGCTAAAGATATCTAAGTAATTTTTAAATTGTGTTTGTTAAAACTAAGGAAAGGAAACATTGCATCATTAACACATTTTGCTATTTGTCTAAAATATACAGTATATTTCACAGACATCCAGTTTTATTTATGAGCCCTGGCCCGGTTGCTCAGTTGGTTGGAAAATCATCCCATTCACCAGAAAGGTTGTGGGTTCTATTCCTGGTCAGGACACAAACCTAGATTGCAGGTTTGATCCCAGGTTGGGGTGCACAGGGGAAACAACCAATTGATGTTTCTCTCTCACATCGATTTCTTTCTTTTTCTCTCTTTCTCTCTCCCTTCCTCTCTCTAAAAATCAACTAAAAAAATCATATCCTCAGGTGAGGATTAAAAATGTATTTATAAGTTACTTTGAAGTTATTGGTGACTATGATGATTGTAGGTTCATGTTTTTCTATTTAAAAATAAATTAGTTAAATGTAAAAGAAGTAAAGCAGTATTCCCCTTTTTTGTATTATGATATTTTTTACTTAATTATTTTTCTACTAGGATAAATATAAAAATGAAGTAGAATAAAAGAAAATTGTAATTGCCTGCATTTGTTTTCTAGCCATTATTTTCAGTTCATTTCACAGTTATCACTGAATATAAACTTGCCATAATGGGAAGAAATTACTTCAAAATCTAGGCTTTATTAATCAACATTTGGTAATTTCTCATTTCTTTCTTACCATCTTCTTTAAAGAAACTTAGATATTTAGGAAAAGTAGATTTCTTGTGATGAAGATTGATTCTGCTGTGGAATATAAGGGAGGTTTTGTCTTCAACACTTTAGCTCTTCAGTTCACAAAAAAAGATTTGGATAAAAATCTAGCACCTTTTTGTTATTTATTTCACTTATAAATATCATAGAGGAAGAATAAAATAAACCTAATGAATAGAAAGCATATTCAATCATTTCTCATCTCACACCAAATAAAGTTTATTACTCTGCTTTCACATGACAGACATAGAATTGTATCATCTCAATGGTCTTCTTGATTGAGAATAAATGCTTCATTAAATTTAAATATAGCAACCTAATAACAATGCTCAAACCAGAAAGAATAATGACTGACATTAAAAAGAACATATATATTACTCTTTAGACCATATTCAACTTTTAGATAAAATGCAATGCTTAATATTCACAATTGCATAAGTGCAAAGAATTATAATATGACCTAAGTATATAAAAATCAAACTTAATTTTAGAGCAAATTCAAATGTAAAGAGATCTGGTTGATAGTTTTCAAAATGGGAATTATATCAAAAAGGGGGTTTGGAATTTTTTCTACTGCTTTCTCTGCATCAATAGATGTGATCATGTGATTTTGGTCCTCCAATCTGTTTATGTGATGTATCACATTTGTTGATTTGCAAATATTTTACCAGTCTTGCTTCCCTGTAAAAAATCCCACTTGGTCATGGTATATGATCTTTTTAATGTACTGCTGGATCCAATTTGTTAATATTTTCTTAAGGATTTTAGCATCTATGCTCATCAGGGATATTGGCCTGCAATTCTCTTTCTTTTTAGTGTCTTTATCTGGTTTTGCAATTAGGATACTACTGGCCTCATAAAATGAGCTTGGAATTGTTTAAAATTTAAAGTACTGAGTGGAAACTAGGGTGCAACATTTTACTTTGCTAAAGATATCTAAGTAATTTTTTGGAATACTTTGAGGAGGATGGGTGTTAGTTCTTCTGTGAATGTTTGGTAAAACTCCCCTGTATAGGCAAAGATGTGGAGAAAAGGGAACCCTAGTACACTGCTGGCGGGAATACAGACTGGTACAGACACTGTGGAATATAGTATGGAGTTTCCTCAAAAAATTAAAAATGGAACTCCCATTTGACTCAGTGATCGCACTTCTAGGAATATCCTACCTAATAATAGACTAATATGCAAATTGATCGCACCTTCACTACGCCCAAGCCACGCCCACCAGCCAAACCATGCCCACCAGCCAATCAGGGCAAATATGCAAATTACCCCAACCAAGATGGTGGTTAATTTTCATATCAAGACAGCGTAGAAAGAAGCCAAGAGCTGCAGAAGGGAGCAAAGCTGCGGAGAAGCAAGCAAGCCCGGGGGAGGAGAAGGGAGAAGTGCAGGTGGGGCTGGTGGAGAAGGAAAGAAAGCAAGTTGGCGGTGGAGAAGGCGGGGTGGGGGAGAAGGGAGAGCAGGCGGGGCGGGATAGAGTACAGCAGGAAGCCCTATTGCAGGAAACTTCCTGCAACGGGAACACTAGTATCCTAATAAACCAGAAATACCAATTAGAAAGAACATATGCACCCCTATGTTCATAGCAGCACGATTACAATATCTAAGATTTGGAAGCAGCCTAAGTGCACATCACTGTGGTACAACCAGTCTGGTGTGGCTCAATGGTTGAGCGTTGACCTGTGAACCAGTAGGTCATGGTTCGATTCCTGGTCAGGGCATATGCCTGGGTTGCAGGCTCAATCTCTAATACGGGGCGTGCAGGAGCCAATCAATGATTCTTTCTCACCATTGATATTTCTATCTCACACTCCCTCTCCCTTTTTCTCTGATATCAATAAAAATATATTTTTAAAAAGCTGTGGTACATTTGCACAATGGAATACTACGCTGCTATAAAAAGGAAAGAACTCTTACCATTTGCAACAGCATGAATTGACCTGGAGAGTATTATGCTAAGTGAAATAAGCCAGTCAGAGAAAGTTAAGTATCACATGGTCTCACTCATATGTGGAATCTAATGAACAAAATAAACTGGTGAAAAAAATAGATCCAGAGACATAGAAGCATGTAACAGACTGACAGATTTTAGAGGGAAGGCAGGGGTAGGTGGGCAGGTGGGCAGTGATTAACCAGGAAACATACATATTGCATAGCCCATACATGTCCAAACATACATATGGACATAGACAATAGTGTGGTAAAAGCCTGGGCAGGGTGGGTGCAGGAGAGAGAGGGTCAATGGGGAAAAAACAAACAAACAAACAAAGGGGACATCTGTAATACTTTCAACAATAAAGATTAAAAATAAAATGGGGACTGTAGAAGAAAGAACAAATAATTATAATCCCTAGATTACTAGCTATGGCAGATAGGTGAATAGTAATGAACTTTTCACAGAGATGAATGGAAGAGGAGCAATGCGTATATTTGAAGGGAGTGTGGACAGAGTTCAGGTTTTTAACACAAAGAGTTTGACTTGCATTGGAATCCTCCAATTGGAAATGCAAAATAGGAAGTTTGGGCTAAAAATGACCCACTCCCCAAATAAATTTCCCAGGCATCAGGCACAAATAGTTCCTACTAGAAATCTTTTCTTGTAAGTCTATTTAGCAAATTCAATTCCTAACTCAAAATATGCCCTCACTTAAATCTAATTATCATACATTATTCCTTACCTAAATCTAATTATTGTATGTTATTCCTTATCCTATCTAATAAAGAGGAAATATGCTAATTGACTGACACACCCTCATAAGATGGTGGCACCCACAGCCACAAGATGGCGACACCCAGTCCCCTCAGCCCCGCCTCATCCAGCCTCAGTCCCCCAGTCCCCTCAGCCCTGCTGGGGGGCAGCAGGCGTCACGCACCTAATCCAACTGGAGTCCCCCAGTCCCCTCAGCCCCACCTCATCCAGCCTCAGTCCCCCAGTCCCCTCAGCCCCGCAGGGGAAAGCAGTTGGGGGTGATCAGGCTGGCAGGGGCGGGCAGTTGGGGATGATCATGTCGGCAGGAGAGCAGTTAGGCATCAATTAGGCCAGCAGGGGAGTGGTTAGGGGGCTATCAGGCTGGCAGGCAGAGTGGTTAGGGGCAATCAGACAGGCAGGCAGGTGAATGGTTAGGAGCCAGCAGTCCTGGATTGGGCCTAAACCGGCAGTCGGACATCCCCCGAGGGGTCCCAGATTGGAGAGGGTGCACGCTAGGGTGAGGGACACCCCACCCCCATGCACGAATTTTGTGTACCAGGCCTCTAGTTTAACTATAAATGTCATTTCTAAGCACCCAGTTCTATACGCCAGTGACTTAAACTCTTTCCTAAAAGCCATCTTTAACATTTAGGATTTCAAGAAATCCAAAGGTCATCCTACACACACTCCTTTCCTTTCTGCTACTATGAGAGATCATTCTGTCAGTTTTACTATCTAAATACTTCTGAAATCCATCTGCTTTTTTATTCATAACTTTTATTTCCCTCATGTAGTAGTTTCTTAAATTGTCTTACATTTACTTTTTCTGCTTGCATTATATTTTCCTAACTAAATCCAGAGCTATGTTGTTAAAATATAAATCTGACTATGTATCTCTTTTTATTAAAAATTTTGTAATAACAACTTTTCTGTGAATTTAATATAAAGACTAATCCTTAAAATAGACTGGAAATAGGTATGTTCTATTTTTCCTATTGTATCTTGTTTCATTCCTCCTTTCTTTTATTTCACCCACAATAACCACATTCAAAAATTTCCTGCTCTTTTTCACATATATCACTAGGGATCTTTCAATATAAAAACATAAAGTTAAATTGGGCTAATTTGAACAGAAAGTGAGATTATTAGGAATTATGTAGCAGAGCTCACAGAATTTACATTGATGTGAGAGAGACATATCGATTGGTTGCCTCCAATACACACCTACTGGGAATCGAACCCACGACCTAGGTATGTACACAGGCAATCAAACCCGTGACCTTCCATGTGCATTAGATGATGTTCCTACAAACTGAGCCACCCAACCAGGGCTTGTATGGTTATTTGATTAAGGTTACTAAGCATATCACTTTTGTTAAAATTTTATCCTTAGTACTAACTAAACACAGTGCCTTTCATAGAATGGGTATTTAACATACAATAGCTGAACAAATAAGTAAGCTATTTGATATTGTAATGGTGAATGACTGTGCTAAGTAGTTCTTGTAAAATAAGCATAATAAGCTACAGAAATCAAGACAGTGTGGTACTGGTGAAAGAATAAACAAATAGATCAATAGGAAGGAATAAAAAGCTCACAAATGGCCAACACAAATATAGTCAACAGATGTTTGGGGAAAAGGCAAAAGCAATATAATGGAGTGTGGGAAAGCATGGGACTTGGTTGGAAAGTCTGTAAGGAGGAATCTCTAAAAGCTCGGAGGCCTCTGGGGGACCTTTCTGAAGGCCGCAGCCACTGCCTTGACTTTTCCAAACAAATCTGACCCCCCTGGTGTTTTATTAGAATCTTTATGTTTAGAGTTAAAAACGTCCTTGTTCAAAAGGCACTACAGATGCAGGTGTTTTCTCAAGGATGCTTACCCTGCTGATTGTATCTAGAGATTAATTTTAGTTCATGCTGTTGTGACAATAAAAGCCTAAGGAGGCAGATAAATGCGGCTACTCAGTGGCGACAGCCAAGTAGTCCCTTAGCTTCTTTCACAGAAACATGTGTGAGAGTTATCTATTCATCTGTCTCTCAGGGTCTGCCGGTCTGCCCCACCAATGGAGCAAAGATAGTCTTTTTAGAAAATGGCACTGGAACAACAGGACATACACACACACACACACACACACACACACACACACACACACAATAAATCTAGATATAGAACTTATACCTTTCAAAAAATTAATCCCACATGCATCACTGACCCAAATATCAAATGCAAAACTATAAACTTCTAGATAATAACATCAGAGAAAACCTAAATGACCTGTGTACAGTGATGATTTTTGTGATACAATAACAAATACACCATCTATCAAAGAATGAATTCATAAGTTGGACTTGATTAAAATAAAATAAAATATAAAATAAAATAAAAAAAAATAAAATAAAAAAAATAAAATAAAAACTTCTGCTCTGCAAAAAAAAAAAAAAAGACAAAAAAACAAAAATCTTCTGCTCTGCAAAAGACAATGTGAAGCAAATGAGAAGACACTCCACAGACTGGCAGAAAATATTTGCAAAAGACATAGCTGGCAAAGGACTATTTTCCAGACTATACAAAGAACTCCTTAAACTCAACAATGAGAACACAAACAAACACATTTAAAAAGTGGACCAAAGACGTTAAAAGGCACTTCATCAAAGAAGATATACAGATCGAAAATAAACATAGGTGCTCCATATCATATATCAGCAGAGTAATAAAAATTAAAGCACACTTATTAGAATGGCCAAAATCCAGAACACTGACAACATCAAATGCTAATGAGGATGTAGAGGAACAGGAACCCTCACTAATTGCTGGTGAGAATGCAAAATGGTACAGCAACATTGAAAGACGGTTTGGTGGTTTCTTCCAAAATTAAATATACTCTTACCATATGATCCAGCAATCATGCTCCTTGGTAATTAAAGGAGTTAAAAAATGCCCACAAAAATCTTGCACACAAATGTTTATGACATCTTCACTCTTAATTTTCAAAACTTATAAGCAACCCAGATGTCATCCAGTTGGTGAATGGATAAATAAACTGATATATCCAGACAATGGAATATTTTTCAATGCTAAAAAGAAGTAAGCTGCCAAGACATGAAAAGACATGAACAAACTTTATTATTGAGAGAAGCCATTCTTGAAAGACTACATACTGTATGATTCTAACTATATGACATTCAGTAAAAGACAAAACTTTGGAGATAGTAAAAAAGATTAGTGATGGCCAATGATGAGGCAGATTACAGAGAATTTCTAGGGCAATGAAAATATTCATTATCATACTATAATAGTGGATACAGGTCATTCTAAATCTGTCCAACCTCATAGAAAATATAACAGCAAGAATAAACTGTAATGTAATAAGTAAACATTGGGTAATAGAGATGTGATAGATAACTGATATTGTTCATCAATTGTAACAAATGTACTCTGCTTTTTTATTAGCTTAAATTCTTATTTTTTTTTTTAGAGAGGAAGGGAGAAGGGAAGAGGAGAAAGTATCATCAATGCATGAGTGAAACATTGGTATGCTGTCTCCTGCACACCCCTTACTGAAGATTGAGCCCACAACCCATATATGTGTCCTGACTGGGAACTGAACCAGCAATCCTTCCATACAGGGGATAACACCCAACCAACTGAGCCACACTTGAAGTATGTTGATGATGGGAGTGGGAGAGCTATGCCTGTGCAGGGAAAGGGAGTATATGAGAAATCTCTGTATTTTCCTCTCAAATTTGGTGTAAACCTAAAACTGCTCTAAAGATAAAGAATTTTAAGAAAAATAAACATCATGTGAGAACATTTCAGGAATTAACACTAGGAACCCAAAGGAAAACTCAGGTCAGCTGGAAGAGACCAAAATCCTGGTGAGTGCCAGAATCCACAGCAGGAGTGTTTCACAGAGGGAGCCGTCAGGACACAGGCCACTGTAAGCTGGGATTAATTAAAAGGAACGGGACTCAGCAGAAAGAAGATTATTAATAGTACTGGAAGTAAGTTTCAGAGAATTAATGGAGGAGGTGAGAACCAAGAAACATAAATTAATCATTGCTTAGCTTGAAAAACTCTGCAACATAAATAGCAGTTGCTGAATAGGAATAGAAATTCCAAGGACTCTGGTTTGTCCTTCACATGTGTGTTGCTGCTGCAGTGTTTGAGGAAAACAAGCCTGGATAAGTGTGTGCATGTAAAAAAGTTAAAATTAAAGGAAAAGTTTAACACTTGTGAGAAAAAAAATGAGTTGGTTGAAGGCGGAGAGGAAGTGGGAAAATCCAAGTCATTCCCTTTGGACAGGAAGGGGCTTCTCCAATTTTAAGGAAGGGGAATTAGAAATGGCTGTGGGTGCAAATAAGGTAATAGGATTAGAATTAGAAATTTGATGAGATTTGACATATGTAACCTAGGAAGGCAAGATCATTTGACTATTAGCATAATACAGGCAAAAAAAAAAAGGATAAGGGAATGGGAGCGTACCACCAGCAATAGAAAGAGATACAAAGATGGGAGAAACCACCTGGAAATTAAAATCACAGGCAGCATTGGCTTCCAGCTTCACAGTTCTTCAAGTATAATAATATTTTGCCCTGTTTAAGATAAGAACAGAAAATTGCAAACCCAAAAATAACTGCAAGGCCTTGTGTGGAGACTAAGCATTTAAGATACCCTGAAGCTTAAGCTTTGTGATAAATCTACTTCTGGCCACAAAACTTGATAATAAATTTGCATGGAGTAGGAGTGAAAGAGTTTGCAATTTTTTAAAAAAAAGACTGCTCTAGCTCTGCTGTGAAGAATGGGTTGGAATGGAGGTATTGAAGTTGGGAAGTAAACCAAAGAAAAGAGAGCAAGAGAAATGAAAGTAAAATGCGTGAAAGAAAATATCTATCTTTTCTCCCCCCAAAAAAGTGAATTAGCAATATAATGAATTCCTTGGCTACTAAAGGCAAATGTACATTTCACGTTTTTCCCCAAAATAGAATAAATAGTAGTCATGCCCTATCTATATATATAAAAGCTCAGCGACTGGAACGGTGGACCGACCAGAATGACCAGAATGACTGGTGGCAATGATGCGCACTGTGACAGCCAACCAGCCTGATCTGGGGCCCATTCAGACCCTGCCCCCAGCAAGCTCCACCCCCAATTGGCCCCCAAAACCCCTATTGGAGGTGGGGCCAGCTGGCCAACCACCTGTGGTCACTCCCCCCCAACCAGCCCGGCCCAATGGGCCCCCATCAGAGTGAGCCAACCAGACCCCACCCATTCATGAATTCATGCACTGGACTTCTGGTTTTAAATAATCAAATATTAAATATAAATATTTTATGATAATTAATTTGCCTAGAGTCTCTCTGCAAATTGAATACATTTAACAAAATTCTTTGGAATGAATTTCAAAATGATGCAGAATGAAAATGCATGTAATGTCAAAATGTTTTCTTAGTTATACTCAACAAGAACACAATTGAGTAATATGAAGCTTTCTTAATTGGAAATTTTGTTTGGATAATTTTAGATATGCATAGAGTTTTAAGAAATAATACAAAGATATTCTTTGTATACTTTATTCAATTTTCCCCAATGGTAACATTTTACAAAACTATAGTGTAATGTCACAACCAAGATATTAATATTGAAGCCATACTCTGATCTTATTTAGATTTATTCCGTCTACTTGTCATTTTGGTGTGTCTGAGTGTATGTTTAAGTTCTATACAATTTTATCACATGTGTATCCACAAACACAGTAAAGATATTGAACAATTTCAACATCATATGCATGAGGTACTTTAAAAATAAAATTATATGAAATATTTTTATTTTTCTACCTAGAAAATAGATAAGAAAAGGAATATTTATCCTTATTGACCTAACTTTACAACCCAATCATAAATGGTAAACTTAAAGTTTTGTGAACTCAAATAATAGGAAAATCTAAAGCAACATCACACTTGCCATCTTTATGTCATTTTATACAATAAAATGTAACTCCCAATTAGTGGAACACAAAGCCAGAGTGACAAGTCCAGTTTCTAACATACTCTAACAAATCAGATATTAGAAACAAATTAATAGACTAAGACACGAAGCAAAATAGACATTGTACATGAACTGTTTCTGATTATAACCATTTCCATAGGTGTTCTCTCCCTACCTTAAAAACAACAAAACCTATGCATAATTTCATGAGAAAGGGTATTGCATTCATTTTTATCCAGGAAAGATGTGTTTTGCCAGTGGAAATTATTATGTAAAGTGCATGCTTAAAGTAAAATTATTCAAGTTACAGGTATTTAGAAATATCCTGTATAAATATGTAAATAGTTACATCACATTTAAAAATACATTTTTAGTGTTAAAGAATACATTTATATAAGTTGCATGTTTAAAGTACTAGTATATTCATGTAACACACTATTTAGAATATGTGTTGTGTAAACATGTAGAGACAGACTCATAGATAGAAAGCAGGCAGATAGCTCTGGTAGGGATGTGTTGGGACATAGAGAGATTGAGGGGGAAAAAGAGAGAGAGAGAGAACTCATGGACAGGGACAATAGTGTGGCAATTGTTGAGAGAAGGAAATGGATGGAGGTGGAAGAGGGTATGAGGGGGATAAATGGTGGTGGAAAAAATAAAAATAAAATAAATTATAAAAATAGTTATATTTTCTACTTTTATTTTAATTTTTTCTTTAAAAGAGAATTACTGTACTGTATGCATTTACAATATTTTTATTACAAAACGTTCCCAGGCAGCACATGGTAGAAGGAGATAAACCAAAAGTAAAATACCCTTATCACACTCTCTTCTGCAAGAAACCTGTTCTTATGGTAGAAGTTGCAATTGAGTAAATCACCTTCCCTACTTCCTGTTCCGAGGCTGGAAGCATAGAAGCATAGGTTTTAGCATATTCTTCCTCACAGACATTAGGGAGGGGAATATGTTCCTCCTGAAGTGGATGAGTCACGTGGAGGCTGAAACATCATGACTACTAGCTCCATTATGTTGTCTTGGATGTAAGCAGTTACAGGGTAGATTTTTTTTCTGTGGGATGTGTTAGATATGGTCATGTTCCTATTTAGAACAAGGCATCACTGGAAATTATCTAGTGGTTTACACATGGAAATTCAAATTTATAAAACATAAATAAATAGGTAAACACAGTAAAGATGAGGAAAACAAAGAAGATTGTACAAATTGAAACAAATGACAAATTTTGATAATTATATAGTAGCTTTGCAGGATACCATTCTAGTTTTAAGGAAATACACAGATAATTATTTATGGGTAACAGGGCGCTATACCTACAACTTACTTTCAAAAATTTCAGAAAAAAAAATGTGTGTGTGTGCAATGTGTGGATAGGCATGTGTGCCTGTGTGAGTGTGTGTATGTATGCATGCATGCACAATGGGTAAAATAATAATGTAAGTGAGATGAAACAAAGATTGGGGAAATCTGACTTCTCTCAATGTTATTGAAATTTTAATGTAACTCTGAGATTACCAAAATTAAAGATAAAACAATTGGAAATCAGCCACTGTTTTTTGTGTGTATTTTTTCCTTCATGTATAGAGGTTCTTTTTATAAAATGGGTGGGGGTGAAGCTAGAACAGACAGATAAGAAACAAATACAGGTTAATTAATGAGACAAATTAAAATTTATCTAAAATGACACATAATTTGTGCCTCCTTTTTTCCATCACACTACCACTAACATAGTTTGAATCCTGATATCTTATATGGTTTGATATTCCTGCTGCCATTACACTCTCCATTAGTTTTCCTAAATCATTGCATCAGAAATATGTCTCCTCATACTTGTACCAGATTTAAGTCCCTAAAAGTTAGGGACTAAGTCTTATTAAGTGTCATATTCACCAAATCTGAGAACCTGACTTAAATGGCAGAGTGACTTATTAAAATTATGATGATGTGACTAGCAGCCACACAAAGTAAGCAGTCATTTATTAATTAGCGTTTTAGACATTCTCATTATTATTGTTATAAATACAATAACACAAAGCAACGGAGATATGATACATTCATATTGTGCTAAGTTTTACATAAAAGTTAAAGAGCTTTCGGGATTTTCATAGAAAATGCTGTACCCTTCAATGGATTGTTTCTTGGTGTTATTGTCAAATTCAGAATCCTGAACTGGATAAAACATCATTCTGAACCTATTTTTTAATTTCCTCTTATTTAATATGGTAAATTTCATATTTTTTTGGAGGGGGGTCAAAATTTCAAAATAGCTAAAAAATATCAAGTAGAATGGATGAGCACAGAGAATAAATAAACCACTTACATAAAGATAAGGTGAGCAATTTTCTCAAGCTCTCAGGTAGTGCACAAATAAGATACGTGATACAAGAACGGTATGACAAATATGCACCAGTTGAGGCGCCTTGAGATATATCCCCTTATACAAACAGACACATACAGATACACAAACATAAAAAATAAACAAAAACGGGTAGTGGAAAATACATTACAATGGAACTAAAATTATCTAGAGAATAGTTATGAGCCTGCCCCAAATTTACTGTGTTTCTTTATACTAGTCATTTAGCAGCTCCGAGTTTTATCTTAAAAGTAAAATAATATGTACCTCTCAGAGAAAACAAATCTGTAAAATGGGGTAGAATTTCTTAAATGAGATGTCTGGAAACACAGATAATAGTCCTCTGGGAATAATATAACAAGAGAAATTTTACTTAAAGTAATGAAATCTTGTCTCAACATAAAGTAATTTAAAATAAAAACACATTGACATATTATATATGCATAAATTATAAAATATAAAATAACATATATTGACATATAAAAGATGACACACCAGAAAGCAAACCCTCTTTTTGACTCTACAGACCAAATATTGGTGCCAATGCAGAACTGAATTCTGATTTTCTAATTTTATTAATTTATTCCAAAGCTATAAAATGATAAGCTTTTTATTGACTCTGTTAGATCCCATAGGCTTGAACTTCATGACAATTGCTCAAACTATGCTTGATATAGAAACTTATAAATCTTAGGAGGCAGAGGATATTAACATAGATGGAGATATAAATTAAAATATTGTTATCATTGACATTTTCCATATATTGAAAATGCAGCTCAATATGTCCAATGCCACTCTACTGAAAAATAGCTTGTTTTCATAGTAGACTTGGAACAAAGAAAGTTTTTTCTTAACCCAAATCCAGTACATGTATATTTTCAATGTTCTAATTCTTTAGAATTCTCATTGAACACAATCAGTAAACAAATAAACTAGAATATGTCATAAGAGAGGTTTTCATAAAATCCCTAGAAAGCATTATTTTTCTAATCTGTGTTTACTATTACAATGCATATTATATTTACACGTAATTTTCTCTTTCACATCCCTCCAAAGACAATGATGGTAATAATAACATCTAGCATCATCAATAGAGTATTCCCATGTTCTAGGGTGAGTGCTAAATATTTAATGTGATTCATCTTATTAGTTTTCACAGAAGCCAGGCAGAGTTAAGTCACTTGAGAAAAGTGAAGTTTAAGTGGGTTAAGAAACTTGTCCAATTTCACAAGGATAATAAATGGTAGAAACAGAATTTGAAGCAGAGATTTTAATTCTAGCACCTCTACTTTTAACTGCTTTACTCTGCCCCTGCTTCTGGACAGATAAACACATTGTATGGCAGGCTTGAGATTGTTTAGTATTACTTAAAAAATTCAGCAGTGAATTGGATATTAGACAGATTTAGTGTCATATCTACAACAACTTTGCATATCTCAGTGCTACTTCAGACTTCAGTTTAAACTTAAATTTTAAGTAATTTCATATCAACCCTTGAAAAAAAATGTGTTCATGTTTGTTTAAAAAATATTGCTTGGGGTTTAGGAGAAGTCAATACATTTCAACTTGCAGCAATTTTGTATCCAAGTAAATTTTCCATATATGACAATTTTTTTAACCAATTAATAAACCTCAGATGTCATTTAATAATTATTGATGTAAATACCATTTAAATATTATTTAAAAACATGCATACTCCAATTGGATAAAAGTGTCCTTTCGTATAGACTATCATTGCTTATTCATGAGTGTAATCATAGTTCTTTCCTAGCACATCCTAGCAAAGATAATGTGTATGTTCTTTCCCTCCAGCTTTCAATGTTTTATTCAAGATGACTGAGTTAGACTCAACTTGCCTATCTCTTAACTCTGTCCCTGGAGAATCTGTCTACTTCCACTGGAGTTCCCTTTATGATACCATATTATAAAGAGTTCAATGAATCACATAAAGATCCTAGTAGTTTCTATTTGTTGTGTGCCTACTAGTTCTGGGCCCAGTTAAAACTTGGGAACTCACTCTGATAATGCCACAGTGCATTTAATGAGTGTCTTGTTGGTGTGGAGTATTTTATTATACTAGAGTTAATCATGGTTTTATTGTTTATAAAAAGTTCTTCGTGAAAGGGTGTTTTATCGGCTAGCATTTTTAAATGGCATAGAGGTAATCAGCCCTCTAAGGACTGTGCCTACCTAGGTTAGCTGAAAAACACAGCAGCCTAATTAGCATCCCGAATCACCACCCAACCATCTGTTATCTCTAGGCAAAGCAGAAGAAAATGCAAATGTTGAGGAAATAAGGGCTTTGTGTGAGAAGTCCAGATTTTTTATTTTTTAATTAAAACAATTTTCATAGTGTTTCTGATATCCTTTTATTGTTGAGAAGTGAGTGTGAGAAAAGGTGTCAGAAAGAGCAGAGCCAGGGAATGATAATAACAAGCATATATCACTTTAGCCCATTTTTAAGATCAAAAATGGGATGCAAAGTAGGAGGACAAACAGAATTTCACTCCCTAGAGCTACCCATCTGACACCTTGTGCTGACATAAACTCATTATAGAAATGACACATTTTTCAAATAGGTGACATAGTTTCTTACTAGATTTGAAAATTACACAGCTCTTATCTTACCAGTAGTCACTATTTTTCACACATCATTTTGTTTATATCAAAACAATCTTTGCTTTGATACAAAACAAGTGCATGGTGTAATGTTCTCACCTTTTGGGAAGAAAAAAAAAAGGTTGTTTTGCTTTTTATCCCCAAACACTGTATTGCTCTTCTTTGTCCTAAAGGGTATTCCTGATATCAAAAACAAAACTAACCCTTCATTATATCTTTGTTAAAGAGACACTGGGAATGCAAAATCCTATATAATAAAAGTGTAATATGCTAATTAGATCGGACGTCCTTCGGGACGTCCTTCCAGACAACCTTCTGGACGAAGCCGGGGCTGCGAGGGAAGCTTGGGTCCCGGGTGCCAGAGGAAAGCCGGTGCCGGCAGCCAGGGGAAGGAAGGCCTACTCTTGCACAAATTTTGTGCATCAGGCCTCTAGTAGTTTATAATGACTAAAACATAAGACAATTTAAAGCTTTTCCACATTTCCATTTTACTATCCTACCAAGGCGTTTACTTTGAAGATCAAACCATTTATGAACATTCTATATTATATCTCAAAAAAGCACTATGATTTTATCAAGAAAAGAAGGTCATTTCAATTCCAATCCTTTTCATGCACACTACAAATATAAATCAATCAAGCAGTTAATAGTTAAAATACTTTAGCTAATATAAAGATCCTGTTGTTATTATATTCAAATACCCCTGAAAATCATGCTATTATATAATCATCATTATGTAACTTAGAAGGGATCTTGTTCTAAAAGATTGTATAGCAGTGACACATAATAGATTGCCCTGGCCAGGTTGTCTCAGTGGTTAAAGCATCAGCCCTTGTACCAATGGGTCAAGGGCTTGATTCCCAGTCAAGGGCACATACCTGGATTGCAGGTTTGATCCTGGGCCCAGGTTAGGGCTCCTGAGGGAGGCAACCAATTGATGTGTTTCTCACGTCCATGTTTCTTTTTCTCTCACTCTTCTCCCCCCTCTTGCACTCTGTCTGAAAATCAATGGGGAAAAAAACATTCTCAGGTTATTTAAAATGACAAGACTACAAAAAATAAAAATGCGATATTTTTATTCCAAATACTAAACTGATAAAATCTGTACATGCTTTTGATTCCCACTTACTATTATTTTTTACTGTTCTGGGGTAGTGTTCTGTACCAGAAAGAGAATAAGCATTGAAATATACATTCTCTTTCTGGCTGACTTGTTCATTCAACAATAGATGATTGAGTGCCTATTATATATTAAGCAACATTGTGTACACTAGGAGTACACAATTAGTAAATGTTACTAGTCCCATAGCATACTACCTACTGTGTGAGAAAGATATTAATTAAATATAGAAGGAAACACACAAAAGAAAACAAATAAATTTATGTAGGTACCTGATGGAATCTGAATAGCCTGGGGAGAAAGCCACACTTGATGGAATCTGAAGGATAAAAGTTAATTCAGCAAAGAAATAGGGGCAAAAGGTGCCTGAGTGTATAAACCTCCCAGGTAAATACTCTGTATTATGAGAAAGTATGCCATATGTAAGGAACTAAAAGAAGACCAGGAAAAGGACATTTCAAAGGTAGTTAAAGGGCAGTCCATGCACATGCAGTGCATTGGTCTCAGTTCTAGAGTATTGGTAAGGCAGTAAATGTATCCTGCCATGAAGTTATTTAAATCAGGTGTGTATTTTGAAAAGAGCTCTGTGGCTGGGTTACGTAGGGGATACACAGTGATGGTGATGAATATGGTTTAGCAGTTAATGTGCTAGTCTGTAAGGAAATTATAATTATTTGGAGTGAGCTGGGAACAGTGGATAATGGACCAAGTAGATGGAGTTGAGAAATTATTTGACAATACTTAATAAGTAGCCACCTGCTTTGTGATCTTTTCAATTATATACACTTGTAGAGGCTTTATTTCTTCATGTGTAAAATAGTGAACATTAATCATTAATTAAAGTGATGGAGGGATAGAATTGATCAGTGAAATATGATGGATGATCTGATGGTTTTATCTCCTTTTCTTCCAAAACCATTGTGTTAATCATTAGTACCTTCTCCAAGGTATCTATTTCTCCACCCTTCGAGCCGATGGCATGCTTGCCCTTCCCTGTCCTATGGAAATTAGGCACAGACATGTAATTTGTTTGACTAATGACAAGGTGGACAGAAGAGTCATGGAAATCTTCTTTGAATATGCAACAATTAAGGAAGAATGGGGTATAGGTTTTCAAGCAAATCCACAACCTAGTTAGTTAAATTCCATTTTATCTTTTCTCTTATTTTTTTTTTCACAAAGGCAGTCTGTTTTCTCAGCAATCCAGGTACTGCACAGTCAGAAAATAACATTTTCCCTCAATGTAATATGGCCCACTGCGGGAGCAAGGGAGCATCTGCAAAAGGAGCCACTCACACGTCTGTGCCTTTCCACAACGCCAGGTTTATGAGAGTCACACACAAGTTACACACAGAGAGGGGGGCCTTATGTGATAGAGCCCGCAGAGTGAGTCTTGGCCCAAAGACTGGGTCACTGGCCACATCCGAAGGTGGAGAGATGGGTGTCAGTCTCAAACCAGGTGGTCACAGTGGCCTCAGGTGTCCAGTGGAGAGGAAGTCCCTCAGGGCTCCTTGGGTGACCCAGGGTGCAGCCAAGCTCCACACTGGGTGGTTAGAACTCTGAATCCTGACAGCCCACAATGGACCATGGTCCCACTTATCCACTTACGTTAGGGTCCAGATGGAGTCCGTATCCAAGTGTCCAGACTTGTGGTTTTGGGCACTAGGCCTCTCCTAAGGATGTTCTTGTTAAAGGCTATTACCTCAGTCTTTTATTAAAAATACTAGTGGCCCAGTGCACAAAATTCGTGCAGGGGGGCGGGGGTGTTCCTCAGCCTGGCCTGCACCCTCTCCAACCTGGGACCCCTCAAAGGCTGTCCTACTGCCGGTTTACAGGGATCAGGCCTAAATCAGCAGTCAGACATCCCTCTCACAATCTGGGACTGTTGGCTCCAGCCACTCACCTGCCTACCTGCCTGACTGATTGCCCCTAACCACTCTGCCTGCTGGCCTGCTTACCCCCAACTGCCCCCATGCCAGCCTGCTCACCACCAACTGCCCCCTGCTGGCCTGCTTGCCTCCACCTTCCCTCCCCACTGGCCTGCTCACTCCAAACTGCCCCCCTGCTGTCATGATCACCTTCAACTGACCCCCACTGATGACCTTTTCACTCCCAACTGGCCCCCCTTCTGGTCTGCTTACCCCTAACGGCCCCACCCCCCACCAGCCTGATCACCCACAACTGCCATCCCATCCTGGCCTAATCACCTCCTGGCGACCCAAGCTCCCAGCCTCTCCTTTTATTCTTTTTTCTTTTTTTTTTTTCCAGTGTCTCTTTGAGAGGAGGCCAGGGCTGGCCAGGGAGGGTGGGAAGCTTGGCTTCCTCCATCACCAGGGCAACCCAAGCCTCCTGCTCACTCCAGCTCTGTGGCCTCCACCATCTTTAGTTGGGTTAATTTGCATACTCACTCTGATTGGCAGGTGGGCGTAGCAGAGGTATGGTCAATTTGCATGTTTCTCTTTTATTAGATAGGATATATATTGAATTTATTTGGATGACATTAGTTAATAAAATATAGGTCTCAGATGTATAATTCTATAATACATCTGCTGTATATTGTATTGTGGGTTCACTTTGTCAAGTCTCCCCTTCCACCACCATTTATCTCCCCCTAAACATAGTGATACGAAATTTTTAGACTAGAACCTGGATTTTTTGTCCACTGGAGTCGAAGAATGAATCCAGGGACAGAAGGTGGTATAGCAAAGGTGGAGATTTATTGAAGAACAAATACAGACTCCCACGTGGTGAGAGGGAAAGAGTCCCACAGAATGGACTCCCATGTGGGGAGGGGAAAGGGTCCCACTGAGTTCCTTTTCCCAATGGCTTATAAAGGCTGCAGATTCAGGTGCCTTGATTTCCCCTCTGATTGGTCACCATTTCCTTGGCCTGGTTACTAGAGTAACTCCTGAGCTCAAAGGTCAAACCTCACAGGGGACATGTGAGGTTCTCCCTCCCTCCATCCTTATTGTTTTCCTATTCCCTTTGGCTTTCTTCTTTTCTTTCTGGATGAAGGGCTTCCTTCTCTTTGTAAATATAGACCTTTTGCTGTACCAAGCTCCCTCATTCTATGGAAATGTACCTTTTGCAGCTTTTTAGCTTCCCTATTCTATGAAAATAAACCTTCTGCTGCTCTGCAGCCCTGTGTTTCTTCCATGGTCCTCTTGATTTCTAAAATTTCCTAAAACCTGTCTTTTTCACCCCCCAAAATTCCTGTTTCAATAGCAGTTGACATAACTGTCATAGCTGACAGTGACTACATACTAGATTGTAAAAATGTTCAAAAAGTCCTCTTGGCTCTTGTTCTTACACTCTCTTATAGCAGAGCCAGTCTTCAGCATCGACTTAATCAGAAGCAAGCCTGCAACTGGATCGCTTCGTGCCTTGAGTGTCCATTAAGATCCATTTGACTTTAGGGCTCCAGAATAAATTTTTTTGATTCCATACTCTGCCCTCCAGCCCCTGGGGCAGCAGTAACAACCCTCAATGCTCCTCAGGTGGCCCCATACCCTCAGCTCTCTTTGAGGGCCCTGCCCTCTGAAACAGACTAAAGCAACTTTCCCCTGAGACTGTAGTAGGAGTAGCAGTCCAGAATATCTCTGTATCACCCTCAGGCTCATTCTTCCCTTTACTTGAATGATAATGCTTATTAGCAACCTTCCTTCATTTTGTCCCATTCATTCTATTTTCTTTATTCCCAGATAGTAGTGCTTCTGCAGGCATAATCCCAACTTTATTTCTAGCTTTTGCTGACATAGATGATTAAATTTCCAGTTTATACTCATTCTAATCCCCTTATCAAGTAGTTGTTCAGTCATACCTTTAGGGTTCTCTTTTTCATTTCTTACAACATGGATAGGTAAAGAAATGTCCAAGTTTTCAAGTTCTGTTGTTTTTGGCCAATAATTCCTTCAATCTATCTCTCTCCTCTCATATTTTACTGAAAACAGACCAAGTAACTCATTCAACATTTGCTTAGAAATAGTATCAACTAAACACAGTTACCTAATTATATCACTCATAAGTTTTACCTTTCGCACAACACTAGAACACAATTCAGGCAAGTTTGTTGCTGCTTTATGTCAAGGATCACTTTCCCAGTTTCCAATAATCTATTCCTAATTTTACTCTGGGACCTCACCAGAAAGGCCTTTAATGTCCATGTTTCTATCAATGTTCTCTTCATGATAGTGCATGTTTTCTCTAAAATGGTAGAGGCTTTCTCTATCGCTCTCCTCTTTTCTTCCTAAGCCTTCGACAGAATTGACTTTAGCGTCCACATTGCAATTAACAGTCCCTTCAAGGCAAAATCGTTTTTTTAGCATGTTCCCCAAAACCTCTTCTATTCTCTATCACCTACTTCAAAGCCACTTTCACTTCTTTAGGTATTTATTATAGGAGCACTCCACTTCACACCTTCAAAGTCTGTATTAGTCTCTTGGGACTGCCATAACAGAATAGCATAGGACTGAGTGGCTTAAGCAATAGAAATTTGTGTTCTCATCTGTTTAGAAGATAGAATGCTAAGATCAGGGTGCTGGCTGATGGAATTTCAGGGGAGAGCTCTCTTCCTGGCTTGCAGAGGCTGCCTTCCCCTGCCCTTACATGGCCTTTCCTTAGGTCGGACCTAAGGAAAGGGGCTGGGGAAGAAGCTCTCTGGTATATCTTCCAATGAAATGCCAATCCTATTGGATTAGTACCCCACACTTATGGTCTCACTTAAGCTTAATTACTTCCTTAGAGGACCCATCTCTAAATGCAGCCACACTGGGCATTAGGACTCCAGCATATGAATTTTGGAGACAAACCAAACATTTAGTTCTTAACACCTAAGTTGCTTCCACCTTTAGACTGTTTTGAGTAATGATGCTATGATCATCGGTACACAAATATCTGTTGGAGTCCCTGCTTTCATTTCTTTGGGTATGTATGGAATTGCTGAGTTTTATGGCAAATTCATTAATTTTTCAACAGTATTTAAGTACTTACTATTTCACAGGCAATGTTCTGTGTACTGAGGTCAAGTGACTGCCTTTAAAATTAATCTCTAACTCTTCTAAACTTGCAAGGTCAAAGTCATCCTCTAAAGAGAGATTAACCATATATTTTAGTCTCATCAGTAGAAAGTGTCCAGGTTTAAAATAACAGCACCTTTCAGTCTCAATAGTGTTCATTTTTAGACGATAGATTTTATGGTCACATTACCTAAAGCAATTTCCTAAAACTCAGGTCCTTAAAACAAATCCACCTAATGGATATATCCTCATAACTCTCCTAATTCAAATAAATATTCTACCACATGAATGGTGTTTTATCCTTTTAAATGGCTTTTCTATTTTTATCCTATTCAGAATTTCAAGGATTTTTTTCCTATTATCTAACGATCATTACTACTAAAATTTAAGTGAACAGTAAGTTACAAATCTAAGGAGGCAGAGAAAGTCAAAAGCCAGGAAAGAGACAATGACACCCATGTGATTGAGGATGCTGCACCTTCAGCATTACCACTGTCGCTTCATCTTTTGTTTTCTTTGTTGTGATAAGACTTAGGAGGAATGAGTCAGAAACATAATTTTGGAAATGCATCATCATCCTTTCCTACTATCAGTTCTGGAGAAAAAATAAGAACTTCAGTTAACTCCTACTACAAAATTAATTACTAAGAGAGCAACAAATTTACAAAGCATAATGAAATGAAAAAAATAAAATTAATTTTGTAATTTTGCTAGGGAAATACCCCTTTTTTTTTACTTTAAATCAATTGAAAAAAAAATGCCACTAAGTTATAGAGATACATGACCACATAAATTTAATTAAGAAAGAAAAAATAATGTTTAGTCATGATACCAGAAATTATTAAACTCTGTTATAAGACATCTTCTCTTAGATTCTGGGACAACAAAGATTAACATCACAGTCCTGATCCCATAAAATAAACTAAAGGGTAACAGATACCAAAACAATTATGAAATGAGAGAGAGAGATCTACATAAATATATATCTAAATTTATATTTATGAAATGCTTCCTATTGTTTGTAGCTTCAAAGCAATAAACTGTTAAAAATCATGCTAAACACAATTTTTAAAATTTATTTTAATTGTTGAAAGTATTAAGGATGCCGCTTTTTATCCCCCCATTGACCACTCCACCCCATTCTCACTCCCACCCCAGGTCTTCACCACACAATTATCAGTGTCCATGGGTTATGCACATATGCATATAAATTATTTGGTTAATCTCTTCCCCACCCTCCTTCCCTCTGAGATTCCTCAGTTTGTTGCATGCTCCCATATTTCTGGATCTATTTTGTTCATTGGATTCCACATATGAGTGAGATCATGTGATATTTGTCTTTCTCTGACTGGCTTATTTAGATTAGTATAGTACTCTCCAGGTCCTGCCCTTGCCGGTGTATACAGTGGTTAGAGTGTCAGCCTGCACACTGAAGGGTTTCAGGTTTGATTTCCAGTCAAGAGCACATTACCTGGGTTGCAGATTGGATCTCTGGCCCCAGTTGAGGCAGGTGCAGGAGAGAACCAATTGATCTATCTCTCTGTCATTGATGTTTCTCTCTCTCTCTCTCTCTCTCTCTCTCTCTCTCTCTCTCCCCTCTCTCATTCTCTTTTCCTTTTTCCCTCCCTCTCTTCCACTCTCTCTAGAAATCAATGGAAAAAAAATCCTGTGATGAGGATTAACCAAAAAAAATCCTATATAATAAAAGCCCAATATGCTAAGTGTCTGGTCATCCAGTCGGCCATTCAACCAATCAAAGCATAATACGTTAATGATATGCTAAAGCCGCTCAACTGCTCGCTATAATGTGCACTGACCATCAGGGGGCAGACAGTTGACTGGTAGACCAGTTGCTATGACATGCACTGACCACCAGGGGGCAGACAATCCGACCAGTAGGTTAGCTTGCTGCTGGGGTCTGGCCAATCGGGACTGAGCGAGATGAGCCAGGCATGCCTTGGAGCCCTCCTGCAGTCCCTCCCCAGCTGGCCAACCTCCTGTGTCTCACCCTGCATCCTCTAACAATCCAGGCTGAGGGGACCACCACCCCCCACCCACTGAGTGCACAAATTTTGTGCACCAGGCCTCTAGTAAAAAATAAAAAGCAACTCTCTAGGTTCTTCCATGCTGTCTCAAAGGGTAAGAGATCCTTCTATTTTTTTATAGCTGCATAGTATTTCATGGTGTAAATATACCACAGCTTTTGTATCTACTCATCTACTGATGGGCACTTGGGCTGTTTCCATATCTCAGCAATTGTAAATAGCACTGCTATGAACATAGGGGTGCATATATTCTTCCCGATTGGTGTTTCAGGATTCTTAGGATATATTTCTAGAACTCGGATCACTGGGTCAAATGGAAGTTTCATTTTTTTTCACTTTTCTAGGAAACTCCATGCTGTTTCTATAGTGGCTGCATCAGTCTGCCTTCCCACCAGCAGTGTACTAGTATTCCCTTTTCTCCACATCCTCGCCAGCACTTGTCATTTTTTGATTTGTTGATGGTAGCCATTCTGGCAGGTGTGAGGTGATACCACCAACTTACAACATACATAAGAATAAGCTAAAAATGGATTTTAAAAAAAGGTAAATGTAAGATGTGAAACCATAGAAGCCCTAGAAGAAACCATAGACAGCAAAAACTCAGGTATCTCTTGTAGCAATATGTTTGCCAATACATCACCTTGGCAAGTGAAACAAAAGAAAAAATAAACAAATGGGTCTACATCAAAATAAAAAGCTTCTGCACAGCAAAAGGAACCATCCACAAAATGAAAAGAGACCCCCACTGTATGGGAGAATATATTTGACAATGATATATCTGATAAGAGATTAATTTCCAAAATATATAAAGAATTCATACAACTTAACAAAAGGAAGACAAACAATCCAATTAAAAAATGGGCAAAGGACCTAAACACACAAATTTTATAGCTCACCTTCAAATGGCTGCTTTTCAAGCAGGGAGAATAATTTTGATTCTTTAAAATGCATTAACTCTTCCTGCCCACTCTATGAATTAGGATCCTGGCTCATGCACTCATATCTCTACACATAAAGTTTCAGGTTTCTACTAATAAAGATCTTTTTATTACAATGGCCCTCATGCTACTTTAGTAATGTAATAAAATTTTCTCTCTTTTTTTCACTATTTATGTGTGTGTTTTTTTAATTTAAGCCATCTCAACCTTTGATTTGTATTGTCTTTTTTTTTCTCTTTTGATAAGCATTAAATATTCTATTAAAGTAAAAAAGGTTCAATTCGCTTTCAAAGGTAATTCTCAAGTAAGAAACATGTTAGACTCCTTTTATTGTTGCATTGTATTCTTAATTTTACAAAGCATACTAATAAATGGTTATCCACTTATACTTCACATCCCCATGATGATTTTATAACTACCAACTTGTACTTAACCCAGTGACATGTTTCACCCAGTCCCCCAACCTCCTTTCCCTCTGGCAACCATTAGTCTGTTCTCTGTATCTAAGTCTGTTTCTATTTTGTTTGTTTATTTGTTTTGTTCTTTATATTCCACATACAAGTCAAATAATATTATTTTGTGGTTGTTATTAATGTTTTTCTTTGTTTCCATTTGTCTTTTCACTATAGGCAATATAATATAGTAAAGAGAAGTTTGTTAGCACATAAAGAGACCACATTTGAATTTTCACTTTATGATTCAGTTTCCCTATTTATAAATGAAGTTAATCAATATTTTATAATAAAAATAAATAAGCAGTATGTATGGTCATGTTGTTATGTCTTCAGAAAAATTATATTATATAAAAATCAAGTAGGTGATATTATTATAATTATTATTATTTGCCATTTCTTGCCCACTTTATAAAAGTCATTTGCATATTTACTCTCCATAATATATTCTCCATAATTTTTCAAACTAATGGCTAGAGTTGGCACAATATCTACTGTGTTTGGTATATTACATATCATCTGGCATCACTGTTTTGGCATCACTGTTTTCCAAACAATTCCCTCTCATGTAATCTGTTTTATATTATAATGCCTTAAACATATTAACCTGTATTTATACAAGTTGATCTAATTTTCTTAAAATTTGTTCATATTTTTAGATTCCTCACTTCCTTAGCAAGAACTCACAATGAAATACTATTGGCAACATTTTTAAATGCTTAATAGAAAATTTAAAAAAACAACAACAAGCATCAAACTTAAAGACTTAACCTAGAAAACCCTAATGTAGAATCAAATGAAGTTGAGATACTTCTATCAATTTATTTAGCTTGTCTCCTTTGACACTTTTATTCCCATATAATTTGACATATTCAAAAGAATATTAAATATTTGTAAATATTAAGATATCTTTTCCTCTTTGTGTTCACTATTGCCTATTTTATCTTGACATGTTCTTTATATAAAGCATATTTATGTCATATATAAAGATTTTCTAATTGCCCTGTTTTTTTGGTAAGACTTTAAAATTTTTCATTTTTTAAATTACAGTTTACATTCAATACTATTTTGTATTAAGTTTCAAATGTATAGCATAGTAGTTAGACAATCATATACTTTTCAAAGAATTTCCCCTATATTTCCATTACCAACCTAGCACCATAGATAATTATTACAAAATTATTGACTATATTCCCTATGCTGTACTTTATATCCCTATGACTATTGTGTAACTGCCAATTTGTACTTCTTAATTCCTTCACCTTTTCCACCCAGTGCTCCAACCTCCCTTCCCCTGGCAACCATAAGTCTGTTCTCTGTATCTGAATCTCTTTCAATTTTGTTGTCCATTTATTTTATTCTTTAGATTTCACATATAAGTGAGATCATATAGTATTTGTCTTTCTCTTACTAACTTATTTCATTGAGCATAATACCCTCTAGGTCCAACCATGTTGTCACAAATGATAAGAGTTCATTCTTTTTTATGGCTGAATAATATACCATTGTAAAATGTACCACAGCCTTTTTGCTCAATCATCTGTTGATGGGCACTTGGGTCTCTTCCATATCTTGGCCATCTGTAGTATTAAAAGCATAATATACCAATTAGACCAGATAGCCAGATGACCTTCTGGACGTCCTTCTGGATGATTTTCTGGACAAAGCCACTGTGTCAGGGGCGAGGCAGAGGCAGTTACGGGCAATCAGGCAGACAAGGGAGCAGTTAGGGGCTTTCAGGCAGTCAGACATAGTGGTTAGGGGCAATCAGGCAGGCAGGTGAGTGGTTAGGGGCGATCAAGCAGGCAGGCAGAGGGGTTAGGGACAATCAGGCAGGCAGGCGAGCACTTAGGGGCAATCAAGCAGGCAGGCAGAGGGGTTAGGGGCAATCAGGCAGACAGGTAAGCAGTTAGGGTTTTCAGGCAGGCATAGTGGTTAGGGGCAATCAGGCAGGCAGGCGAGTGGTTAGGGGGTGATCAAGCAGGCAGGCAGAGGGGTTAGGGGCAATCATGCAGACAGGCGAACAGTTAGGGGTGACCAGGCAGGCAGGCAGGTGAGCAGTTAGGAGCCAGCAGTCCCAGATTGCAAGAGGAATTCCTGCGGGATTGGGCCTAAACTGGCAGTCAGACATCCCTTGAGGGGTCCCAGATTGTGAGAGGATGCAGACTGGGCTGAGGGATCTCTCCCCACCATGCACAAATTTTGTGCACCAGGCCTCTAGTCCTATATAATAAAAGCCTAATATGCTAAGTATCCAATCATCCGGTTGTTCATTCAACCAATCAAAGCATAATATGCTAATGATATGCTATAGCCACTCAACTGCTTGCTATAATGTGCACTAACCACCAAGGGCCAGACAGTAGACCTCTTGACCAGTCACTATGTCATGCACTGACCACCAGGGGGCAGACGCTCTGATCGGTAGGTTAGCTTGCTGTTGGGGTCCAACCGATCGGGACTGGACGAGACAGGCCAGGCATGTCCTGGAGCCTTCCCATGGTCCCTCCCTGGCTGGCCAACCTCCCGTGTCTCTCCCTGGCCCCGATCATGCACCAGTGGGGTTCTTCGGCCTGGCCTGCACCCTCTCACAATCAAGGACCCAGGTTTTGGCCCAATCCCGCAGGCCAAATTTGTGCACTGGGCCTCTAGTTATAAATAATGGTGCAATGAACATAGGAGTGCATAACATATGACTTTTTTATTTGAAAGCAACACAAAGCCACTTTAATAAAACTGCCAGGAAAAACAATATTTTATTGGAAGATAGTAGGAATAGCTAAAAAAAAAAAATTGACAAAAACTTAAATAGCAAAACTGAAAAAATTAAATAAACTAACTACCATAACATTAGCAATAGGATGTTATCATCCTGACCTCTAAAGTTTAATCATTAAGGTGACTCAAGTTTTAACTCCACTTCGTCTTCCATGGCAAATTCTCAATTAAAAAACTGTTTTGCCCAGCCTGATTAAATCCCCTTTCTAAAATACAACTATATAGGCCACTAAGGCCTACTCCATTGAATAAGTATGTGAGCCTCTCAGTTAAGAGGTCCTGGCAGCACCACTCCACCAGAAACCTACAACTCTATCCTTTCGTAAACACACATACTGCAGGCTTAGATAATGCCATGGAAACATTTTTTTCAACAAATATGAGTTGATCACCTTCTGTGGACCAACTACTATGGAAAGAACAATATTTACCAGGGTTCACAGACTATAAATGATCATTCTGATCAGTAAGTAAAATAATTATCAATTACAATGAGTGCTGTGAAAGAAATACTAGCAAGATGGACCAGAGAACCTGAGTATGGCACTTAGCTTTATTTTAGATAGGCTGGTGAAAAGAAGCCTCTCTGAGAAGTTGGCATCTTTTTGGAGACATGAAAGATAAGAAGGAGCCGGTCAAAGGAGGGAGAATTCTTTCAGGCAAAGGCAATAGCAAGTGAAAAGGATGGAAGGGGAAAGAGTGCATTGTGTTTGCTCACAGAAAGGAGGTACTCGCTACAGCAGATTGAATGTCAAGGGCAGGAGTAAGAAACATTTGGAAAGGTGGAGAGAAGAAAGATTGTGCAAGACTTGTAAACATACATAAAAATTTAGTCACAAATTTAATGAAATAGCTATCAAGGAAAGAGTTTGAAGCATGTTGAGGTGGGGAAGGAGACTATCTTTCAAGGAGTTCATTGCTCCTAAACTATAGAGAAGGGTACAAAAGAATAGAAACAAAACATACGTATCTATTGGCACAGTTTGGATAATAGGCAATGGCGACTTTATCTAGAGAAATTACAATGAGGATCAAAAGAAACCAAAAGATGTGAAATTTATTTTGGCAAAATAATTGATATTGGATTAAAACCGGAAAATGGGGAAAAGGGGAAAAACCGAGATTATTGGTGAATGCTATCCTTTGCTGGGATGAGAAAGACTTCCAAGTAGCTAAGTCATTATGATGTGTTGGCTTGTTCGTTTTTATACACCCAGTTAAAACAATCAATAATGTTCAAAGAGTGTATTTTCCTTCAGAAAGGACTTTTACCCATTGTTTAAAGAGGAGGCCATGCCGAAACCGGTTTGGCTCAATGGATAGAGCTTCGGTCTGTGGACTGAAAGGTCCCAGGTTCAATTCCGGTCAAGGGCATGTACATTGGTTGCGGGCACATCCCCAGTAGGGGGTGTGCAGGAGGCAGCTGGTTAATGTTTCTCTCTCATTGATGTTTCTAGCTCTCTATCCCTCTCCCTTCCTCTCTGTAAAAAATCAATAAAATATATTTTAAAAAATAATAAAGAAAAGACCATTGCCAAGATTCTCTGATTTCAAGTATTTGCTATACATTCCCAATGTTAGTAATATTATCAGAAATATCAACCCCTTTTGTTCCCAAGGAAACAGCCAACAGCTCATGTGGCTTTTTGCCCTCTCTGTATGAATTAGAAAAGATCACAAATGTCACTTTATTTATAGTTTATCACGTTTCTATCATCAAATTCTGCTAGTCCTGTTTTTCTTTGTCCTTTTTCTTTTTTGGCTTATCTGTGTTTGGGTATATGTTCTTCTCTGTTCTTACTGTGGCTAGAAAGATTGCACTGAATAGCTTTATCTTTTGTAGGGTCTGAGAAGCCATTGATTCAATCAGTAAATATTACTAAATATCCATTATATCATAATAGGCATACAACAACGAGAAAACAAAAAAAGTAAAACCAATAGCAACAAAAACAAAAACCTAATATTCTATTGAATTCTCTTCTTACTGCAAAGCTGTAAAATTCAGTATGCAATGAAGATAAGATAAAAAGGGAATGGATGTAACAAATATTTCCCAAATATATGCTGCACTGTCTATTAACAATTTCTGTATACAGGATGTCCCCCAAAATATATACACACTTTTTTTTTTCTCAATTCGTGCTTTTTTTCTTTTCAGATTAAACCCATTGGAATGAATAATTATTCAAAGTGTGTATACATTTGTGGGGGGGAACCCTATATTTTACATTGTTGTAATCCAACCTACTTGGGGGAAAATTAAAACCAATTCTATCTCCAAAATGAAACACTAGAGGCCCGGTGCACGAAATTCGTACATGGGGGGGGGGGTGTCCCTCAGCTCAGCTTGCACCCTCTCCAATCTGGGACCCCTCGAGGGATGTCTGACTGCCCATTTGGATCCACTGGGATCGGGCCTAAATGAGCAGTTGGACATCCCTCTCACAATCCAGGACTTCTGGCTCCCAACCACTCTCCTGCCTGCCTGCCTGCCTGCCTTATTGCCTCTAACCACTTCTGCCTGCCAGCCTGATCACCCCGTAACCACACCCCTGCCAGCCTGATTGATGATTAACTGCTCCCCTGCTGGCATGATTGCCCCTAACTGCCCTCCTCTGCCAGCCTGGTCACCCCTAACTGCCTTCCCCTACTGGCCCGATTGCCCCTAACTGCCCTCCCCTGAAGGCCTGGTCACCCCTAACTGCCCTCCCCTGCTGGCCTGCTCACCCTTAACAGCCCTTCCCTGCCAGCCTGGTTGCCCCTAACTGTCCTCCCCTGCAAGCCTGGTCCCCCCAACTGCCTTCCCCTGCAGGCCTGGTACCCCCCAACTTCCCTCCCCTGCAGGCCTGCATCCCCCCACAACTGCCCTCCCCTGCTGGCCATCTTGTGGTGGCAATCTTGTGTCCACATGGAGGTGGCCATCTTTGACCACATGGGGGTAGCCATCTTGTGTGTTGGAGTGATGGTCAATTTGCATATTACGTCTTTATTATATAGGATATTTGTTCATAATTTCTGTGCTAATAAAAAGTGGGATGAATGTTATAACTTTGGAGGGGGACTTTTTTTGAAAATTATACACATAAAATGACATACTCTAATTTAATTAGCAATAATAAGTAAAGTTTAATTCAGTGAACACTTTTACATGTGTAGTTTCAACATATGAATTTCTGATTTATAATCAAATTTTACATATTGAGCATCCATGTTTAACATTTTTGTTAACTGATTTTCAAGTTTGCTGCTTCCTGTGTACATTAATTTAGTAGATTGCTTCTGAATAATTAATACTATTCTTCTCTTTTGTAGTTAATGAGCCTATTTCTAATATTTTTTTTTCTAAACAAGCAATTACTAGGAATACTACCAAAACCAGAAATATTCCTCGAGAAAATATTAAGTAAGCAAAAAAGAGAGACAAAGAAACTGCCTTTCATTGTGTTACCAAAGAGATCAAAACAGAAATTAAAAAAAAAAAAATCCTGGAAACAAATGACAATGAAAACACAACAATCCAAAATCTATGGGACACAGTGAAAACAGTCCTGAGAGGGAAGTTCATAGCTCTACAGGCCTATCTCAAAAAACAAGAAACAATGGAAATAAATTACCTAACCCTACAACTCAAAGAGTTAGAAAGAGAGCAACAAGAAAAGCCCAGTGTAAACAGAAGGAAGGAAATAACAAAGATCAGAGTTGAAATAAATGACATAGAGAGCAAAAAAACAATGCAGAATATCAATAAAACCAAGAGTTGGTTCTTTGAAAGGATAAACAAGATTGATGAACCTCTAGCCAGGCTCATCAAGAAGAAAAGAGAGAGGACCCAAATAAACAAAATCAGCGATGAAAAATGTGAAATAACAACTGACCCCACAGAAATACAAAGGATTGCAAAAAAAAAAAAAAATACTATGAACAACTTTATTCCAACAAATTGGACAACCTAGATTAAATGGACATATTCCTAGAAAAATGCAATCTTCTAAAGCTCAATTAGGAAGGATAAAAAAATCTGAATAGGCCCATAAATATGGAGGAAATTGAAGCATTTATAAAAAATCTTTCAGCAAGCAAAAGCCCTGCTCCAGATGGTTTCACAAGGGAGTTTTACCAAACATTCAAAGAAGAATTAAAACCTACCCTCCTCAGACTATTCCAAAAAGTTTGAGAAAGTAATACTTCCAAACTCTTTCTATGAAGCCAGCATTACCCTAATCCCAAAACCGGATAAAGACACTACAAAGGAAGATAATTACAGGCTAATATCCTGATTCACATAGATGCTAAAATCCTCAACAAAATTCTAGCAAATCAGATCTAGCATTATATTAGAAAGATCATACACCATGACAAGTGGGAATTATTCTGGGGATGCAAGGCTGGTATAATATCCACAAGTCAATAAACATGATACATCACATAAACAAATTGAGAGACAAAAATCACATAATCATATCAATTTATGCAGAAAAAGCATTTGACAAAATCCAACACCTTTTCTTGATAAAAAAAAAATCTCAGCAAAGTGGGAATAGAGGGATCATACCTCAATATAATAAAATCATTATATGACAAACCTACAGCCAACATCATACTCAATGGGAAAAAACTAAAACTATTTCCCCTAAGAACAGGAACAAGATAGGGATGCCCACTTTCACCACTCCTGTTCAACACAGTATTGGAAGTGCTAGCCATAGTCATCAGACAAGAAGAAGAAGAAAAAAAAAGGCATCCAAATTGGAAAAGAAGAAGAAGTAAAACTGTCATTATTCACAGATGACATGATATTATACATAGAAAACCCTAGAGACTCCATCAAAAAATTACTAGACTTAATAAATGAATTTGGCAATGTAGCAGGATACAAAATTAACAACCAGAAATCTATGGCTTTTTTATACACCAATAATGAACTCACAGATAGAAACTATAAAAAAATCCAATTTACCATTGCAACAAAAAAATTAAGATACCTAGGAATAAACTAAGGAGGTAAAAGACCTGTACAGGATATTGAAAAAAGAGATAGGGGAAGACACCAGCAAATGAAAGAACATACCATGTTCATGGACTGGTAGAATCAACATCATTAAAATGTCCCTACTACCCAAAGCAATCTATAGATTCAATGCTATCCCCATTAAAATACCAATGGCATATTCACAGACCTAGAACAAACTCTCCAAAAATGTATATGGAATAAAAAAAAAAAAAGACCCCGAATAGCCTCAGCAATCCTAAGAAAGAAGAACAAAGTTGGAGGGATCATGATACCAGATATCAAGCTATATTACAAAGCTACTGTTCTGAAAACTGTCTGTACTGGCACAAGAACAGACATATAGACCAATGGAATAGAACAGAGAACCCAAAAATTGACCCAAGCCATTATGCTCAATTAATATTTGACAAAGGAGGTAAGAGCATACAGTGGATTCAAGACAATCTCTTCAATAAATGGTGTTGGAAAAATTGAACAGATACATGCAAAAAAATGAAACTAGAACACCAACTTATATCATTCACAAAAATAAACTCAAAATGGATAAATGACTTAAACATAAGATGGGAAACCATAAAAACCTTAGAAGAATACATAGGCAGCAAAATATCAGACATATCTCATAGCAATATCTTTACCGATACAGCTGCTAGGGCAATGGAAACTAAGGAGGAAATAAACAAATGGGACTACATCAAAATAAAATGCTTCTGCAATGCAAAAGACACCATCAACAAAACAACAATAAAATCCACTGCATGGGAGAACATATTTGCCAATGTATATCTGATAAGAGTTTAATCTCCTAAATTTATAGGAAACTCATACAACTTAACAAAAGGAAGATAAACAATCCAATTAAATAATGGGCAAAGGACCTAAATAGACACGTTTTGAAAGTGGATATACAAAAGGCCAAGAAACACATGAAAACTTGCTCAAAGTCACTAATCATCTGAGAGATGCAAATCAAACCAACAATGCTTTACCATCTCACACCTGTCAGAATGGCTATCATCAACAAATCGACAAATGACAAGTGCTGAGGAGGATGTGGAGAAAAAGGAACCCTCATGCACTGCTGGTGGGAATGCAGACTCATGCAGCCACTGTGGAAAACAGTATGGAGTTTCCTCAAAAAGTTAAAAATGGAACTCCCATTTGACCCAGTGATCCCACTTCTAGGAATATATCCCAATAAATCAGAAATACCAATCAGAAAGGCTATATTCACCCCTATGTTCTTAGCATCATAATTTACAATAGCTAAGATCTGGAAACAGCCTAAATGCCCATCAGCAGATGAGTAGATTAAAAAACAGTGGTACATATATACAAAGGAATACTATGCAGCTATAAAAAATTAATTCTTACCTTTGCAACAGCATGGATGGACCTGGAGAACATTATGCTAAATTAAATAAGCCAGTCTGAGAAAGGTAAGTTTCACATGATCTCACTCATTTGTGGAATATAATGAACAACATAAACTGATAAACAAAAATAGATCCAGAGACAGAGAAGCATTGAACAGACTGTCAAACCTCAGAGGGAAGGCGGGGGAGGGGAGGGAAGGTAAAAGATCAACCAAAGGACTTGTATGCGTGCATATAAGCGTAACCAATGGACACAGATAGTAGTGGGGGTTGGGGGCTGAGGGCATGTGCTGGGGGTGGGAGGGGCTGGGGAGAGGTCAAAGGGGGGAAAAGGAGACATATGCATAAAAAAGAAATAGAAATTGCCTCTCTCATCTTATTCTTTGTTGTTGTTTTTTTCCCTTAACTCCATTCCCTTCCCATGAGAGTCAAAGAGTGTATGAATTTAGACTTCAACATACAGATGTAGTTTTGTGAAATTGTGAAACTAAAACCTTCATATATTATTTGTGTGGTGACTTTGGTGGTGATAGTGGTAGTCGTGGTGGTAGTGGTATAGTGGTATGTGAGTAAACTAATAAAAACACTTCAGATAACATTTTGGTATAAAGTTAAATTCATAAATACATTATACCAGCTATTAAATTCCTGGGAATATACAGTAGAAAAACTCTTGCACATATGTCTCATATCAAGAGATGATAAGTAATAACTCAGATCTATAAGAATCACAAGTATTCCTCAAGTTTACAATGGTTAAATACATCATGGTATGTTTATGCAATGAAATAAGATATAGCAAAGGACATAAATAAACTAGAGTTGTATGTACCAATGAGATTAAAACTCAAAATAATGTAAAGGAAAAGGAACAAGTTTTCATACAATATTATACCATCATGTGAAATGCACAGAGATGAATACTATATTTATACTATATTGGAAATATAATAAAGAAAATAAAAATATTCACCACAGAATTCAGAACAATGATTAAGCCTTGATAATGAAAAGAAAGGGGTACGTAGAATATTTGTAAGAGATTGGCATGGTTCTGCTTCATAATCTGAATGGTGCACAATGAATGTTGGCATCTTTTTATTAAATCAGCAATACTATTGCTATTAATATTATTAAATTATTAATACTGTTATTAATAGAATATACATGTGGAGACTAAAGGGAAATTTTAGGATCCCCACTGAGCTTCTGATTTAATGCCAGCTACCTTTAAGCATCACTTCCTATCTATGTCCTAGCCCATCATCTCTCCAGCATACTGATAAAGCCCCCCTACAACTACACAGACACAGGCACACACACAAATCTGTGTTATGTTGCTGTCTCTCTTAACTTTGGCACAGGGCAGAAGTTTCTTTTAAATCTCTTGCCAGTGAGATTTTTTTCTTCATAAGTTTTGCATACTTTTAAAAAATTATGTTGTTATTGATTTCTGAGAGGAAGAAAGAGATAGAAATATCAATGATGAGAGAGGATCTTTGATCGATGGATGAACTGCCTCCTGCAGGCCCTCCTCTGAGGATCAACCAGCAGCCTGGCCATGTTCCCTGACCAGTCTGATTACTGGTTCCTACATTGATGTTCCACCCCTGAGCCACCCCTGCTGAGTGATTGCGTACTTCTTGATTGCTCTTTCTCAACTTCTTTCTTGGTGGCAAATGCTCTGCTCCATTTGTGGGACTTCCCACCTATGTGAATAAATATAAATTTTCTTTGAGTCCCAAAGGTGAACTGTCATCAGTTTCAACATCAGAACTTAACTTTGGGAGGAATCTTACCCACATCACTGCAATGTTGCTGTAATAATACACATATGTTTTTTTGAATTTTATGATATTTTATGTGAAAAAATAGCTTTTATCAAGGTTAAATTTTTTAATAATAGTCAATTTACAGAGTATTTGCTGTAACAGTTTTTTTGTCAAAATTTTTCTCTTAATAAGTTTCTTATAACCTAAGATCAAAAAAGGCCTTTGGTGCCACTGGTGATACTTACTTTCCTTAAAATTGAATTTTTTATTAATCATTTTAATTGCTGCCAATGTTATTTAATAAGAATCTAAAAATATGACAAACTGAAGTAAATTAGATTAACTTGTACAAATACAGGTTAATATGTCTAGGGCTTTATAATATGAAACAGATTACATGAGAGGAATTGTTTGGAAAACAATGATGCCAAAAAATTCTCCCTCAATGCCCTGACGGGTTTGGCTCAGTGAATAGAGCATTGGCCTGTGAACTCAAGGGTCCCAGGTTCGATTCCGATCAAGGGCATGTACCTTGGTTGTGGGTACATCCTCAGTAGGGGGTGTGCAGGAGGCAGCTGATGGATGTTTCTCTCTCATCGATGTTTCTTTTCTTTTATTTTTTTTAATATATTTTATTGATTTTTTTTACAGAGAGGAAGGGAGAGGGATAGAGAGTTAGAAACATCGATGAGAGAGACATCGATCAGCTGCCTCCTGCACACCTCCTACTGGGGATGTGCCCGCAACCAAGGTACATGCCCTTGATCGGAATCGAACCTGGGACCTTTCAGTCCGCAGGCCGACGCTCTATCCACTGAGCCAAACCGGTTTTGGCTCTCATCGATGTTTCTAACTCTCTATCCCTCTCCCTTCCTCTCTGTAAAAAAATCAATAAAATACATTTTTTTAAAATTCTCCCTCAAGAATGATATGTAATATACCCAAACACATTAGAGATTGTGCCAACTCTAGCCATTAGTTGGAAGAATAGCAAGAGAAATTGTGGGGAGCATATTATGGAGAGAAAGGATATGGATTATTTTTATAAAATGGGCAAGTAATGGCAAATAATAATAATAATAATAATAATAATAATATATATTTAAATTTATATAGCATCATTCCTCTGAAGACATAGAAAACACCATAGCCATCTATACTCTTTTATGTACATTATAAGAAAAAATTATCAACTTTATTGTTAAGTGGGAAAACTGAATCATAAATGAAAATTCAAATGTGGTCTCTTTATGTGCTGACAAAATTCTCTTTGTTATGTTGCCTACAGTGATACAGCAAATGGAACAAAAGAGCATTAATGACAATCACAAAATCATGGGATAACCATTTATTAGTGTATTTTGTAAAATCAAACATGTAGTTCAATAATAAAAGGAGTCTAACTTGCACCTTACTTGAGGTTTACCCTAAAAAGTGAATCAACCCTTTCTTACTTCTATAGAATATTTAAAAATGCTTACTAAAAGAGAAAAAGGCACAATAAAAATCAAATGTTGAGATGGCTTAATTTTAAAAGATAAATATAAATACTAAAAAGAAAGGGAAATTTTTAAAATTGCTAAAGTAGCAAGAGGAACCTTGTAGTTAAGCGATGTTTACTAGCAGAAATTTGTAGAGAGATGAGTGGTCATCACCATAAACCTTGAAATCAATGCACATCTCACAACAGCATACTTACCTTCTTGCTGAAATCCCACAATACCAACAAAACAAATACTTCCCAGAAAATCAAACTGATTCTACCTTAGGTGATTTGGCTTTAAAATGTTCAGTACTTTACAGAACAAATAAAATGCTGATGGTGATAGCTTTAGATAATACAAAATGAGCTTGAAAGTGCTTGAAAAGAAGTTCTTGCTACAAGAGTTTCTGCTTCACAAACTTAAAAATCCATCCTTTGTAAATGTTTAATTTATTTAAAGGACACTTAGAATATCTTAACATTATAAAGTTAGAAAAAATTATAGTCATATAAATATAAACTTTTTTCATGCTTCAGTGAATTTTAATAACTATAATTCATAATGAATGCAATACAGTGTGGAATTCTAATAATGTAAATTCATGCTCTCTTGCCCAGGAACATTAAAAGGCCATGAGGCAGTGGGGGGCATTTATTAAAACTGAACATAAGATTGGGAGCATGAATCAGATTATATGCATACACATTACAATGCTGCATTTTAGAAGACAGATCAAGCAGTAGTATTTTCAAATAAGTATGAGAGAAAAGTGTTACACTTGGACCATTGCTTTTATACTAGGGAAAAACAAATTCCAATTTAAGGAAACAATAACGTTTCAAGACATAGTCATATTATTTACTATTTCCCTAACTTTCTGAATCCCAGTTTCCTTTACAATAAATTAATTTTACTTGCCTTTCCTATTGTATAGTGATAATAAGGATTGAATAGAGTGTATGCCTAGGTGACTTGTTAAGTAAAAACACCATAATGTGTTCTATTGTGTACTCTGTAGTAATGCATTCAAACTTAAAATAGATATAAATGTCGAGCTATGTTTGAAATCTATGAAAAATAAACATCAAAATAGTTCACGAAAGAAAAGGAGAAATAATCAGAGAAATATCAAAATGCTTTAAATTGAAAGATATGAAAGAATTAATTTTTCAGATCTTATGAAATTCAGTTTAAAACTAAGTTATAGGCAAATGCATAGCTTCTGATGAAAATATTTCAATACCAGTAAAACTGAAAATAATTCCAATCAAAAAACTTTTTAAGAAATCAAAATATGGAAATACTAAAGATAGAGCCATCAATTAATAAAATAGAAAGCAAATGAGCACTAAAATAGAGTACTATGAAAAGTTAGAGTCACAGAGTAACATTTTGAGACACAGAATAGTTATACATTTGAAAGGGGGCAGATGCCTTTTTAAAAATATAGTTTAAATGAAGTGAAGTGAGAGTAAATATAAGAGGCTAGAAATAGGAAAAAAGCATAATTTATTTACTCAGTGAACAAAAATTTATTGGACATCTATTATGTGTCTGACACTATTCTGGGCACTTTTTTACAAAAGGTAAATAATTCTTAGAGCACTCATTGCAGTAGGAAAGATTGCTAAACAAAATGAAAAAGTAAATAATTAGCACTTTAAATTATAATGAGTGTTTTGGATAAAACGTAATAGCAGATAATGAGATTTGAGGTTTGCTGGGGATGGAGACTGTATTTTTAAACAAGGTGATGAGAACAGGCTTATCTTTCTCAAGTCAATCTTATTTTTGAAAAATACAAAATAACTCCAAGGTTTATTTTTCCATCAAAAGCATATATTTCTAGTTCATATCTCATATTAAAAATCTCCAAATCTATCCTGAAGTGCCATAAAAATTTGTATTCTGTTGCTACCAAAAATGCTTGGTCCAGTTTTTCTCATGAGTCAATGGCAACCTTTCAGTTACTTAGAAAAATAAATAATAAGTAAATACATAAATAAAATCCTTCAGAAGTCCTTGTTTACCTCTTCTTAAGAAAAGAATATCCAATGTGTCAAAAAACAAAACAAAACACAAAAAACACAAAACTGTTAGAAATATCAAAACACTGTATGAGTATTTAATGGAGCAACAGATGTACATATAAGTATGTGTGTATGTGTCTGAATACCTGTACAGAAATACATATATCATTATTTACCAAATAATCATATATATACCTTTATATCTGTATACAGACATAAATACATATATGTGTGTGTATGTTTGATATATGTGAGTAAAGATAGAAAAAATTTTAAATTCAAATAATTTTGTTTGAACTTATTTGAATAGGCATCTGTAGGACACTGTAACTTCCTCTGAAAATCCATTCGTTTTAAGCACATATACATAGTGTTTATAAAAATTGCAATAAATCACATCTCAACATGCTTCAAATAAGTGATGTTTAAAACATAACATTAAAGGACATGTATTTTAAAATTTAAAACAAATTTTTAAATATTCAGTGAATTAAGTAAAAAATCATAAAGCTCAATAGCAAAGACAGTTGAATAAGTCACTACATGTAAAACTGAAATGCAAAAGATGCATGATTTTAGTGCTTAATTTTTTAAGAAGAAGCAGTAAGAAAGAAATCTTAAATTAGCTGTACCCCCAAATCTTAAGAAGTTAACAGAACAGTAGAACAAGTTCACAGATACTACAAGGAAATTGGTGTTGGGGAGCACAAGAGACTTGGTTGGAAAATTGTAAGGGGGACTCTGAGAAAAGGGAAGTGTGTAGAAGACTGCCTGCCCTGTTTATCAGAATTCCATCTTAAGGGGGACTTAGGGGAGTATCGTAGGCGGTGCCCCTAATTATTCCTTGACCTTTCTAAACAAGTCTGTGCATGTGTAGACCCCAGGTGTTTACTGGAATCCTTAGGCTTAATCCCTGGATGCCCTTGCCAAGAGGACAATGTAAACACATGTGTCCTCCCAGGATTACTCACCCTACTGATTGTATCTAAAGATAAAAACTGCAATAAAAGCCTAACGAGGCAGGCAACTGAGGCTGCCTGGCTTCTTCAGCTGGGCCATCCCTTAGCCCTCTCCCCCACAGTGAAGCTGTGTCAGAGTAATCTGTTCATCTGCCGTTCAGGGGCTGCTGGCCAGCCCCTGCAAATTAGGATAGTACATCACTTCACCAAGTATAAAATACTGATTCAAGAAAAAACAAAAACTGATTCTTTAAAAAAAAAAACATATTAAAAATGACAAATGTAGAACTAAACCACAATAATAATTTACAGGCAAATCATACACACAAACATAAATGCAAATGTCTTCCATAAAATAAAGTGTACTCAGGAATAATTAAGGAATATAATTCCTTATTGTACATTATTTTACATATACAAATGTATTTGGAGGTTAGAGATATTTATATTTCAAAATTTTTATTCAACTTATTATCAAGTGGGGGATCCCCAAGTGCTTACACAGCCCAGTGGGTGCACACAGCAGTGCCCTCCCATACCCACTGGATCAATCTCCAGCTGGAGGGTCCTTTACTTGCATGCTGTAATGCCCTCCTGGATCTAACTCCATCAGGGATAGTAGGGACACACTACAATGGCTATGCAAGTCAGCCAGAGAGCTTGCAAAACGCTGCCACCATTACCCTAGTGCAGGAGAAACATACCCAATGGTGCTCACCAGATGTTTGGTCCTGGATAGTTCTCTCAGTTCCTAGAGAGTGCTTGGTTCTCCAACATTCTCCCTGAGGTACCTCTCTCTTGTTTGCTGTGCACAAGCTATTCAGTGGACTCGGTTATCTTTCAAAAGGGATTGCTCTAAATATAGATGTATATTCTATGTTTTTTAGAGAAGGGGTGAGTTCAGCATCCTCCTATACCACCTTGGTCCAACCTCCCTTAGATCATTCTTAGACAATAGGCTACCCAGTTGGAAAAAACTCACACAAATGATCATTGCATCTCACTACACATACATACATACACATGCACGCTCATACACACACATCAGTGCAAATACACATACATACCTAATATATAAATGTATATAGTCTGTATAAATTAAAAATTAAATGTAAAAACAAACTAAAATTTTAAGAAAATATATTTATGCTAGTGTGTTGACAAAAATATTTCAAAATCATAGAAAACTTTTAAAAGTAAATAAAATAATAAGCTTTAATATGGTGAAAATAAAACCATAACCAAAGTGTAAAAATAAACATTTGTATATATTATTATGTATATGTATATGTCACAATGGATTAGCATTTGAATTATAGATGGAGAAAAACATAATAGAAAAAATGAATAATTCAAAACATATGAACAGATAATTTCAGGAAAAGGAAACCTGACTAGCAAGATAAAATATTTGCTTTACCAAATTACTTTGAAAAAAATCAAGTTAAAACATTGCTTGTTCACTCAAAACTTATCAAATAGGCAGCAATCAAAATCTGCATGAATATTAAGTGTGTGGGCAGTACTACATGAAATCTAAAAATTGGAAAGTAATTTGGCAATATCTGAGATAGCTGATGATATACAAGTCATATAATCCAGCCATGCCACTTCTAAATATATGGTTTGGAAAAAAGCTTGAATCTATATAATAAAAGCCTAAGTAACGATTATGGCAGAATGACCAGAATGACTGGTCACTATAATGCGCACTGAACACCAGGGGGCATGTGCTCAAAACAGAAGCCGGGCTCATGGCTGGCAAGTGCAGCAGCAGTGGCAGGAGCCTCTCCCACCTCCACGGCAACACTAAGGAGCAGCGAACCAAGCAGTAAGGAGCCTGCTGCTAAGGCCATAAGGAGTGAGGGGTCCTGGACTGCGAGAGGGCACAGGACAGGCTGAGGGACACCGCCCGCCCCCTCACCCCCCAATGCACGAATTTCATGCACCGGGCCTCTAGTATGTATATAATAAGACATTAAAATGGTTATTTCTTGAACTATTATTTATGGTGATATGGTACTTTAAATAATGTTATCATTAGGCAAGTGAATAAATATAATACGACATACAGCATATTTGAATTAAGCAATTAGGATAAATGAGTGTATTCTACATATTTTTTAAATGTTGAATGTAAAGAAAATTGTATAAGGAGATATACAATATGGAGCACTGATAATTTAAAGAGTATATGCTTAAGGATATGTACATGCATAGCTAAAATATTACACAGCCTTGTGGGAATAGTTATGTCTGGGGAGAAAGAAAGCAAATGAGAATGAATGCATACTGCCAAGAAGACTTCAAGCTCTATTATTAAATTCTGTTCCTTCAAAACAAGATATCTGAAAAAATCCTAGCATATTTACTAAATTTACATGCATTTTTGGTATATTTAAAATATGTCAAAATTTAAGAAATGAATTAGATAAATAACTATGAAGCCTTCCCTAAAGCACTCAGGAAGTTGATGCTTTATTCTCTATGAAACCTGTAGTGTCCTCATTGACTACTATAAATAAGAGGATAAGGGAAGATCACAATTGACTCTCAGTCATCTTTGTACCATTTGTAACTTAATGCTGGCATTTATTTTGGCTGATCAAATGATTAAATGAATGAGTTTACATACTTTAATATATTTACTAATACATTTAAGTCAGTTAGAACTATAAGAATTTATCAATAATGTATGGTCTGCCACACACAAACACACATATACACATCAAGCAAAATATACATAAATCTATGTGTGTAGTTTTATATATTATATATATACAATATATATGCATATATTACATAGGCAAATACATATATGCTTGTGATTCAGTGTCTAAATAATCCAAAGAAAGAAGAGAGTGCTTATTTATATTCTAGGATAGCATATTGAAAAAGAAAGTATACCATCAATTTAAATATTTCCCTAATTCTATTTATTTATAAGAAGGGAAATATATATATATATATATCAGTTTTCCTAGTCTTCTGAATTTAAAGGAACCTAGGACACATTTTATCAATATTATTTGATATATTTCTGTAGTAAAAAATTCAGCAGTACCCATTTTGTGTTGTTTTGTTAGTTGAAACTATTCAATAATAATTCTTCAGCATCTCCTAAGGTAAGACTTAAAATCTTGTGGTAAAGATAAAATGAAATAAAGAAGTTTAATGTCAATAAAAATATGCAATAGAGTAAATATCATTGATGAAAAAGTCATTACTTCTTCATTTCTTCATAAGCATTTCTTCTGAGAATTCTTAACTAAAACTCATTTTTATTTGACATACATATACTGATGGATCACTTTACTATCCTATCTAATAAAAAAGTAATATGCAAATTAATTCCATTACACCCACAAGCCACGCCCACCAGCCAATCAGGAACGAGTATGCAAATTAACCCAAACAAGATGGCTGCAGCCACAGAGAGAGCAGGAGGGAGGCTTGGGTTTCCCTGGCGATGGAGGAAGCCAAGCTTCTGCAGCCCTGGCCTGCCTTGGCCTCCGCTTAAGGCTACAAAGTTTCAATTATAGAAGATAAATATACCCCAACAGAAATGGCTGCCACCACAGAGTGAGCAGAATGCTCGGCTCCGCTCCAGGCTCAAAGTTTCAATTGTAGAAGATAAATAAATCCCAGATACCAGGGCCTCCGCTTGGGTCGCCAGGGGGCATGGATGACCTGCAAACCACCACAGGCCCTTCGCCCAGGCTGCCCCATGCCCCAAGGAACCCCCATCTTGATCCGGGACACCCTTCAGGGCAAACCAGCTGGACCCCACCCATGTACCAGGCCTCTATCCTATCTAATAAAAGAGTAATATGCAGATTGATCATTACTCCAACACACAAGATGGCTGCCCCCATGTGGTCAAAGATCCTGCCCTCATGTGGACACAAGATGGCCACCACAATATGGCCAGCATGGGAGGGCCATTGGGAGGGACCAGGCTTGCAAGGGAGGGCAGTTGGGGCTGATCAAGCCTGCAGGGGAGGGCAGTTAGGGGTGACCAGGCTGGCAGAGGAGGCAAGTTGGGGGTGACCGGGCCTGCAGGAAAGGGCAGTTAGGAAGGACCCAGGCCTTCGGTGGAGAGCAGTTGGGGGGAACCGGGCCTGCAGGGGATGGCAGTTAGGGGTGACCAGGCCTGAAGGGGAGGGCAGTTAGGGGTGACCAGGCCTACAGAGGAGGGCAGTTAGGGGCAAACAGGCTGGCAGGGGAGCAGTTATGCATCAATCAGGCTGGCAGGGGAGTGGTTAGGGGGTGATCAGGCTGGCAAGCAGAAGCGGTTAGGGGCAATCAGGAAGACAGCCAGGTGAGCAGTTGGGAGCCAGCAGTCCTGGATTGTGAGAGGGATGTCCAACTGCCAGTTTAGGCCTGATCCTGGTGGGATCATGCCTAAATGGGCAGTCGGACATCCTTCAAGGGGTCCCAGATTGGAGAGGGTGCAGGCTGGGCTGAGGGACATCCCCCCTCCCGCTGTGCATGAATTTCATGCACCGGGCCTCTAGTTTAAATAATAAAATAGTGGCTTGAGTTACCATTGATTATTAACTGCCCAACTTATATATCCCCTAATTCCCATGACTAAATTTACACATTTCATGCTACCTAATTAAACTAGCTATTTTCCAACTAGGCTGAAAGCATCTTTTCTTTGTGCAAACCCAGCACTGTGCGTGGAATGTGATTGTTATTTCATAAAGAGTTTTTACATGTGTGCCACTGTTGCATTGGGTTTACTGGGTCCCAGTGCAATTCAACACAAACCACATACAATAATTCATGAACATTTATGAATTTTTCATTTTCAGAAGATATGGCTTTGTATTTGTTAAGGAAAATATTATTCTTAAATTATCCCTAAGTAAGCCTTTAAGATTAGTTCCGAATTTCAGATTGAAAAGAATGAATTAAAAATTATAATAAACTATACAAAATAAAAGAAAAAAAACTTTCATTCAAATTTACTGATATCTCTTTTATGTTTTCTATAATATTAAAAATAAAACAGTTTTTATGTATATATTCAGATATAAGCAAATGTTTGAAATCACCCCTTATGTTATTATGTCAGTGCCCCAGGCACATGACAAAACAAATAATAAACATGGATCATTTGCTGATTGAGTGGCTAAAAATCATTAAATTAATTAGTTAATGGGAAATCTCTAACCATAGGTTATCTGTCTCTTTAAATAAAACTACCAGGATAAGTTCTTATTCTCCCATTTACATGGCAGTTCTCAATTTAGATATTGGGTTATTATTGGTCCAATTTGGAAAATTGTTTTTGTTATACGATTTGCATTGATGAGCCTAGTTTCCATGAGGTGAAACATCATTATATTATCATTATTTACTTCATTGTTTCATTTAGGCTTATTCTACTACTAGAGGCCCAGTACATGGATTTATGCACCAGTGTGGTCCCTCAGCCTGGCCTGCAGCCCTCCCGCAATCCAGGACCCCTCAAGGGATGTTGGAGAGCCAGTTTCCACCCTATCCCCTCAGGCCAGGCCGAGGGACCCCCCCACTGGTGCACGAATTTGTGCATATAAGATCTTTGGTTAATCTCTCCCCGCCCTCCCCCTCTACCCCCTGAGATTCATCAGTCTGTTCCATGTTTCCATGCCTGTGGTTTCTGCTCCTGCATTGAGCATCTGCCCCCTGGTGGTTAGTGTACATCATAGCTACTATCCAGTGGACCGGTCAGCTAGTTGCTTAGGCTTTTATATATATAGAGATTTGCTCTTAAATTGATTGATTCTTGTGTATTTCTCTATTGTAGAATCCAACAACTTCTGGGTCTGAGTTATTTCACGTAATATAGTTATCATTCTCTAAATATAATCAACTTAAAAGATAATTAAGTTGCCTGGTGAAATATTACATTTAATATTTTATAATATACTAGAAAATATATGGAAATTTTACCTATGTCCAACACTATCTGAATAACATCACCACTCTAACCAACTTCATTTTGAAAAGCTTTGATAGTATTAGGGACATTCTCACAAATGAAAAAAAAAATAAGTTTTATGTGGTGAATTTGAGATAATAAAAATAGTATAAGTAAATATTAAATAATATTTATATCATTCAAAGTAGTTTTATTTAACTATGTTTTTAATCTTCACAAAAATCTATAGGAATAGACAAGTAGTACATTTAACAATGAAAACAAATAAATACAACTAAATAAATAAATACATGGAATGCTTTAAATGGCTTAGCCAGAAGCTTTTTTAGGATTGGAGCTAACTTTAAGTAAGTACATTGGCAAGTTCCCTGCCTTTCAAGTAGCCTTCTAGAGAGCATGAAGGATTTGTAATGAAGATGGCTGAAGTGTTGCTATTACTTTCCAGAATTCTATTCAACGCTGCGATGATTGCTGAATAATTTTTGCTCCTCAGTGGGCCCACAGTAGTATGTGTTGGTTCATATCCAAGTCCTTAGGCTTAGGATACTAGAGAGAGACATGAATTTAGTCACACTTGGCATTTTACCATCTGCTCTCATGCTTCTTGGCTTGGTCTGATGACCATGCTGACAAACTTTTCAATAAGAAATTGCAGAGTTTGCCAATGATTTCCTTGATCTGCTTCTTAATCTCAGAATAATTTCTAGGGACTATATCCAGAACATAGTTTATGCTATTTTTACTGCAGAAGAGCAGTACTGTTTGCATTTCCCCATCACCTATAAAATCCTTATTAAATATTTATTGAATGGATCTTTTGCTTAATGGTTGTGAAAGAATGACAGTTCCATAACAATAATTCTGAAGTTTTCATGCTGGAAAGGATCCAAATGAAACCTGAATATCAATCTATTACCCAATTTTTTTCAAAATTGTCTGGTGCTGTTACCAGAATATGTGATTGAATCAAAAATTTAATCATTTATTGATTTATTCTTTCAAATACATTTACTCATCTATTTCACCAATATATATAGGCACTATGTTAGGACTCAAAAATTATTCTACATCAATATATTGATTACAATTTATTAATGTACTATAAATATAGTAATATCCAGATAGTCTGCAGTGGTTATCAAAGAATCCAGTGCTGGTCAGTATCCTGAACTTTTTTTAAAAAAGAATATGGACGTGAACAATCCTTGATGGATTTTTAAAATTTATCCATACAAGTGGAACAGCATCTTGCATCTTATTCTCTGAAATCATTTACTCTTTGTTTGCATTAGCAAAGTTGCATTGATGTGCCTTTGTTCTAAACAAATTTAATCTTTAGCTTTCAGCTCTCCTTGTTGACATTGTATGATAAACACGAATGGATTTAGAAAATATCAGGCAAAAATTTGAAAAGATGACATAGAAAAGATTGCATTTTAGGAGTGAAATTTACCTTTTATAGCATCTAAGTTAGCCTTTCCACCTCATCCTCTTTTTGCGGATGAGAAAAACTTGGTTCAGAAAAGTGAAGCAATTTTCCAAAGTCAGGAGCAGAATATGGTATAAACTCAAATATTCTAAACTTACCCCTCAATAGTAGTAATAGTAGTAGTAATAATAATAATAATAACAAATTAAACCCAGTGTTTAATTAGGCTGAGTTGCCTTCTATAACACTTGTCTGTCACATTTTTGGCAGGCCAAAACCCATTCTCTCACCCCACTTGTAACTTCCTCTCAGTTTCTGCATCTTCATTTGGAGGTGATACTTTATTGTATGACCTTCTCAACAGAGTAATTCTAGCCACCCTTTTACTGCTGCCTTTCATAAGGAAAGCTCAGGCAATCCTATTGTTTCTTTGGTTGTCCTTGGGTGTATTTCAGAGAACAGAAATACTGTAAATTAAAACTGTAAATCAAATGCACACTACAAGTATTTATAGTTTAAGTTACTAATCAAAAATAGAGGCAACTTTTGGCTGTCAAATTTAATTCTCCACCATTAATTGTGTCAGATTTCACACAGTAAAACCAGCCAGCTGGTTCCATTGATATAGCCTGCATAAGTGAAAGACCAATAAACATCAGAACCTCTAGTTTCATATTTCAAGAATAGACAACTAACCTCCTGTTGAAACTCTACATCCCACCCCAATCACAATTTTTCTCTCTCCCCGTCTCTCTCTGTCTCTCTGTCTCTCTCTTTCATCTATCTCTATCTTTATCTCAGATAGCACCCAAGTCAAATATGTTTCAAAGTATGTCTTTTTACATGGTAAAATAAACACAAAATGTGTGTGTAATTAGAATACCCTCAACAGAAAGTCTTTGCACATTAGAAAAATAGGCATACTACTGATTCCAGGTAGCATACATATTTCCTTGTAATGAATTTTTTTCTGACTTTGTTGAAAACATTATTTTAAATAAATAACCAAGAAGAACAAACTTTGGATTGTAATGAATAACAAGGCTGTATAAGCAAAGAATGAATGACATCCATTCATTCTTCGATGTTCAGGTTTTTTAACTTGTTTACAATACCAACATTACCATCTATAAAATTTCAGCTCACAGTTTGTGTTAACATTGTTCTGAGCATGCAGAAGTGAATGACAGAAGTTCCTAATGAAATCCCAAGTTCTCTTTCTGCCAATAAAAAGAACAGTGATAAGAACAATTATGTTAATACCCAACAGGAATATTGTAGTACGATTGAATGTGATCCTTCCTTCTTCTTTTTTTCCTTTTTTAAAAATTTATCTTTATTGTGGCAAGTATTACAGATGACCCCTCTTTTTCCCTTGGCGCCAGTGTCTAGGAGCACACAGGGTAAAGGAATTCCCCATCATCTCCAGAGCGTAGCACTGCAGTCAAACCACTGACAGGCAAAAGTCCAAGAGGTATTGGTTATTAGTAGGGAAACATGAGTAGATAGAACCCTGATTCATCCTGAGTCCAGTAAGAATAGGAGGTCCTCAATTAAGTTATCAGCACCACTCTGGCATTGAAAAAAAAATATGCCCCAGCTTGCAGGAATAAGCCTCAGTAGGCTTGCTTCTGGAACCAGGGCTCAGTTGCAGGCCCAGTTGGTGACATCCCATAGACACTTGCCCAGGAGCTCCTCTGTGTTGTCAGATCATCAAAAAGAGTGTGCAGGGTGGTGGTGGGGTATAGTATGGGACTACAGAGTGATCTGATGAGGAGAAATGGACACAGGTGTCACACGTGTCCCAATCTGGGTTTAAATGTCCCAATCAGATGGCACAGCTGACAAAAGGATTCTCAGACACTGGGTGGGAATTTAGATAATATTGAGGTAGCATTCCCATCAATCAGAAGCCACTAGTGATCCGGTCTGAACTTTGGGTGCTTTTTCTCAGTATTACTGAGAACCTAATAATCCAGGTGGAAATTTTTTTAAGATCACATTTGAGTCGGGGAGGGGGTTTACAACTACAAAAAGAACAGGCAAGAAACGGTAACCCGGGCAAGATGTAAAGAAATAGATGCTAATTTCTACCTGAAATAGGGAATTGACTGTGGGAGGACACAGAAAAACTAAACATTTTATAGAGACTTAATACAAAAATTTCACAGAGGATTACACACTTCATTTAAAATTAGTACAAAAATAAAAAGAATAAATTAACAACCCATCATGTAGAGAACAGAAGAAAGACAAAGTAAGGCTGCCATTCAGAAATCAAAGTTTAATTGAATCATCAGCCATTTGAAATTACAGGTTTCAGATTTTTCAAAAATGAACTGTATTTTTCTTTTTAAAAGACAACTCTGAAGACGATTATAAGACAGTCTGAGAGACTAAATAAGAAAGTGTTTCTCAGAGGCTATCTTCCAAAAACAATGAGTTTAAGATTCTACATATAGCCTCAAATGATTATTTTTGCATTGAGCTTTGTCCCTCTAATTTCTATAAAAAGAACATTTTAAAAAATTATCTTAATATTTTTGACATTTACTTATACATTGGAAAGTTTCTACAAATAGATAAGTGGGCTTTCAGCCAGGATGTTTTCTCAAGTAATTCTCATTAATCAATACTCAAAAAGAAATAGCACCTCACTTTAATGCCATTTTAAGTGGGTTTTATTTACAAGTAGTTCTAATTCATGGCATCTTAAAATCTGCATGCCTCAATACAAAAATTATCATTTGAATATTTAACTCCTTTGTGTGCATATGTGCATTTAGTAAAGAATTAATCATGACCATAATAGGATGTTTTCAACTAGTAGTATCCATTTATAATAGCCTGTACACATATAAAACTGAAATAATCATTACTCATGTGTGGACTCCATTAACAGAAGAACTCGGAAAGCAGCTTTATGTCAGTGTCATTAAATACTTCAAATAGAAAATCAATGAAGTTAACTTAATAAAGATTTGATTTTTCTCAACCAATTTATAGAAACAAATAAAGCTTTTTGAAGTTAATTCTTTCAATGGTGAAATGCTTGACATTATGTGAATGTCCAAATTCAATTTAAAATATCAGCAAAAAAGATAACTTTATATGTTCCCATGTAATGTTATAAATACATATTTTGATGGAGCTTACTCTTACAGAACATTATTTAACTAATTTAAAATAAAGTGGGTCAGAAATATACTAAGAATTGCCTCTGGTGTATACATAATCCTGACTGCTACTGAAAGGAAGTTTAGAGACAAAACAGGCAGGTTTAGGCAATCTTAAAGAGGGTCCATGGGAGAAGAATGCATAGATGGTGGCTTGGAGACACCAAAATGTTTATCTTACTTGTACAGAGGATAAAAGTATGTTGCAAGATAAAGGGAGAGAAAGAAGGGGGTACCACGTGGGCTTTGAACTTTGAAACTAATACCATGTAGCAGAATGACCAATGAGGAAAGCACGGGGTCCTAAGTCAAGGAAGGGTGCAATTAGAAAGGGTCAGGTTCAGACAAAGAACTGCAGCATATATAAACTGAAGACAAAGAGACTCAGTAGATTCGGATTTTGGATTTTTCCCCATTAGAGAGAGAGAGAGAGCAGGCCATTCCCATTTTGGGGCCCCTCCCAAGGAACTCCACTTTGGGGACCCCCCTGTCCAGGTGGAGTTTGTATCTGCTTCCAATAAACGTCTCCATTTTTTATTAAAGAAGCCTTTTTGTCCATGAGTTTTATTCTTCAAACTTCATAGAGCAAGAACCCATGGAAGAAGTCTATACCCTCAGCCCCACGTTTCACTATCAACTGAGGTGAGATATTCCAAATAAACGCAGAATTTTAAAAATTTACAATTTAAATATAATCACGGAATTATTAAACTAGAAAATTATTTGTGACAAATCTAATGTTGAATTAAAAAAAAATAATTTGACATGGCAAGTGTTTTTTTCATTGTCCCATCATTAGATTCTAGAAGTATTTCAAATTTGAAAAAATACTTTCAAATTAACAGTGTTAGGCCACTAAATGTTGGTTGCATGTTATTTATAATCAGTTGGAAATCCTTATTCCAAGCAATTAATGAAAGAAGGCCCACAAACTGAACTCATTTCATTTTAAGCTTCATAAATATATGAATCAGGCTTTACTACTTTTATCATCTCCCTTTGCCTGCTCACTCTGTAGTACCTGGTTATGTTTGTTTACAATTGTGATCTGGCATACTTCAAGTAAGTGGATAGTAACTATTTGTAGAATGATTGATTGGACTTAAAACCTGAAATGTAAATAGACTCATGAAAATTACAAAAGGGTATTTTTAAAGATTTAATCCTATATAATAAAACCCTGATATGCAAATAGACTGAACAGCGGAACGACTGGTTGCTATGACACACACTGACCACTAGGGGGCGGACGCTCAACACAGGAGCTGCCCCCTGGTGGTCAGTGCGCTCCACCAGGGGGAGCGCCACTCAGCCAGAAGCCGGGTTCATGGATGGCAAGCACAGGGGCAGTGGCGGGAGCCTCTCCCACCTCCATGGCAGTCGGACATCCCCCAAGGGGTCCCAGACTGTAAGAGGCCACAGGTCTGGCTGAGGTGCACACACCCCCCCCCCCCCCCCCCCCCGCACTGCCCAATGCACAAATGTTGTGCGCCAGGCCTCTAGTTATTTTATAACTATTTCTCTGGTCCACTTTCAAAGGTTCAGTGGGGAATAGAGGAAGAAAAATATAAAAACAACAGTCTTTTAACAATCCATAATTTAAAGTGTATAGCTACCATTTCAATGCTTTAAACTACCACTTATCTACTAATCATAAAATACCAGCCTTGGTATTTTGGTATTTTAGCCTAGAAGTCATTTAGCCTTATCTTCTCACAGAGGCAGAATCACACATCTTATAAACTTGCTTTATTCATTTGCATATCTGTTTAGTGTGGTTGTTTTATCTATTGGTCAGTCTTGCAGCATCAAAATTTCTTCTCAGATTTTACAAATTCCTTCTCTAGTTTCAGAATACTAAATTCAAAAAGGCATGGTCAAGCCTTTATTTTATAATTTGTATGAACATTTTTAATATCTCTTAATCTACAATGTGATTCTGGGATAGTTCTAGGTCAGGGTGACTGTATGTTTATACAATGGAAGTTGTTTGTAATATTAGTTTTTGTGGTTTTTTTTAATATTTTTACTGATTTCAGAGAGGAAGGGAGAGGGAAAGGTAGAAGCATCAATGATGAGAGAAAATCATTGACCAGCTGCCTCCTGCAATATTACTTTTAAATGAATACAGTTTTGAACTTCTGGATAATACAAAATAATAATGGAATTCTTTTCCTGCCAGAAGCCAATTCCAGCATGTCAGCAGGGCTGAATCATCTGAAGATGGCTGAGGGCATTTCCCCAAACTTGAAAAGGATGCATTAAATGATTGCTTGCTGCCAGACAGCTAAGGCCATCTTAATCTACATGTTATTGCCTCCTACTGGCCAAACACCTGAACAGCCGAAGGCAATTCCCCAATCTGGCAATGGACTGTGTATATGAAACCCTACCCTTTGATGTGTATATCTCCACCTTGCCTTAGGACAAGTTGTGTTAATAAAAAGCAAGGGGTCCTGAGACAAGGAGAACTTAGTTCCTTTAGCTAAGTGTTCTCTGAATCCCCATGATGCCTTTAAAAATTATGTTTCATCTCTGGACTCTTATTTAATTTATGCACAGCGCCTTTTCCAGGTTCCTGAACCCTTCTAGATGTCAGATCAAGACCACCGGCATTATTTTCCAAATCATTTTCTATGTTAAATAATTAACTTTCATCAACTTTGGTAAGCTGAGTGCTGATTATATCTACTTGTTAGGTGCCTAAAACATCCTATAAATTCATTCTCTTAAATGAGATACAATCTCAAATGTTCCATTCTTGAGTGGACCAGAGTCCCATTGGCCATAAAAACCTCCAAAAATAAGAGTTCTTATGGAGACTGAGCTTGACTCAACATATATCTGTTTTATCTACTGGAGATAATAATAAAGCTATATGAATTACAGGCGTTGACTCTGCACTGTCTTTTTTTTTTTTTTGATGGATTAGAGGTCATTAGACTGCTATTCAGGTTCATGTTTACTGTGAGAAATGTATTCAGAGTTTGGGGATGCTAGAGTAGAAAGCTTATTCATTAAATTACTGACAACATTAATTTGGATAAGACGGTTGGCACCTTAGAGAATAGGATAAAATTTAAAAACCTGACAAGTTGAAGTATAGGGGATGTCAACAAGATAAGTTTTAGTATGGAGGTCGAAGGAAGAGAATTCACCCAAGAGAAAAAACAAACTGCACAAATACATAAAGAGAAGATAATATTTGCAGAAATGTGACGCATATATATACTGTATGTAACATAGTACTATATGTAATGTATTATAAAGAAATATGCTATTAAACAAATTTTCTTAATTAGCATTTATACTTTATGATCAAAAATAAATTTTAGTTGATATATTTCTATTTATCTTTAAGCCTAACTGGCTGCATTATCTATACTTTCCTTCATTCATTCACACTTTCATGCTTATATACCTATATTTAGTCAGTAAATATTTAATGAAATTAAACAAGCATTCTTCTTTTTGAAAGAGAGCTACAGTAAAGGAGGTATAATCTGAGTCATTAGCTTTAGGAGCAGAATCTCTCTGTGATTTTGATTGTAAGAAGAAATCAGACTGAAAATTTGGAAAACGTTTCTTCATGCTCTGACACTGATTGAAAATCCCATGTATTATGGACCGGATGCTTGTGACCCTCTCAAATTCATAAGTTGAAGTCAGTGATGGCATTTGGAGTCAGGACTTTGGGGAGGTAATTAGATTTAATGAAGTCATGAGGGTGGGACTCTCACGATGGGATTAGTCTCCTTATCTCCTTATAAGAAGAGTAAGAGAGACCACATCTCTTTCTTTCTCCACCATGTGTGGACATAGTAAGAGGGCTATAGCCCAAGACAGAAAGAGTGTTCCACTAGTAGCTGAATTGGCCAGCAGCTTCCTCTTGGACTTCCCAGCCCATAGAACTGTGTGAAATAAGTGTCCTTTGTTTAAGCCACTCAGTCTTTGGTATTTTATTATGCCAGCCTGCACTAAATAACACACTATGATAATAAGACATAGATATTTGGTCTTTATCCTTAGTTCTTGAAACAGAACTTCGAAAGCCCTTGAAATTTAACTAAGTGATAGAGGTGATAGGAGCTTCTTCTGTTATTCATAACTAGTGGCCCGGTGCATGACATCATGCACGGCGGGGTGGGGAGGTGTCCCTCAGCCCAGCCTGCACCCTCTTCAATCTGGGATCCCTCGAAGGATGTCCTACTGCTGGTTTACAGGGATTGGACCTAAAGCGGCAGTCAGACACCCCTCTCACAATCTGGGATTGCTGGCTCCTAACCGCTCACCTACCTGCCTGCCTGATTGCCCCTAACCACTCTGCCTGCCAGCCTGCTCACTCCCAAATGCCCCCCACCAGCCTGATCACCCCCAACTGGCCCCTGTGCCAGTGTGCTCACCCCCAACTGCCCCTCCCTGCCAGCCTGCTTGCCCCCAACTGCCCCCGTGCTGGCCTGCTTACCCCAAATTGCCCCCCTCTGCTGTCCTGATCACCCCCAACTGACCCTCACGGATGGCCTGCTTGCCCCCAACTGGCTCCTCTGCTGGTCTGCTCACCCCCAACTTCTCCCCCCTCACCGGCCTGATCACCCACAACTGCCCTCCCCTCTTGGCCTCTAACTGCCTCTACCTCAACCCCACCACCATGGCTTTGTCCAGAAGAACGTCCAGAAGGTCTCCTGGAAGTTCTCCCAGTCTAATTAGCATATTACCATTTTATTAGTATAGGTAGAGGCCTGGTGTACGAGTGGGGGCCGGCTGGTTTGCCCTTAAGGGTGTTGCGGATCAGGGTGGGGGTTTCCTTGGTGCATGGGGAAGCCTGGGCAAGGGGCCTGTGGTGGTTTGCAGGCTGGCCACGCCCCCATGGGTGAGGGTCCCCGCTGGGGGGGCATGGTCAGCCTGGGTGAGGGACTGAGGGCTGTTTTCAAGCTGGCCACACCCCCTTCAGAGTGGGGGTTCCCGCTGGGGTGCCTGGCCAGCTTGGGTGAGGGGCTGATGGCTGTTTGCAGGCTGGCCACGCCCCCCAATGGGGACTCTTATTTCATGTGGGCATGGCCATTTTCAGGCTGGCCACACCCCCTTCAGGGTGGGGGGTCCTGCTGGGGTGCCTGGCCAGCCTGGGTGAGGGGCTGATGGCTGTTTGAAGGCTGGCCAAGCCCCCCAGCAGGGATTCTCACCACATGGGGGTGTGGCCAGCCTGGGTAAGGGACTGAGGGACGTTTTCAGGATGGCCATGCCCCCTGGCAACCCAGGCCTCCAGCCCCTCCTTTAGCAGAGGCCAAGGCGGGCCGGAAGCTTGGCATCCTCCGTCACCGGGGGCAACCTAAGCCTCCTGCTCACTCCAGCTCCGTGTCCCCCGCCATCTTTGTTGGGTTAATTCGCATACTCGCTCCTGATTGTGGGTGTAGCGGATAGATGGTCAATTTGCATGTTTCTCTTTTATTAGTGTAGATAAGCCTCTATCCATGATTCCTGAACATATGCTAATAAAGTGACTCTTGATGAGCCCTAGATAGCTTCAAAATAGGAGCTGGTTGCCACCAAGTGATTAGAAGGTTAAAATGTTTAGCCCCACCTGCCTGCAGATATATGAAGATGGGAGAGGAGCTGGAGGTTGAGTTCAGTCATCAATGGTAATGATTAAATCAACCCTGCCTACCTAATGGAATCAACTATGTAAAAACATGGATTTTGGAGAACTTCTGGGCAGTATACACACCCCTCATACCCAGCTTCTATGGAAGGCAGGATAAACTAGGGATGGGGAGAGGTATTAATGTTAAGTCAAGGGTTACATCAAGACTATTAAATGAAAATAGATATTCTAGCTGGAGAAATGTTATCATGAATTGACCAAACAGTGATGAACTTTTCCTAAATGTCAACAAATGTAAAGGGAATGGTTAGTTCCAGAGGATATTAAGATGCAAAGAGAAGAAAAATAGCATCTTTATGATTACACTAGAGGCCCGATGAATGAAAATTCATGCAAGAGGCCGGGACTTGGGCTGCCAGCACCAGCTTCCCTCTGGCACCCGGGACCCAGGCTGGCTTCCCTCTGGCTCTGGCTTCATCAGGAAGGACGTCCAGTAGATCTAGTCTAATTAGCATATTAGCCTTTTATTATTATAGATATTAACAATAGTGCTTGATTAAGTAAAAATTACAGGATATTCTTGTATCTGATATTGTCCCAGTACTATTGCCCAAATACTTTTATATACTGCTAGAGGCCCATTGCAGGGAGATTCCTGCAAGAATAGGGCTTCCTGCGGCCTTCTCCACTGCCCCGCCTGCTTCCCTCCCTTCTCCGCAGCCCTGCCTGCTTCCCTCCCTTCACCACCTCCCCGCTTGCTTCTCTGCAGCTTCGCTCCCTTCTGCAGCACTTGGCTTCCTTCTACGCTATCTTCAGTCTTCGTTCTGTGCCTGGATATGCAAATTAACCTCCATCTTGCTTGGGTTAATTTGCATAATCTCTCCTGATTGGATGGTGGGCGTGGCTTGTGGGTGTAGTGGAGGTACGGTCAATTTGCATGTTTCTCTTTTATTATATAAGATTGTGTGTGTATCTTCATAATTTCTGTCTCATTTGATATAATTATTGCCACTTTATTGTAGACTAGAGGCCCGGTGCATAAAATTCGTGCACGGAGGGGGGTTGTCCCTCAGCCCAGCCTGTACCCTCTCCAATCTGGGACCCCTCAAGGGATGTCTGACTGGATCGGGTCTAAATAGGCAGTTGGACATCCCTCTCACAATCCAGGACTGCTGGCTCCCAACTGCTTGCCTACCTGCCTTCCTGATTGCCCCTAACCGCTTCTGCCTGCCATCCTGATCACCCCCTAACCACTCTGCTGCCAGCCTGTTTGCCCCCAACTTCCCTCCTCTGCCGGCCTGGTCACTCCTAACTGCCCTCTCCTGCAGGGTTGATCACCTCCAACTGCCCTCCCTTGCAGGCCTGGTCCCTCTCAACTGCCCTCCCTTGCAGGCAGGGTGCCTCCCAACTGCCCTCTCCTGCTGGCCATCTTGTGGTGGCCATCTTGTGTCCACATGGGGGCAGGATCTTTAACCACATGGGGGCAGCTATATTGTGTATTGCAGTGATGATCAATCTGCATAGTACTCTTTTATTAGATAGGATAGAGGCCTGGTGCACGTGTGGAGGGCAGCTGGTTTGCCCTGAACGGTGTCCCGGATCAGGGTGGGGGTTCCCTTGGGGCATGGGGCGGCCTGAGTGAGGGGCCTGTGGTGGTTTGCAGGCTGGCCATGCCCCCTGGTAACCCAAGCGGAGGCCCTGGTATCTGGAATTTATTCTCCTTCTACAATTGAAACTTTGTAGCCTGGGGCAGAGCCAAGGCTGGGGTTCCCTCCCTGGCCGGCAGCCATTTCTGTTGGGGTTATAATTGAAACTTTGTAGCCTTAAGCGGGTGGGCCCGGCCAGGGTGTGCGGAAAGCTTTGTTTCCCCTGTTGCCGGCGGCAACCCTGGCCTGCTCTCTCAAGGTCCATTCTGCCGCCATTTGTTTGAATTTGTTTACCTTCTATAATTGAAACTTTGTAGCTTGAGTGGAGGCTTAGGCCTGGCAAGGGCAGGCGGAAACTTGGCTTCCTCTGTTACCTAGGAAACCTTGCTCTCTGTGGCTGTAGCCATCTTGGTTGGGTTAATTTGCATACTCGCTCTGATGGGATGGTGGGCGTGGCTTGTGGGTGTGGCTTGTGGGTGTGTCAGAGGTGTGGTCAATTTGCATATTTGTCTATTATGAGGTAGGATGAGATAAATGAAACTTAGAGATATTAAGTAACTTGCCTAGGTCTAGGGTTGCCAGATTTATCAAATAAAAATACAGAATTCCCAGTTGAAACTGAATTTCAGATATACAAAGAATAATTTTTTGTTAATCCTCACCTGAGTATATATATTTTCCATTGATTTTTAGAGAGAGTGGAAAGGAGGGAGAGAGAGAGAAAGAAACATCAGTGTGAGAGAGTCACGTCAATTAGTAGCCCCCTGCATGCACCTCAACCACAGCTGGGTATTGAACCTGCAACCTAGGTATGTGCCCTTGACTGGGAATTGAACCCAAGACCCTTTGGTATGTGGGTTGATTCTCTATCCACTGAGCCACCAGCCAGGGTGAATATTATTTTGGGGGCTACAAGTATATCCTGTCCAATACTTGGCACATTCTTGTAACTAAACAATTATCCATTGGTGAACTGACATTTAAATTTAACTGAGTGTCCTATATTATCCAGCTACCCTATTTAGATCACATAGTTAAGTAAATGGTGGTCCTGTTATTGTTGTAAATAGCTAGTTATTAATATTAATAATGGGAAGAGAGCAAAGGAAAGGCCAGACATTATAAGCATGATTATCAGGAAGCTACAGCTTCATATTATACTCCCCACAGTAAACCACCAGTTCATTTCCTGCACATCACTGGGGAAAAGAGTCCAACAAAGGTGGAAATGGAAGTATTTGCAGTGAAGTTGGGGTGAGATAGGGAAGGTACCTGCCTGTCAGTGTAACGTGGGAAAAAGATAATTGCCTAGAGGGGTAGAGCCACTGCAAACATGCAAAATCCTGAAGGGTTAACTGGTTAAGCTCCCAGTTAAAACTCCCAGACAAAGAGTTCTCTCTGTGCTCCTACTCCCCTGCTCCATGATGCCTACTTACTCATGTGCCTGCGTAACCATGTGTCCTTAAGCAGCCGCCATGCGGACCCCACAGGCAATGGACTGCAGCTGGGAGCACAAGCTCAGCTAGCCAGATTCTGGACTGGACTGGACTTGAACACAGAGCAGAGACTTTCGGAAGTGGCCTTAATCCTAGCCCTGCCGAAGACAAGTTTGGACTTTTTCCATGGTGAGACAGAGAGAGATGGGACCATGGAAGGGAAACCCCGTAATTTTACATCATCAATAAAGCTTTCCACAAAGTCCCATCCCCTATGGGGGCCTCAGGAAATTCTTCCCCCAGTGTCACCCCAAGAGCTCCACTTCCACCAGTAATAGGTAGCAACACAGAGGGCACCCCACTGATAACAGTCCCAGAATTTGAAATCAGGTCTATAGGATCTGTATACACTTTGTCCTTAAAACTCTATGGTCTCTTTCCAGAGAAGAAAAAAAAAAATAAATGGCAGCTTAATGCTTTCTTTACACTGTTAAATCTCAGGATTGTTTCCTACAGCTTTGGCTTGATTTATTCCCAGTATCAAATGCTGAAATCTACTGTGGCTGGCTCCCTATATGGTTCTTATGGACCCACTAGAATAACTCCTGCCAAAGACATGAGGCATGTAGTCATCTCTGTTTCTGTGGTTGTATTTATTATTCCCGCTATGTTAAAAGCCTCCAAATACTTTTGGCATTTCTCCTAACTCAACACTCTGCTTCCCATTGCTTACTCAATTTGCATTTTACAAGCCTCTCAACTTCCCTTACCAATCACATATTCTGGGCCAGTAGCTTTTCAAGCTGCTTTCCCAGAAAGTGGTTTCCTTGAAAGATAAAATATTTTATTTGTAAAATATAAAAAGTATACTTTGGGCAAGATGAAACTGAGTAAAACATATATGATATATTCTATTCTCACCATAGGTTTTGGAATAAAATATAAACAGATGCAGTGTTTTATTGGTATTAACTTTGTCTCCTGGGACTAAATTGTCAAAGAATTAAACTTTTGTTGCCCCCTCTTTTCATGTGTGTTATAAAGATAAAATCCATAATAAATAGGGAAAGAGAAAGTTCAGAAGTCAGGAAGTTAATAAAATAAAATCAAAGGTTTTCTTTGGAAACTATTACTTTTTCTGGGAATTTTAAAAAGGTTATAATAGGGGGGAAAAAAACACCTAAATTTTAGGAAGCATACTTATAGACAGCTTTGTTTTTTAGCCTGATAAAGGCAAAGTTAAAGATACACTTAGAAAAGGCCAAGCAATTGTTGAGAATTCTTTTTTTTACTATATGCTTAGAAATTTTCTAATTGAGGGATACTTTAAAAATTTTCATCAAAAAAAGAAAAACAAAACAGATTTAAATGATACATACAAGGTATAAGCATATAGCATATTTCTATATGCAAATGCTTCAATCACAATCCTAGTTTTATTATACAGCAAAGTAATAATGTGACAAAGTTACTAAAATAAACTAGGCATTCTGAAAAACCAAAGTGTTATGTATTTTAAATGTATAAGAAAATAAATTAAGAATGGAAATCCTGAAGTGACTTAATAAGTAGAATAGATATAGCTATCTGGAATGTTTTAAAGGAAGTAGTAAAATTAAAAATTAACTTTAAAAATAAGGAAATCCCTGGGCTAAAGGAGAAGAATGACATCCAATATATCAGAGGTGAGACAATGGTGGAACAATTTACTATGGAACTAGGCCAATGGTACAAGTCAGGATTTTCTTTGTATGGTTTTCTGAAGAGCTGGTTTACTGGTACAACACAAAAATTACTGCTATAATTTGAAATTAGTTTCCAAATATGATTATAGAAAATATGTTTTGGAATGTTTTAACAAAGAGTATCCTAAGTATCTTCTTAAATTATTTCTTATTTACTAGGTCAAAAGTCAAAAATATAGGTCCCTCAGTAAAACTCTACCTTTACTAATTAGTTTCTGAGGGAAATTTCTCTAAATTTTCTTGTTAGCTTTTGATGCAGTTAATTTTTTAAAGATAATGCTAAGACCAATATTTCTTAGGTAAAGGAGAAATAAAGCTGCTATCTATTTAATGAAAAGACAGCTGTCAAATGAAGAAAACATGAAACCATGGAAAAAGGCACAAACTTGTCTGAAAAAAAAAAAGATACTTTCTTAATTTTAAAGAATGCATTATTTTTCTTTTGTTACATATTAAGTGTTAATTTACGTAAAATTTTTGAAGCTGAAATGTATGTTTGTTTGCCCAGGTGCTTTGAATGTAATTATATAAATACTATAGGCCCAGTGCATGAAATTCGTGCACTCTGCGGCAGGGGGGTGGTCCCTCAGCATGGCCTGTGCCCTCTTGCAGTCCTGGAGCCCTTGGGGGATGTCCGACTATTTTGGAGGTGGGAGAGGCTCCTGCCACCGCTGCTGTGCTCACCAGCTGTGAGCCCAGCTTCTGGCTAAGTAACGCTCCCCTATGGGAGCACACTGATCACCAGGGGGCAGCTCCTGCATTGAGTGTCTGCCCCCTGGTAGTCAGTGCGCATCTTAGAGACCAGTCGTTCTGCCATTTGGTCGATTTGCATATTAGCCTTTTATTATATAGGATGTTTATTAGATTAAGAATAATTGGATGACAAAATACAATGTGTTAGCATTTTAAATTATATTTAAAACTGTATACCTCAAATTTTGGGATGAATTAAAAAATAGAGAGTAAAATGGCTTGTCACAGTGCTGCTTCCTCAGTATTCACTTGCTTGAATAAATATACTAAATGAATATAACATATAAAGCAAAATATTGCATTTGCTAAAATAAATGCACATTTAAATGTGCACAGCTACAGATGGCTACAGCTCTTAGAGAAATAAATAGGGTTCAGTCTAAAATGAATGTAAGACATTGAAAGAAGCATAAAACCATTTTATAGAACATGATAAAATGAAAACTGATTGACAGGTAATGAACTATAAAATCTACATTGAAATGAAAATTACACAGAAAAAGAATAGCACATGGCCTTATTCCTATAGTCCTAGGGTTGAAAAATTGAAAATTTTCTGAACCACCAGCTCACAAAAATTAAGCAAATTAAAAACTGATGAAAAATCTATGTGCTATGATTGCTATGATTGAATTAGCCAGTTGCTAAGAAAGAAAATGCAGTTTAACTTTGTGATATCAGAATGATCTTCCGACTCATATTAGATTGAATTGGCAGTTGAAAATGAAATGTTTCTTGCATATATGTTTGCTTATTTATTCACCCTTATGTTTCTAGATAATTCTTCATCTACCAGAGGATTAAAGCATATGTTAGAGATCTAAATTCTTCATCTTAGCCTATCAGCATACCCAGGTAGACCTTATTTTGGTACTTTACAATTTAATAGTCTGAATTGTGTAGCCATAACTAGTAAACATTTCGTTTTATTGCTAATTTTATGTAACTGTTCTGCATAAAATTTAAACTGCCTCACTCATGGAAAGTATGTCTTTATACTTTAACTCCCTATCTTTTTTACCTGCCTAAGGAATGTGGTAGAAAAAAAAATCTGCACTTTACCTCTTACATTAAAAAACTAACTAAAACTAGTTTTATAAATGAAATGAAAAGCATTAATGGTGAAGTTATAAGGATATACCACAAGCTTACTTCAGGACACAAGAGCATGCATGCACACATGGATCAGCTATCATTTATTGAAAACCTATTATTAAAAAATAAAATAAAAAAGAGAACCTATTATTTGTCAGTTTCTACTCTATAAATTGTATTTACATTAAAATTGTTTAATTTTATACTGGGCTCTAATAAGATATGTAATGCTATTTCTGCTAATCACTTATGACAAAGGCAGGACACAGAGACATGAAGAAAGTTTGCCAAATTTGTACAGGTAGTATATGGCCATAGCCTATTCCAAATTCAGTAGCCTTACTCCCAAAGATGTTTTCTTAACCTTTACAAGCCAAATTGTTGGTTTTTTTTCTTAACAGGTATATATTATAACTAGCGGCCTGGTGCACAAAATTCATGCATGGGTGTGTGTGTGTGTGTGTGTGTTCCTCAGCCCAGCCTGCACCCTCTCCAATCTGGGACCCCTCTAGGGACGTCTGACTGCCCGGTGGGATGGGGCCTAAATGGGCAGTCAGACATCCCTCTCACAATCCAGGACTGCTGGCTCCCAACCGCTCACCTGCCTGCCTGCCTGATTGCCCCTAACCGCTTCTGCCTGCCAGCATGATTACCCCCTAACCACTCCCCTGCCAGCCTGATCGACACCTAAATGCTCCCCTGCTGGCCCGATTGCCCCTAACTGTCCTCCCCTGCCGGCCTGGTCAACCCTAACTGACCTCCCTTGCCAGCCTAGTCACCCCTAACTGCCCTCCCCTGCTGACCTGGTCACCCCCAACTGTCCTCCCCTGCAAGCCTGGTCCCTCCCAACTGCCCTCCCCTGCTGGCTTGATCACCCACAACTGCCCTCCCTTGCTGGCCATCTTGTGTCCACATGGGGGAGGCCATCTTGTGTGTTGGAGTGATGGCCAATTTGCATATTACCTCTTTATTATATAGGGTTATACCCAAACTGGGTTTACAGATAAATTATAGAGCAATTTACCTGAATAATCAAATGAAGTCTAGCTGAACTGAAATATTATAACCAAGGATTTGCAGAAGAAGCCACATAGAGACTGGTAAGAAGGGTAGAGAAGTGGAAAGGGCTATCACCAGCACCCAGGTGTGGTGGCAGAGAAGCTAGAGGGATATCTTGGCTGCAAAACTCCCTCACCCCTTCCATACCCTTCCCCCCCCAGAGCATGGGGTCTCAAACCCACCCAGAAATCCCCATCTTAGAGCAACAGAGATAGGAAGAGGAACCCACATAGCATCTGGTGATGAAAGTCAGCGGGGATTCAGCTCACCTGGGACACCCAGATGCCACTTTCCCAGGGAGGAGCACTTTGCTTGTGGAAATGCGTTCACAATGCCGTGTGCAGGTGTTATGTTTTATTGAGTTGTACCCTTGAAACCTCTATGGTTTTGTGAACCAATGTCACCCCAATAAATTCAATAAAAATAAAAATCTATAGCTCCACTTATACTCTAAAAAACAGATGCTGAATCCTGAAAACCTTCATTTAAATCTACTGGCCTCAAGTCTGTCTACAATCCTCTGAAAAAAATATGTGCACATATTTGTGCAAATATGTTTATTTGTAGAGAACTTGTGACTTCTTTGGACACTAAACCAATTTGGGGTGTGTAATTCAATTCTTCTCTTAAACTTTTACAATCCTAGAGCTGTCAAAATGACATGGATTAATGGAAAGAGGGACCAGTGATAAAGCTAGATTGTTTCATGGTTAAGAAAACATATTTGAGAGGAAAGCAAGCAAATCTGAATATGGCCTATGACCACTTAGAACCTGTGCAAATTTGGACAATTTACCTTACCTTCTCTGCAACCCCAGGTTTGTTATTAGATAACTGTTTACAATTGCAATATGGATCTTATTAGGCATCCTATAAACAATCTTGATACACATAAAGTGTGTAGAATTATAAAATTTCATTTTGAATCCTATATCTTTATCAGTTACTATGTGAACCTTGGAAAAGCCAATTAATTTTTTATTCTAATACTCAGGCCACATGTGTTAAAATAATGACTATTTTAGTCATCTGTGGCAGAGTAAAAACCACCCTAAACTTAGTGGCTCAAAAAAATAAAGATGTATTTTGCTATTTTGTCAGGGTTCAGTAAGAACAGCCTATCTCTGCTCCACAGGACATCACCTGCAGGGAGTGACTCAATGGCTTGGGCTGAAAGCATTTGAAGGCTTCTTCCTTCTCATGCCTGGAAGTTGGTATCGATTGTCAGCAGGAGTCTCCACTGGGCTTTCAATGAGAATGCCTACATGTAGCATCTCCCTGTGGCTACTAGATTTCATCACTATGGCAAGGATCCAAAAGTAAGCACCGAGAAAAAAACAGGCAGATTCTATATCATTTTTATGACCTAACTAGAGACCTGATGCACAAAAATTCGTACACTCGGGGGAGGGGGGGTCCCTCAGCCCGGCCTGCACCCTCTCACAATCCGGGACCCCTCGGGTAGGGTCCCTAGGCCTGGCCTGAGATCAGGGCCTATCGGGGCTTTCCTTCCCCGGGCTGCAGGAAGCTGGCCCCACCCCCACCACTGCCACTGCTTGCCATTTGTGCAGTGCTGCCTCCCCTCCCCTGCCACCGGTGGCCTCCCTCTACAGGCGACAGGCTGGGGTGCAATGGCTTGGCTGGCCTGGGCCTCCCTCTTTCTTTGCTGGAGGGCGGGGCCAGCCCTGCGAGGGGCCGTCTGCCTACCTGATTGCCCCTAACCGCTCGCCTACCTACCTGATCATCCCTAACCACTGGTCTGCCTACCTGATCATCCCTAACCTCTGGTCTGCCTACCTGATCACCCGTAACCACTCTGCCTGCCTTCCTGATTGCCCCTAACCGCTTGCTTGGGGGCGGGGCCAGCACTGACTTCCGGTTGGTCAGCCTGCAGTTGTTACTGGTCATTACGACCCAGGGTTTTTATATATTAGGATGTCAGAAATCACAGTGTTGAATCTGTCATAATCACAAGCACACCCAAATTCAAGAAGAGGGAACTTGAAGCCCACTTCTCAGTGAGACGAGTGGCAAAACTACAATGTAAGAGCTCTGAGGTGGAGTTATTATGGTAGCAATTTTTGAAAGATACAGTCTAACCACAGCTATTTAACAGGTAAGGATATTGCCAGAGTGGAACAATGTGTCTGAAAATGGGTTGCAATATCTTAATTTCAGTAATCAAAGTAAATCATATGTGGGTGAGTACATGGAAAGCACTATTACATAGTTATATGTTATCATTATTATCCAGCATACAAAAAATGTTAAATTACAGATATGCTTGAAACTTTTACTAAATCTTTTAAATTTCTTTAGAGCTCATATTGAAAATATTGTAAAATTTTAAAAGAAGGGCACAAGTGTGATGGAGTTTAGAACATTAAAAACATTTAGAGCTTGAAGGTTAGGCTATTTTAAAAATTAGCTGCAGTATGCATTCTAGATATGTTTAATTAATATCTTGAATGTTAGAAACCTTTGAGCATCTGATAACACAGCATCAATATCAGAATTTTAAACAGCCACAATGGAAGCCCAGAGTCAGAAAGAAATGTATTTCCCCATGCAGAGTGAAAATAAGTTTCACATTATATGGAGGAAAACTATCCTTTAGGAATAAAGACTAGCTAAAACTGAGTCCTTCCTAAAGCACTTTCTAAGGAATATACTTCTGGAAGAAGAAAAAGATCCAGAATTTGAAAAAAAAATGATATTAAAGATACTAAAATATATGTGGATATATCTAATTTTTTAAAAAAATGTATACGTCAATAATAAAATTATACCTAATCTGTGAGTTGAAAACAATGACAGAGCCCTGGCAGGTGTTGCTCAGTAATTAGAGCATGGGTCCATGTACCAAAGAATTACAGGTTAGATAGCCGAGCCAGGGTATGTACAGATCTCTCTCTCTCTCTCTCTCTCTCTCTCTCTCTCTCTCTCTCTCTCTCTCTCCCTCCCTCCCTCTCTCCTTTTCACTCTCCCTAAAAATCAATGGAAAAAATATCCTTCGGTGAGGGTTAATAAAAAAAGTACAGAATTAAAATATTGGTATATAGTAGCATAAAAGTATTGCTTTATGGAAGGGTAAAACTTTTCATATACTTTAGACAGGTAAAGGCAAACTTATGCAGCAAAGAGCCAGATAGTATTGTTTTGCGAATTGTGCATAATTTTTACTTCAAAACCTGAGGAGGACAGTACAATGAATGACTAAAATCCAAAACACTGACAACATCAAATGCTGGTGAGAATTTGGAACAACAGGAAATCACATTCATTGCTGGTGCCAAAGCAAAATGGTACAGTCACTTTGGAAGAAAATTTTATTGTTTTCTGTAAAACTCAACACACTATCATCATATGATCCAGCAACTTATGCTCCTAGTACTTTATTCAAATGAGTTGAAAACGTATGTCCACACAAAAAATACCTACACATGGATGCTATAGCAAAGTTACTAATATTGCCCAAACTGCACAGCAACCAAAAATATCCTTCATTAGGTGAAAGGATCTATAATAAATAATAAAAGCATAATATGCTAATTAGACTGGATGTCCTTCCAGACAACCTCTGGACAAAGCCGGGGCTGTGAGGGAAGCCCGGGTCCTGGGTTCCAGAGGGAAGCTGGTGCCAGCAGCTGGAGGAAGGAAGGCCTACCCTTGCATGAATTTCATCCATTGGGCCTCTAATAAATAAATAAAAATCCAGACAATGGAATATTATTCAAGTGCTTAAAGGAAATAAGCTATCAAGCCACAAAAAGGCATGGAGGAATTTTTTTTAAATTCTGTATTATTTAAAGTATTACATATGTCTCCTTTTTTCCCCATTGACCTCTCCCTGGCCACCCCTACCCCCAGCACATGCCTTCACCCCGCTAGTGTCTGTGTCCATTGGTTATACTTATAACTGCATGCATACAAGTCCTTTGGTTGATTTCTTACCCTCCCTTCCTAACCTCCCCTGCCTTTCCTCTGAAGTTTGACAGTCTGTTCAATGCTTCCATGTCTCTGACTCTACTTTTCTTCATCAGTTTATGTTGTTCATTAAATTCTACAAATGAGTGAGATCATGTGATATTTATCTTTCTCCGACTGTCTTATTTTGCTTAGCATAATGCTCTCCAACATGGAGGAACTTTAAATTCATAGCGTTAAGTAAATCTAGAAGGCTACATAATGTATGATTCCAACTATATGACATTCTGGAAAGGACAAAACTATGGAGACAGTAAAAAGATTAGTGATTGTCAAAGGTATGAGGGGATGGAGAAATGAATAGGTAGAACCTGAGATTAATAGGAAAATGAAAGTATTTGTACGTTACTGAGCCAAGCTGAGCCTCTCTTAAATGGATGGTTATGTTCTTAGATTTCTTTTTAAAATTTCATTTATTAAGCCACTCCTAGGTAAGTTCAAAGTATCTCTTCAGGCACTCACCAAAGAGCTCCACTCTGAGCATGCTCTGGTAGACACTGCCCACCAGCAGAGTCCCGGGAAGGCCAAGGGCTCGGTATTGCCCCACCAAGGAACATGGAAAACAAAGGTGGGAACCTGGAAAGCAAGGAAACCTACTCTGCGCCTGCCTGATGAGCCCGGCTCCATACGCCACCCCGGCGGCAGTTTGTGGAGCATATTCTTTGTTAGTTTGTGCTCCCTTCCTTTCTCCTTTTCCTCCACTTGTTGTGAGTAAATCCCTTCTTTTGCATCAGGTTTGCCTCTTCTCTTGATTTCTATCTTGAGGTGGTGTATCTCTTTGAAGGTGACCATATTATAATGGTGGGTACATGTCATTTTACATTTGTCCAAATGCATAGGAGGTACACCACCAAGAGTAAACTCTAATGTAAACTGTAGTCGTTGAGAGACTATGATGTGTCATTATGGGTTCCTCAATTCTAACAAATGCACATCCCTGGCTCGGCATGCTAATGGTGGAGAAGGCTGTACGTGTACATGGATATGAAGGGATATGAGAACTCTGTATTTTACACTGAAATTTTCTGTGCTCCTAAACTGTTCTAAAAAATAAAATTTATATATTTTTAAAAGCCAATTGTTCTTGTATGCACAATGAAAAATTGTAAATAAATACATCAAGAAATAATATTGTTTTAATAATATTAAAGAAAATGTGTCCTGATAAATGTGGATTTATCCCAGCTATGTAATTGTGGTTTAATATTAGAAAACCAATAAACATAACTCACCACATAATTGATCAAAGGAGAAAATAAATTAATTCTATAATAATTACAGTAAACATGTTTGTAAAATTCAAAATTTAAGTTATCATATTGTTATTAATATAAAAATAATAAGAGTAGAAAGGACCATCTAAATCAAAGCAACAATTAAAATAATTTTACCTCTTCCAAATAAGCAAAGGTCTATAAACTCTCATAGTATTCACCGGTGGCTGAACAATGGGATATTTTATAACCTGTTAGTGGGAGAATACACTGTTTCAACCACTCTTTTTTTTATTTTTATTTTTTCCCCTTCTGGGCAGGAAATGTTATTGTAGGCTACGTAGGACTGGGATAGTATTTTATGTTTTATTGTGGCAATAGCTAACCTTTAAGTCAGATCTGAGAGTTATGTGAGAGGGAGCCAGAAGTAAATAATTCCAATAGCCGATGTTTTCTATAATGGATGTATGTAGAGTACTGCAGGAACACAAAGGGGAATTAAACAAAAATGGCACAAATTGGTCTAAGTGTCAAAGGAGTTCTAGAGGAGATACATCTTTAGATCAGGCTAGAGCTGTATGCAGTCTGATATGGGGGTTTGCTTGCTCAGAGCAAGAGACCAGATTGGATAAAGCCGGAAGCAATAAAGATTAAGGCACATTTGAGGATCTCTAAATAGTCTAGTACCACAGGCATAAGGAGTGTCTATAGAAGAATTAGTAGAAATGAGGTTACTGAATAAGACAGATGCTGGATTAATAAAGGCCTTATTTATTACAGTTAGATTTCATGGTAGGGCAATGTAAACAGTACAGCATTCACTTTTGTCATTTTCTTATTGGAGGACCTGTTCTATAATCTAAAAGTTTAATAAACCAAATATGATATTGACAGATAATGAGTCAATCCTGATAAGTATCTTATTAGTACTCACAAAGTTATTAATACTTCAATAACATTGTTCTGTTCAATAAAATAGTTTTAACTTTTATTCTTTTAATACACAAGAATGATGGACACAATTATGTATAATATATATTATAATAGATTATGTGTCCTACCTAATAAAAGAGTAATATGCACATTAAAAATCACTCTGCTACACCCACAAGCCACGCTCACAAGCCACGCCCACCAGCCAATCAGTGCAAGTATGCAAATTAACCCCAACCAAGATGGCTGCCACCACAGAGAGTAGGAGAGAGGCTTGGGTTTCCCCAGCAATAGAGGAAGCCAAGCTTTCCACACACCCTGGCGGGCCCAGGCCTCCACTCAAGAATACAAAGTTTCAATTATATAAGATAAATCCCAAGAAAAATGGCGGCAGCCACAGAGCTGGAGAGAGCAGGCTAGGGTTGCCCCCAGTGACTGAAGAAGCCAAGCTTTCAACTTGCCCTGGCTGTCCCAGGCCTCCACTTAAGGCTACAAAGTTTCAATTATAGAAGGTAAACAAATCCAAACAGAAATGGCGGCAGCCACGGAGTGAGCAGGAGGTGTAGCTCCACTCCAGGCTACCAAGTTTCAATTGTAGAAGGTAAATATATCCCAGAAACCAGGGCCTCTCCTTGGGTCGCCGGGGAGCATGGCTGGCCTGAAAACCACCACAGGCCCCTCACCCAGGCTGCCCCACGCCCCAAGGGAACACCCACCCTGATCCGGGACACCCTTTAGGGCAAACCAGCTGGCCCCCACCCATGCACCAGGCCTCTATCCTATCTAATAAAAGAGTAATATGCAGATTGACCATCACTCCAACACACAAGATCAAAATAGCTGCCCCCATGTGGTCAAAGATCCTGCCCTCATGTGGACATAAGATGGCCACCACAAGATGGCCAGCAGGGGAGGGCATTTGGGAGGGACCATGCCTGCAAGGGATGGCAGTTGGGGGCATTCAAGCCTGCAGGGGAGGGCAGTTAGGGGTGACCAGGTCGACAGAGGAGGGAAGTTGGGGGCAAACAGGCTGGCAGGGGAGCAGTTAGACATCAATTAGGCTGGCAAGGCAGTGGTTAGGGGGGTGATCAGGCTGACAGGCAAAAGTGGTTAGGGGCAATCAGGAAGGCAGGCAGATGAGCAGTTGGGAGCAAGCAGTCCTGGATTGTGAGAGGGATCCCAGAATGGAGAGGGTGCAGGGTGGGCTGAGGGACACCAACCCCACCCCCCCCCCCCCGCATGCATGAATTTCATGCACCGGGACGCCAGTGTTAATATAAACAGTATATTAATTATAACACACAATATATAATCATATAGTAATTAATATATTATATGTTAATATATATTATTTGTATATTAATGATAATATATTCATACTAGAGGCCTGATGCATGAAACTCATGCATGGGGGGGAGGGAGGTGTCCCTCAGCCCAGCCTGCACCCTCTCCAATCTGGGACTCCTTGAGGGACGTCCAACTGCCCATTTAGGCCTGATCCCCGTAGGATCGGGCCTAAAAAAGCAGTCAGACACCCCTTTCACAATCCAGGACTGCTGGCTCCCAACTGCTCACCTGCCTGCCTTCCCGATAGCCCCTAACCACTTCTGCCTGCCAGCATGATCACCCCCTAACTACTCCCCTGCCAGCCTTATTGATGCTTAACTGCTCTCCTGCCAGCCTGTTTGCCCCTAACTACCCTCCCCTGAAGGCTTGATAGCCCCCAACTGCCCTCCCTTGCAGGCCTGGTCCCTCCTAACTGCCCTCCCCTGCTGGCCATCTTGTGGTGGCCATCTTGTGTCCACATGGGGCAGCCATCTTTGACCACATGGGGACAGCCATCTTGTGTGTTGGAGTGATGGTCAATCTGCATATTACTCTTTTATTAGATAGAATAGAGGCCTGGTGCATGGGTGGGGGCCAGCTGGTTTGCCCTGAAGGGTGTCCCGGATCTCGGTGGGAGTTTCCTTGGGGCATGTGGTGACCTGGGCAAGGGGCCTGTGGTGGTTTGCAGGCTGGCCACACCCCCCAGCGACCCAAGCAGAGGCCCTGGTATCTGGGATTTATTTATCTTCTATTATTGAAACTTTGTAGCCTTGAGCAGAGCCAAGCTTCCTGCTCACTCTGTGGCTGCTGCCATTTTTGTTGGGATTTATTTATCTTCTATAATTGAAACTTAGTAGCCTTGAGTGGAGGCCTGCACCTGCCACGGTATGCAGAAAGCTTGGCTTCCTCCATTGCTAGGGAAACCCAAGCCTCCTGCTCACTCCTTGGCCACCATCTTGGTTGGGGTTAATTTGCATACTTGCTCCCAATTGGCTGGTGGGCGTGGCTTGTGTGTGTTGTGGCGTGATGGTTAATTTGCATATTACTCTTTTATTAGATAGGATATGTATATCTATAGAGAGAGATAGAGATAAAGATGAAGATAGAAATGGAGATAGAGATAGAGAGATAGATATAGATACAGGTATAGATATATATGTTCAGGGCTCTCATAACTTTCGGAAAACTAAAATTTTCTTCTTCCTTAAAATATAACTTACCAATTTAGGAGAAATAAGCTTTGGTCTAGAAAGTTGCTTTTGGAGAACAAGACCTTTAACATGTTCACAATTGTACAATTAGAGCCTCAATTATAGTTGGTGCTCAACAAATGTTTACTGACGAATCAAATTAATCTCCTAATCAAAAAATGTTTGATATATGCACACTATGGGTTCAAATCTTTGCATTTCCACTAAATCTACCTTAGAGCAATTAACTTTTTTTCCTCTTGGTTTTTTAAATTTTTACAATAGACGTATGTAATTCCTACTTCCTAGAGGTGGTGACAACATTTACCGTTTAAGATGCCACAAAATGCTGAGTACATTACCTGCCATCTAGGAAACATTTAAATTAATCATAACTATTATTATCATTGCTATTCAACACCCCCCTCCATTACACTTGCTGATGTCCAAGCTTGTGGAAGTTAAAGTCTATCAACCACAAATAGAAACATTTGTCACATCTTGTCAGAAAAGGTTAAATATAGTGCTAGCCAAAGACATAAGATCAGTTTGCTTCTGACTTGATTTTTAATATACTTCAGTTGTGCCACCTTTAAGGAGCTCATTAGCAATACTGCTTCTTCAGTTTCTACAGGCGTCACACTAAGAGAAATTATTTTTTATTCTCATTCCCATTTCATCCTCTCTCTTGCTCTTCCCTTACCTTCATAGGAAAGGGCATTTTCCTCTGCTCTTAAAAAAAATTTACAGCAGTCTACTCCCTCTTTGTCCTCACAGGAAAGTGAATTGGCCTTATCACATAGCAATATAGTGCCACAGTCCAAAAGCTTAAGTTTAATTCACTCATTAGTGAGAAATACCCTACCTTGAGAAAGATAATGGCGATCTAATGCATATGCTACATAGCTTCCCAATAGAGTGTTCCTTTTAAAAAGAAATAATTAGATGACTAAATTAGATCTTAAGCACTGATCTACCTATATACCCCACAGAATATGTAATTAGAAATTTAAGCACTCAGCCAGCTATTAAGTCATTGGAGACATTTCTATCAGAAGCCAATAGTATTACCAAAATGTTAATTTTCTAAAACCATTTCAAATTCCTTAAACATTGTAAAGTGCACGTAAAGTTGATTGAGCAAGCCAATTCAGATAAATGTGTCAGATAAATAATGCTGTACTTATGTGAAATGCATGCTATACTCTAGTTATGAAGTAGGTATTTAAAAACCATGGCAAAGGATAATGGGAATGGCGTGGCAAAGAGTCATTTACGTTCAAGAAAACATGCACCCCTTAAAAAATAATTGATCATCATCTAATGATGACATTGAGCCAGGTGATCGAGGAAAACAGGCTATTTCCTTTCTCCTTATAGGCCCTGTCTACAAACACAATCGCACTGTGGTGAGGGCTACAATATGTGAATTTGGGGTGAAGCACCAATCAGTCCATAACACATGGATATTCAAAATGACCAAATGACTTTTATTCTTTTAATACACAAGAAAAGATGACTAGAGAAACATGTGAGTAAGATGGAAATATATGTGTGTGTGTGTGGGGGGGGGGGGGGGGGGCGGGGAATGGTTCCATATTTGGAACCAGAAAATTTACTTATGGATAATTAGAAATTCTTTGCAAGTTGCTCTCCTTATTTTCACTTTTACTTCTAAATTGATATACTCTTTTTTTTGCCACTATGGGAATAAATTCTAGATTAATTCTAAACTGTGTGAACCTCTGGGATATCGACCTGTCTGGACGTGTTAACAGATTTGTTAGATGAGTCTAAAGGAATCCTATTTGCATAAGGAACCAAGGAGTCTCACTCATGGGATGGGGAAGTAGGGACAGGATTCATGGGTCATAAGCTTAATCTGTTTTTTTTAAAAAAAAAAAAAGTCTTATTTTTGCAAGGGAAAGCATATGCTACTCCAATCAGAATTATCCATCAACCTAATATATGGTATATTGCATGAAAAAATCTGAAGGTACTAAGGCAAAAGCAGCAACTATTTTGTATTCATATTCTATATCCAAGTGTTACAATTAATGTGAAAAGAGGCATTTTCTTCTTATTTTTTAACACAACTCTAAAGATTTGGCTCTATGAGGACTGCAGGCTACTGTGAGGACAGTGACATTGCCCAGCATATAGTAGGATAAGGAATTACCCTGAGGAAACAGAAAATCATGATAACATTTAGAAAAGGTTGAGTGCCTGGTGTATTCTCCAATGACGTGGAGATGAAATAGAAATTGTTCTTAGCACAGGGGCCAGCATAGTTTAGGGAACTGATATCAGTAAGAGGAAGAGGAATAAAATTACAAATGCCAGTAGCAAATGACTTGACATATCTGTAGTTGATGTAATCAAATGTCACAGTGTGTCAGAAACAGTTCTGACTTGCAGCCGATTGACAGAATACTTATTAAAGTGCCCCTCTGCCCTCCCCATCATTTCCCATTTTGGAAACCGACCCCAGGAGCAGAGAAATTTGGAGGAAGTTTGAAAGAGCCTTAGCAAGATAAGGACAAAAGTAAAATGTAAATTGTGCTTTATGAAATTATATTGCAGCATACTGTATTGTACTATATTTAGAGTACTGAAAGATTTAAAGTACTCTCAGCCATGTTACTGGTTGATCACTAAGTTCTGCTAACAGTGACAAAAATAAAAAAGGAACAGGAAGTTCTCTAGTTTTATGATTACTTTGTGCACATGTCTGCGCCAATATTTTTTCCTACAAAAAATTCAGTTCCAGTGCATTTCTCTTCTTGGACGTATTAAGGAAGGTACCAGATTTCTTAATGGGCGGGGGGAGTGACAACAATTGGAGACAATTGTGTTCACTGGAAAGAAGAGGCCCTCCTAGCACTCGCATGGGTTAACTTTGGGAACAAAAGTTACAAACTCCAGACACAGGTAGGAAGGGTTTCAGACTCTCCAGATAGAATGGAAATCAGAAAAAGACTCCCTTTAGTACTTTAGATGCATGACAGAAATCTAGAATCCAAATTGATTTTATTTCTGAATCAAGGGTAGAGTTATACCTTGTCTGAAAATTCTCCCTATAATAAGTGTGGTTTAACTAGAATCAGAATTATACTTAGGAACTTCTCCTATCATATGGTGTTAGATGTTTTCAGTAAATACCAGAGAAATTGATATGTATGCAATGTTAAGGCTTAGCAGAGTTTCTAATTTTGGCACTAAGGCTTATCAGGGTTTCTAATTTTGGCCTAGATAATTCTTCTTATGGGGTTATTCTGTGTGTTGTAGGATTTTTTAGCAGCATCCTTGGCCTCTATCCACAAGATTCTGGTAGCACAGTTCCCCACCCCCACAGTAACTCAGGACATTGCCAAATTTCCCCAGAGTTGGGAAGATGGGGAGAAGAAAAACATAGTCCCAGGTTGAGAACCTCTGGCTTAGATAGAATACCATTGTGAATTTCTTGAAATGGGACTCCATGTACATTTGCTCATGGAAGCAAAATTTGGAAATCTCACACACAACCTTACTTGTGTAGACACAGCCTTGCTGTCTGGGCTTAAAGCCAGAATTAAAATTAAGTATCTCCCAATTCCCTAAGACAATCAGGAAACACATTTTTCTACCTCCCTTCCTTCTACCCTGACACTATTTCTTTTGGACAATTAAACTACAGTACTTTAGGCTCCTTAGAGAAAAGCTACTGTGTAAATGCAAAGTAATAATGGATAGTAGCCAAGTAAAATGTAAGAAACTATACTAAAAGCTAATTGTCTAAATTGAGAAGTTGATGCTCATGAATAAATATTCATGGACATATTTTCATACTAGTAAACTGAAGTAATACCAGACTCCTACTATCAGATTAATTTGAAGCCAAAGGAGACATATTTTTGAAGCTAGAGACATTGATCTTATGGTGATCTATAACAATAACTGCATTTCTACCATAGAAGGTGAATTATATAATTTTAAAATGATAAATGTCACTGTTGTGGCTAGATGCACATTTATTAATTTGATTTGCTTTAATGGAATTTTTCCTCTAAGGGTCTTGGTGGTAGGCAGCAAACTTATAATGCATAAGAAATGGTTGTTCTTACTGTTACTTTTATCACAGAAAACACAATCACTGACTATGCTTCAGCATCAACATAAATATTAAAATAATAATATCTTGCTGCCCAGTGGGAATTTGAGAGTTTTGGTGATGAAGTACACACTTTTGAAAGGAAAGTTTCATTAATTCCAAGGAGAAAAAAAAAATGTGGTTATGTGTTCCCTGAAAAAACTAATTCTGTTTAATTAGTTAATTGTAGGCTTGATTTCACTGTGAAAGGTAATGGGATAAGTAGTTAATTATACTATAAATTTATCTAATTTATTTGATAATCTAGCTGAATTGAATAGCTGAGTTAAGGATAATAACTTAATCTTGGTAATAAATTTAAAAAATAGCATTACTTTGGAATAGAGAGCTACATGAGCTCATGGGTATTTATTTTCATTTATCTTTATTTTCAACAATAATTTTTTTTAAGGAATTCTATAGTTCGGATATGACAGAGGAAACCTGATAGGGGTAAGAGTGGATATGTAAGCAGGATTTGAAGATAAGAGTGAAAGAGAAGATGATTGATGGTCTAATCTCTTGGATGGAGATAGAGGGAATTACTACAAAAACCCAGGTGAAGGTTTGAATATGCAAATTAAGATGGTAGGGCCTCTCTTCCATATGGCTACAGGGCTTCCTTTCATCCTCAGCCAAGACTGGAGGCTAACATCAACCCTTGAGGGTCATTGTTGGAGCTGCCCTGAGCTGGGAAGCCTTGTTTTCCTACCTCAGACATTTGTAAAAATAAAGAAGATGGCAATATTTCATTTAAAACAATGCACACTCCCTTCCATGGTGTTTTGTCTTAGGTTAAAGGCCATAGTACTATATAATGGCTAACATGGCCTTCTTAGCTCCTCATTACCATATTATCTCCTTAATGTCAGCCATGTGACCTTCTTTCAGTTCTTAAAAGTATTCAGGGCCTTCACTCATGCTGTAGCTATCTTCTTCATTTTCCTTTCTTCTTTGTCTAATATTCAGGTCTCGCCTTAGATAGCACCTCATTAAGAAAAATGTTCCTAACTCTCTATATTAGGTTAGAGGGTAGCAAATTATAGATACTTTATGAATTGCTATATTACATGAATATCTATATTGTCACTACACTATAACCCCATGTTATTAGGCAAAAAATCTGTATTCTTTGCTAATACAGCTCTAACTCCCAACATAATGTTTGACAAATTTTTATTGAAAAATGAAGAAATACAGTAGTCAGATTGGAAAGAATGGAACATTAAATTATAGATATTTATAGAGACAGAAAGCAGATGTATTTCATATTAGATACCTTTTTTTCTTCATGGTGAACTAGCTAAGTAGAGTTGAAAATTTTCAGAAAAATAAGAAAATTTAGCATCAGACAAGGTGAAGAATTTAATAGGAAATAAACAAAGACTCAATTTAAACCCACTCATTAACCAACAATATCCTAGCCAATAAATAAATCTGAGATCATCAATGCAGCTCTCTAAATTCTTCCTTGCCCTGCTAGGACACGCCCTGCTCCAAATTTGACAGCTGAAATTTCTAAGCAATTTAGGCAAGACATCATTTCCACAAAGCAAATTATTTGAGTTATAAAAATATATTCATTTAATACACTGATAATTATAAAGTTGGCACTAACATTTATCAGTGGATTATGTCCCATAAATGCTTACAGTTCAAGTTTATTATGATCAGCAACTTTGACTGACCAGAGAGATACCCTAAAGCATTCCATAGATCATGATTTTTCATTACCTTTCTACTGGAAGTCTGATACATACACAGGAAGGCTGACCTTTTCTTCACCATTTCTTTATTCTTTCTCTTATTCCTGGTGTCCTTGGAGAGGGAGGGTGGAGATGATGGATTATAAAATAGCTGCCAATCTTTCTCTTAATACTTAGTATCCCAAGTTCATTTAAATCAATTGCCAGATAATCATAAGAAATCATGCACACAATTTTAATGTGGTAATGTTCTAATATCCAATTTATAGAAGACATCTAAAGAAAAAAAAAAGATCTACATACCCCAAGCTTTAACTAAACTACTTTGTAGAGAGAAAAAACACATATAAAAACAAAATATCCACATCCTATTGTGATCCTTAGATGACATTGACCAGTGAATGATGTCTCTCTCTCTCAAATTATCTTATTGTACTACTAGAGGCCCAGTGCACAAAATTTGTGCACTGGAGGGGGCTATCCCTCAGCCCGGCCTGCACCCTCTCCAATCTGAGATGCCTCGGGGGAAGTCGGACCTCCCTCTCACAATCCGGGACCACTGGCTCCTAACTGCTCACCTGCCTGCCTGCCTGATTGCCCCTAACTGCTTCTTCCTGCCAGCCTGATCACCCTCTAACCACCCCCCTGCCAGCCTGATTAATGCCTCACCACTCCCCTGCCAGCCTGATCATCCCCAACTGCCCTCTCCTGCCAGCCTGATCGCCCCCAACTGCTCAAAAATACCTTCTCCCCCAGCGTTGGGGAGGGGCCAGCAAAAAGTAGAAGACATCCCTCCCTATTGCACACGGACCCTATATATAGGCCCACCTGGCCCAGGCCGGTGGGATGCTTGGCATATTCTCGGATTCCTGCACAGGGGTGAGAGGGGTGACCAGCGGCAGTACACATGAGAGGGAACCTCTGGGTGGCCACTCTGGTCCTGGCTACTGGTCCTGGCACATCCTGGTTATCGGTTCCTTCCTGGTCCTGTCTGCAGCCCTGGTCCCACTACCTGGATCAGTCTCCCCTCTCCATCCTGGCCTCAGATGGCCCCCTTGGCTCCTGGGGGCTCTGTCCTCCCCTCCCAGCCTGGAGGTCCCGAGGGGAGATTATGGCTTCTCAGAGACTCCCCGGCAGCCCTGTCACTCGTGTTCACTCAGGGGAAGGGACGCGTGTGGCAGAAGCAGCTGTATAAATGCGGGTGCAGGGGCAAGTCCTCCGGGGTCACTTGGACAGTTTGATGATGAGGCAGATCAGGGCCGTGTTCTCCTCCTTGAGGTGCTGGTTGTCAGCCCGGAGGTTGGACAGGCCCTTCAGCTCCTCTTTCAGCTCAGCGGCCTTGCGCTCCAGGGCCCTGTGCTCAAATCTCTCCAGCTCCAGGAGGGCCGGCCTCTCTGCAAAGCGCTCCTGCCTCTGCGTGGTGCGCTCCAGCTCCACCTTGAGCTGAGCCAGCCAGAAGCATGGTCTGGGTCAGGGCCTCACAAAGTCTCTCATTCTCAATGTGCAGCTTTGTGTAGAGCTTCCTGAAGCCTTCCTCAGGCTCTTCCGATTCGTGCTGGGGTTCTGGGTTGAGGGCCTGCTGCCTCCAGGGGGAAGGGCTGGATTCTGGGCTGATGTCCACTGGCTTTTCCTCCTCCCCCCTCCGCAGGCCCTCTCCTCTCCTTGCCAGCTCTGTGGTGCTCCCTGGAGGCCTGTGGTCCCTGTCCCTGCCCATCAGGCACCTCTACTCTCTGGGCAGGGCCATTAGAATTCTCAACCCCAAAAACTCGGGGCTACCAAGAAGGGTCCAGGCTCTATGCAGCCTGCTCTTGATTGGGATGGGAGAGTCCCATCAGGGGCAGGCCAGTGGAGGGAGGGGCCTCGAGGTTGGCCAGCCCCACCCCCTGATCGGGCTGGTTCGCTGGCTAGTGGATGGCAGTGGTGGTTCACTGGAGGCCAGTGGGAGCCACTGGCGCCCACAGGAGGCAGGAGTGAGAGGTGGGAGCGAGCTGCCATTCCCCGTGGGAGCAAGTCACTGCCACCTGCGGGAGGCAGTTGCCTGCGCCCGCGGGAGGCAGGAGGGAGCTGCCTGCGCCCGCAGGAGAAAGGAGGGAGCCGCCGCCGCCGCCCATGGGAGAAGGGAGGGAGCCATCACTGTCTGCAGAAGGTTGGAGGGATCCACCTCCGCTGCCCACGGGAGCCAGGGGGAGAGGGACCAAGATGTCAGCAGTTCAGCCTGCTCGCCAGTCAATGCCACCTCATGGCGACTGGTCCTCGTCCAGTCGTTTTGGTCATGACGACCCCTGGCTTTTTATATATTAAGATACACAATCTTCTCAAGATAATGTGAGATAATAAAATCCCTACATGATGAGATGAAGTGAATGAAACATTATTAAAGTAAAATAAGAGTTACTTGAACACAAGCACTACAATACCGTGACAGCTGATCTGCTAATTAAGAGGGCTACAAAGTGCCTAATGGGCAGGAAGTATGTACGACATGAATACTAGGAACAAAGGGATGAATCATGTCCTGGGGAAGTGGAAGTATGATTGCACAAGATTTCATTACTCTACCAGAACCCAGTGCAATTTAAAACTTATGAATTATTGATTTCTGGAATTTTCTGTTTAATAGTTTCAGACCTTGGTTGATTGTAGGTAACTGAAACTGAGAAAAACAAAACCTTGGATAAGGAAGCACACTATATTTTTAATCTCATTTTTCAGATAAGCCAACTGTCATATTAAGAGCTTAATCATATCCACATTTTTTAACTCAATGTCCTCATGCATCATATGCACCAGATTTTATTATCACTGTTCTTTGCTTCTGTGGCATTTAAGTAGAGAGCTGAGTAGAAAACGGCTTTTTTTAAAAAATAAATAAATAATGTAGATACTTTCCTCTATCCCCCATTGCCTTATAAATGTAATGAGTCTTCTACTTCCACAAAATAATCATAAGACTGCAATCAAGGAGGGATTGTAAACATCATTACATTTAAAGACCAGGATTTTGAGATAGGAAGATAAAAGAGAATAAATTAAAGCCTAAAAAAAAACAAAAATATTTTTCTTAATTTTCCCTTTTTAAATTAGGAAAAAACAAAAACCTGATCTTACACTATAACTTTTTTCTGAGCTTCTTTTAATTTTAAACATACGTAAGCCTTTTTAAACATAGAAACCCATCCAATTAAAAATGCTTTCTTTTCTTTTCCCCTTAATAATTTCTTTTATCATCTCAAAAGAACAGCTCCACATACTAGTTTCTTCATGTATATAATTAAGAATATATAGTAAATTGATTGTTTCAAAAACAGTTTACATTCAGGTGTTAATGTCACATTAATCCTAATGTGATCTTCATTTATGGCCAATTCTCAAGCAGGATGGTAAAGAGGCAGAATAATCAATCATCCCCAAACTCAGAAATTGAAAGGTTCCCAGTCAGTAACTGTGCCTCTGAGATCAGCATAAAATTGTACATTGAAGGCATTTGCTAGGTAGGGGATGCTAATATGTAGCATCAGTGTCAGTGAACAGTGGCTATCTTAGTGCCTAAGGGAATCAAGCTTTAGCTTATTTCTCTGGGTGAGGAGCTGACAATTATCTTGACTAGTATATTTTTGAAGGATAAGAGTAGAGAAAAGTCTGTTTTTGCTGCTGGAAACAATAAAAAGGAATATCACCCTCAGGCAATGAAGCAATGCCAGTGTAATGGATGGATTCTTTAGAAAAAGGAAAAGTAAGAAAGATAATAGAAGGTATTTGGTAAACATTTATTACTTTCCATTATATACTGAGCAAACAAGGGAATAAGTGCAAGTAGTGGGAAATGAATATCCAGGGGTACACTTACTGTCAAAATAATGAAGTTTAAGCCTCACAGCCATTCTTTTTCTGTAGACGCCTTCTGAGAAAGGTTCTATCAATATTTGATATGACCATATAATTTTATAAAATTTGCAAAAGCATTTTGTACTCTTCTTTTTAATGACAGCTCCCCTTTCCCATTCTGTTCAGTCTGTAGTCATCCTCAACCCTATCTCCCTATGCACGCACTTCCTGAAATTGTTAATTAAGACGACCACTTTTAATTATTCCAGGAGAGTATATATGAACTTCATATCCTGATAAGATTTGAGCTCATATCTCTTTGCAGCTTTGTAGGGCTTCCTCTGTAAGCATGGACTTTTTGGAAAAGCAAGAATAACTGAAAAAGTGGGTTTTTTACTTGTCATTCAAAATGTACTTTGCACATAGAACATCTTTTGACATTTGTCCTCGGCTGTCAGTGGCAGCTTCTCTCTCTCAGGAGGAGTCATGTGTGGGGGCATTTATAGGGCAGCCAGGATGTATTCTGAGACTAAAGTGGTGGTGGGTAAACATGTCCTCAGGGCTAGCCTAGACTCAATTATCCCATCCACATTATGCGTGTGAAGGCAGTTAATTTATAAAAATCTGCTGGAGGTGTTTGGAGTTCTGAATGAGAATGACAATCAAAGGAGCCAGAGCTATAGAGCCGAATTAATTCCAGGAGAGGTTAGGCAGAAAAAGATACCGAATCAGGGGCACATGGAATAATCCGATGATCACATGGATCCTAAAAGCTTTCTTATGTCCTCTGGAATCTCTTTGAGCAACATGTTGAATAGGCTGATAACTATGCCTTCTATTTGTACTGTGACATTTATTGCAGATTCACTGTTTTGCTACTGCCTGTCTCTTCCTGCCAGCTTAGCTATCATGATCCCCACAATAAAAGAAGCCAAGAACAGACAATAGTACAAGACTGTCTAAGGTACTGCCACTCATCAGAGGTTAGAAGTCCAAATACTGTTAATAAGATAAGGTGAGGTCAACAGACTCTGAAATTGGTTTTACAAAACCTGAGCCTAGAAGCTGGTTAGTTACTTTCACCACATCTTTAAGTAGCTATGTTAGACAGAGGAACAAGCCCCAAAGATGCCCACATCCTAATCTCCAGAATGTATGAATATATTACTTTACAGAGTAAAAGAGGCTTTTAGAGGTGATTAAATTAAAACATTTTGAGATGAAGAGATTGTCTTGGATTACCCCCATGAGCTCAATGTAATCACAAGAGTTCTTATATGCGGAAGGCAGGAGGGTCAGTGTCAGAGAAGGAGATGTGACAACAGAGGTAGGGATGCTGTCGTTGCTGAAAGAAGGCCAAGAAGAGGGCAGAAGAAGGAAAAGAAAAAGGGGAGGAAGTGGATTTACTTCTAGAGCCCGCAGGAGGGATGCAGCCTGCCAACGCCTAATGTCTGTCCCATTCCACTCATTAAGGGTTTCTAACTTTCAGAGCTATAAGACAAAGTTTGTGTTGTTTTAAGCCATGAAGTTTATAGTAAATTGTTATAGAAGTAATTGAACACTAATACAATGATTGCACAATCTGTGAGTTCCATTGGCTTTAGTAGTAGGTGTTTAATCTTGTACTTTATAGGTATTCTTTCTCATTTGGTGTTTTAATTTATATTTTAAGAATTATTGCTAACATTTGAAATCAATTGAATATAAACAAAATTAAGTGAGTAATGATAATATGCTATGCTTAGAAGCATTGAAAAGCATTTTCTTTTTGCTTTTAAAGTACACCATGGAATTAAACATACATGTCACTTGCATGGAATTTAATATTAAACAAAATTGAAGAACAACGATTCTACAATAAATTAACTTTTACACTAAAATAGAGAATCTATCCTATATAATAAAAGGCCAGAGATCATAACAGCATCACGACTATAATGAACGTTACACCAGAACCACCACAGCCCCTCACTGGGCTGGCCCTGCCCCCCAGCAAGCAGTTAGGGGTGATCAGGCAGGCAGACCAGTGGTTATGGGTTATCAGGTAGGCAGTCAAATGGTTAGTGGTGATCTGGCAGGCAGGCAGAGAGGTTAGGGGCGATCAGGCAGGCAGGCAGATGAGCAGTTAGGAGTCAGTGGTCCTGGATTGTGAGAGGGATCCCAGATTGCAGAAGGTGCAGGCCAGGCTGAGGGACACAACCCCTGCAAGAATTTTGTGCACCAAGCCTCTAGTATATATATATAATATATAAAAGCCTAAGCGACCATTAACACCAAACGACCGGATTGACCCGTTGACCAGTTGCTATGATGCATACTGACTACCAGCTCAATGCAGGAGCTGCCTCCTGGTGGTCAGTGCACTCCCACAGCCAACCTTCTGTGACTGGTTAGTGGCATCGGCGGCCTGAGGCTGTTCCTTCCATGTCCAGTATGGCGACTGTTGCATCCTCTCCAGACCCCTCCAGGGCCTTCGGGCCCCAGGCTGGGATGGAGAACCAGGGGTGGGTGGTGGCAGATGTGTCCCCTTTCCCAGGGAGGGCAAGGGCTGGCTGCCAACCTCCCACACCTCGTTCTTCTGGCCCCCCCCCCCACCCTGCTGGCAGACCCCAATCGGCCCAGCCCTGATTGGTCCTGATCACTGGCCAGGCCTAGGGGACCCCCTCCCCCCCCCGCAGGCTCAAATTCATGAACCGGCCTCCAGAAGTATATAATTATGCAATTGACCCATTGTTCAGCCTAATACAAAATAAAATAATTTCATTCTACATGTTAAATGAATGAAGAAAAATACATAAAATGAAAAATAGATTAATCAATAAGAATGCTTTTATTTTTAAACCTTTTATTGATTTGAGAGAGACATCAATTTGTTGTTCCATTTATTTGTGTATTCATTAGTTTCCTCTTGTATGCCCTGAGCAAGATCAAATCCACAACCTTGTGATATCAGGACAATGCTCTAACCAACTGAGCTACCCAATAGGACAAATACTTTTAAATATCAGAAATATTTTTATATATGTATATTCATATCTATATCTATATAATTTTAGAGCTAATACAGAAACCAAAAGGAGAAAAAGCAGAAATAAAACTACAGAAGTCCCCAAAATCAGGGACATCTAATTTCTATTAAAACAACATAATGAAATACTTCACATTGATCTACTATAGGCACAAATATATGATACTTTTCTGAAGAAGTAAATAAACTTTCTGAACAGAGGACAGGGATTGATTCAGACAGTCCACTCTCATAAAAGCTTCACAAATGTTCTGTTTAAAATAGTGTGCATTTTTATAGACAGACAGCTGTAAAACAAGGCATGAAGTACGAATTAGCTCCCTTAATCTGGAGTGATTTTTACTTAGTTTATAACATCAGTTTAATCGGTTCCTTTTTCATTGACATCTCTAAGATTTGTCACTTTTCTAAATCCTCAGTCAAATATTAAGACTAAATTTAGCTTATCCTATTCTTTGGCATCTTTTAATTATGTCCTCCCCATCAAAATTATTTTCTTCTGCCATCAGTTCAAATGGTTGAGCCCAGAACCATTCATTAGCTTTGTCAGGTGTTTCAGTTATTTAAGTTGTTTACTTAATTTCAGCTTTGTTTATAACACTCAGTTTCCCACTCTTATTATGCATTTCCAGCTGCCCTAGATAGCCCATCAAGAATAATAACATTTAAAAAACATCCCAAACTTGACTGCCCACTACATTAGTTCTAATTAAGTACATTTTCTTGCAGCCTGATTTGTTTTATATTTCTTAACATTATGGGAAAGCACCAAAAATCCTCAACATGGAACCTGATAATGCTGAGCACTACTTGTAATGGATTTTCATCTCATGGACAACAGATGGGATAAGCAGACTGTGGCTATTATGCACTGTTGTTCTTCAGCAAAGTATGCCAATATATCTGCCATTTCTTGAGATTGGCACACATCTACGAGCAATAGCGACAGATCCCCTGCTTAAGTCCTTTTGCTTAAAAATCATAATGGCTGTTTTTTGTTCTATTTAATTTTTATAATATGAAAGAACTTGTTCATAGACACACCACATAATGTAAGTGTAACAGAAGCTCCCTAAGGAGTCACTCTTTCTACCATGATAAAAGTTGTAAGAAAAGTCTGAACAGTATTTCTTTTCTCCCGCCCAATGTACCACCCCAGTCACCATCTTCCACACATACCCACACCTCTTTCAGATAAGTTCTAGACCATGTTTTCAGAGGTTCTGTTAAAGATAGCATATGAGTTATGTTTATTGTAGTATATTTCGAAGTACCTAATCCTATATAATAAAACCCTAATATGCAAATGAGCCAAACAGCAGAACAACTGGTCGCTATGATGTGCACTGACCATCAGAGGACAGATGCTCAACACAGGAGCTGCGCCCTGGTGGTCAGTGCACTCCCACAGGGGGAGCGCTGCTCAGCCAGAAGCAAGGCTCATGGCTGGTGAGTGCAGCGGCAGTAGCGGGAGCCTCTCCTGCCTCCGCTGCAGGTAGGCAGTAAAGAGCGAGGGGTCCCAGTCTGCGAGAGCCCCGGAATGTGAAAGGGATGTCTGACTGCCTGCTTAGGCCCAAATACCTGGGGGAATCAGGCCTAAGCCAGCATGCAGACATCTCCCGAGGGGTCCTGGACTGCAAGAGGGCACTGGCCATGCTGAGGGACCCCCTTCCCCAGTGTACAAATTTTTGTGCACTAGGCCTCTAGTCTAATATAAGACCTTACACATACTAGGCTCTCAGTAAATATTTTCTGTGTCATGCCATTTAGGAACAAATATTAAGGAAGACTCTGAAGCATTAAGAAAGATTTTAAATTCTTCTTAAACTTACATTAGAATTCCAAAAGTATTTTATGCCTATTAAAAAATAAAAACACAAACACTATAAAGGATAAAATAAAAATAACCTATATTTAGGTAATAAAATATTTTAGAAACTAAGTCCAAAAGAGGAAACCCCCAAATAATTTTTCAAGGCAATCATGGAAAATTTTAAGAAGTATAAATCATTTATAAGAACACAGCAAATAAATTTAATTAACATCAACAAAATTTAACATAATGTCTCCTATAGATTAAGCCCTTTTCTTTTTGATGGAGATACAAAGAGGAATGAGAGTTTGTCTACAACCGAAAATCTCACAATGTGGCCTGAGAGTCAGATACTGATAAATGGAGTTATAGGCAGATCCACAAATGCTATGGTAAGCACTGCTAAAGAAGTCCATACACACAGCTATTTCACTATTTTGTTGAGTGTGAGAATCCTATGTAATAAAAGCCTAATATGCAAATTGTCCCCTCGACTGGGAGTTCGACCGGGAGTTCAATCAGGGGATGGGGCAAGCAGGCCAACCACCCACAGCCCCTCCCCCTGGCCAGCCACAGCCCCTCCCCTCAGCTGGCCCCACCCTCAGTCAGCCCCCTCCACCCTGATTGGTGTTGGGGCCGGCCAGCCAACTGCCCATGGCCCCTCCCCCTGGACGGCTGGACTGCACCCGTGCACGAATTCATGCAACGGGCCTCTAGTCCTATATAATAAAAGACTAATATGCAAATCGACTGAACAGGGGGTGGAACAACCAGTCACTATGATGTGCACTGACCACCAGGGGGCAGATGATCAATGCAGGAGCTGCCCCCTGGTGATCAGTGTGCTCTCACAGGGGGGGCGCCAGTCAGCTAGAAGCAGGGCTCACAGCTCGCGAGAGCAGCAGTGGTGGCAGGAGCCTCTCCCACCTCTGTGGCAGTGCTAAGGATGTCCAACTGTCAGCTGAGGTCCACTTCCCGCAGGGAACGGGCCTAAGCCGTCAGTCGGACATCCCCTAAGGGCTCCTGGACTGTGAGAGGGCACAGGCTGAGCTGAGGGACCCCCCCCCCTCGAGTGCATGAATTTCATGCTCCAGGCCTCTAGTTTGTATTATAAGTGCCTCTCTCTCAGAAGTAAACCAACAGTCTACTTTGATTTCTCTAAATACTACTCACCTGAAATTAGAACTACAAAAGACATCATTCTCCTAGTCTCACTGCTTCATTCTCCAACTGTCCTCTACCAGTTCATGAAGAAATATATACTTAAAGATAAGCAACAGTCTTTATAAGACCCTTATGGACTATAAGAATAACATGATGACCAATTAGTAAGAGTTAGCAGTCTGGAGGACATCTTATCATAATAATATTATACACCCTAATAGCAGAGCTTAAAAACAGTGAAAATATATGCCCCCCAAAAAAGCAACAATCACAAACATTTATAGAAACTACTACAGATCTACACTAATAAAAGAGAAAGATGCAAATTGACCGAACCTTTGTGACACCCACCAGCCAATCAGGAATGAATATGCACATTATCCCAACAAAGATGGAGGGTTAATTTGCATACGCAGGTGCTAAGCGACCGGGGGCAAGGGCGAGATGCCTGCATCGTTGCCATGGTGACGACACAGTCTCCACACCGCCCCCTGCCACTCTGGGCCTCTGTGCAGCGTGGGAAGGCAGAAAGGCGGCTTCGGGCCGGACAGAAGGTGGTGCTGGCAGCCAGGGGAAGGAAGGCCCATTCTTGCATGAATCTTCATGCATCAGGCCTCTAGTTATAAATATAAAGGGATATGTCATCCAATAGGATCATTAACCACCTAGGTTTGTAGGTACCACTTAATATAACTAAATAAGAAATACTTTTTGGTAATGTTCACATTAAAATAATAGAATATTCTCAAGGGTTTACCTTGCTTCAAATGGATACAAAATAATAAATATATTTGAATTAGCCAGAGTTGAACAAACTGATTATTAGAGTTTTATAAGGATGATATTCCACATAAAGGCTAGTTAAAATTATCAAGAAATTAATAACTATTTATGAATAATTAAAATTTTATTAGTTATTCCTTCACCAAATAGTTGGTGAGCAACAAGTATGTGTCTGACAGTATTAGCTAGATAAAATTTAATATATATTGTTTAACAAAATTATATCTAATAATTTAACAAAACTTAGTAACTTAAAAATGTATTAACTAATAAATTAACAAAAACATCAAATAAATAACAGTTCATTGTGATCAAGTTTGTTTTTAATAAACTCACTAAGTCCTTTTCTAAAATTGTTCACATACCAGTGACAACTCTATTTTTTTCTATTAAAAAAAATCAATATTTACCAAAAGGCCTTTTGTTCAGAAATAAATCCCAAAGCCATTTACTGTATACTATTCTCTTCATTTCCTAGTATTAAGAAAAAGCTTGTTCAAATATTTCAACTTAGAGTTTCTATGGGTAAATATTCTGGTATCTCAATTTTCTAAGGCTGTTGCTCTCAACACCAACTTCACATTAAAATTATCTGAAGAACTTTAAAAAGCTTGTGCCAGACTAACTGAATTCAAATATTTTGGTAAGGGGTATATCAATTATTTAGTTCTGCAGAACAAACCATTTTAAAACGTGGGGACTTAAAACAATAAGAATTATTTGCTCATGACTATTCTGCAATTTGGTCTGGATTCAGCTAGGTGGTTATTCTGATAGAAAGCTAATAGATGCTGAGGAAGATATAGAATCCAAGACCAGTAGGAAAAATGTAAGAATGTATAAACTGAGAGTTGAAAAGAGAGAATAAAGATCTTTACATTAACTGGCAAATTAGCTACCAGAGTTAAAATTTAGAGTGTGACAAACAATTTGAATTTATTGTAGGACAATACTGCAATATAGAAACTTGGACTTGTAATTATTTCAAACTATCTAAGAGGTTGTTCATTCCCATACAAAAGAAGAGACACACACAAAAAATAATTAAAATAATATAGAAAAACAAATTATTAAATATTATCATGGATAGCTTTTCTAAAACCACAGAGAATGATTATGATTATCTTTATGAAATACTAGAGGCCCAGTGCACGAAATCCATGCACTTGTAGGGTCCCCAGTGGCTGCCAGGTGCCAGCCAGGGCCTCCCTTCATTCAAAGTCACCCCCTGGTGGTCAGCACAAGTCATAGCGAGCGATCGAACTCCCAGTTGTTCAAACTACTGAGGAGACACTTTGCATATTAGGCTTTTATATATATAGATTATCTCCAAAGTGTTGGGCCATGCTAATCATTTGTGTTTGTTTTTTAAGATGTTTTTATTGATTTCTGAGTGGAAGGAAGAGGGAGAGAGAGATAGAAACATCAATAATGAGACATAATCATTTATCTGCTGCCTCCTGCATGCCTCCCACTGGGGATTGAGCCTGCAACCCAGGCATATGCCCTTGACTGGAATCAAACCTGAGACCCTAGAGTCCACAGGCTGACATTCTATCCACTGATCCAAACCAGCTAGGACCATGCTAATCTTTCTAGAAAAATTTACATAGTAGCATGTATTTGTAAATCATTGTGTTTTTATTGTAGATATTTCCCTATTTTAAATCTCCATGCTTTTTCTGACATGAATATCACAACCAAATATCTCAGTTCTGGAATTAATTACATTAAAATATTTTTTAATTTATTAATTAAGTTCATAAGAGATGAAAGGCAATTTCATAACTGTAATTTCATTAGTGTAGAATTTCAACAATATTGAGTAGGTAATCTCTATTATGAGAAACAAATTATATTTGTTATGAAGTACTAGAGGCCCAGTGCACGAAATTCGTGCACAGTAGGGGGTGGTCCTTCAGCCCAGCCTTTTCCCTCTCACAATCCGGGACCTTTCAGGGGATGTTCAACTGCCAGTTTAGGCCCAATCCCATGGACATCCCTTTCGCAATCTGGGACTGCTGGGTCCTAACTGCTTGCCTGCCTGCCTGATTTTGCCCCTAAAACTCAAGTTTCTTATTCTTTTTAATATTTATATTTCTTCTTTATTTTTTATTTTAAAATTTAAGCCTCTTGAGAATATGAGGCATTTAACATTATTCCATATTCCTTACAGAGAGCTAAGCATGGTAAACACAGCAAATACTTAATACTTATGGGTTTCTATACAAATACTTTCCAACCAGGAATTTTTTTTTTAAATATACTTTATTGATTTTATTACAGAGAGGAAGAGAGAGGGATAGAGAGTTAGAAACATCGATCAGCTGCCTCTTGCACACCCCTACTGGGGATGTGCCCGCAACCAAGGTACATGCCCTTGACCGGAATCGAACCCGGGACCTTTCAGTCCGCAGGCTGACGCTCTATCCACTGAGCCAAACCGGTTTTGGCAGGAATTTTTTAATAGGCAGTCTCCAAAAACTTGAACTGGAAAACCTAAAAGTAGAGTGCTCGGATTTAAGGCATCAGGTGCTATTAGCAGGATTTCTATCCCAATTAAATTCTAATTCTGAGCTCTCAACAGTCTGGACAAACTATGCTTCACTATCTCCAAAGTTTTATTTAGTTTTTTGTGTGATTCCAACATAGAGATTTATTTATTAAGAATTATTTAGTGTTTGCTTAAAAAAATCACCAGTTGCTCCTTATTGGGTTTTTTACACACATGATTTCTTTGGGGGTCCCTCTATTCACACCAACACTTTCAAAATACAGCTCTTGTTAGTGCCAGGAGGGACAGTTAAGGCAGCGAGGTGTTTCTTTGGGTCTCGGCATCGGGAGGACCTGTGGTCTCCCCTATGAGAGAACACACATGATAGGTAGTTTCTTAGGTAGGGTAGGCTGTCTCTGAAGAAAATTCTTATGCAGAAGAATGCAAATTCATTCATCGGTGGTCAGTTACTCATACCTGATAGCTTTAAAATAAAGTCCCCTTGGGCAAGGTCATCAAAGGCTTGCTGGTTGTTTTCAACGATAAAAAACTGTCTGGAAAAAGATAGTAGTCATGGTCCTTACATGACCCGAAACATCACTGCACCAGATCCTCATTTTTAAAATGAGGTGTATGGTAGGGCTCCCCCAGGGTCACGCACCACATGGGGGGACGGGGACAGAAAACCCTAGGACTTGACTTATCAGAAACATTAACTGATTTTTATCACACTGAAATGAAGGCAGTCTGTGCTGCCGTGACATTAAAGGTGGTTCAGAAGCAGGGTGGTTATTTATTGCTCTGTTAGGGTAGACCCCCAAAGTGACTTTTCAGAAACCAGGGCTGTCCCCTGCATCCCCAGCCAGACTCTGGGCCGCTCTGGGGGACACAGGCCACAGCGGCCTGCCAGCGTGCTTCTCAGTGATTCTGGCCTGTCTGTTTCGGGAAGTGCCGGCCACTGGGCACACCTACACCTTGTAGTGGAGCTCGGTGTTCATCGTGGTGTACATCTCGGAGAGGACGTCAATGGCGGCCGTGTAGTTGAGCAGGAACAGGCGGACCTCCTCCAGGCACTCCTCCTCCTCCGCCACGTTCTGGCCCTTGGAGAGGCTTTCAGGAAGTCGGGCTTGCAGGGCGCAGCATACAGCGCTGCCCAGATCTTCTGCTCGATCCAGCCGGTACTTCTTGAGCGTCATCTCCTAGGCCTTGGTGGCGTTGACACTGATGAGGTTGGGGTGGCTCTCATCCTGCTCCCCATAACAGATGCTCTGCAGGAAGACCTAGGTGAAGCAGACGCCCCTTTTCAGCCACATCAACGCCAGCGTGACCCCCACTTTGGGCCACTCTGCTCCATACATTTCCTTCTGGGCCTCCGGGAAGTTCTGCAGGGTCCGGAACTTGGCCGGTCGGTGTGTACACAGCTTTGATTTTCGTGATGTTACCACTTATGTCTGCCCTGATGGGAATAAACACTGGGGACCCAAGGCAATCGAGGAAGGGTGGCAGGTGGGACACCGCCTCCAGGAAGGGCCCGGTCTCGATCTGCTTGTCCGGGGGCAGCAGCTTCAGCAGGTGCTCAGCCAGCAGTGCCAATTCGGGGTCGAGGCCGACGGTGATGCCGTTTTCTAATCGGATCTTCCTCTTCCTTCCCCAGCACACTCCAAAACTACTCCGGACGGACCACCCCAACCCCGAAGACCCTTAAGACCTTCCTCCTATTTCTTTAACTTTCCCCCATCAAACTCGCACCCTATTGTGTTGCCTAGGGGCGTCCCTAACCGCTCCCTGGGGAGGAGCAGCGAGGGGCAGTGGTGGTTCTGGCCTAACTGCTGGGGCTTGAGGCGCTGACAGAAGCTGCGGGGGAGCCTGCGACCTACCTGACCCGGCGTGAGAGGCCTGAGCGGGCAGCGAGTTCCATCAGCAGCCAGCCCAGCGCATGCTCATGGAGGTGAATTCTCTGGGCCTGGAGGCCTGAGCCCCCAAGCAGCCGGGGATGAGCTGGGGATCCCAATGGCCTAACAGCCAGCCCAGTCCTCCCGCCACTCACCTTGATTTCCCTTTTCACCATCACTGATCCATCGGAGCCTGTAGGCCAGGGGCAGGGACCAAGAAGTCAGCTGTCCAGCCCACTTGCCAGTCCCCAGTTCTGCCCCGCTCATGGGAGGGGAGTGGGGAAGTGGTGGGGAGGGGGAAGGACTGAGAGGTGCTCCATGCACTTCCTAGTGTTTGGTTGAGCCTCTGATCATTGTGGATGTGATGACCCTGGCTCTTTATATATATAGATGATTATATCATACTAGTGGCCCAGTGCATGAAATTTGTGCACGAGAGGGGTGTCCCTCAGCCCGACCTGCACCCTCTCCAATCTGGGACCCCACAGGGGATGTCTGACTGCTGGTTTAGGCCCAATCCCTGTGGAATTGGGCCTAAACCAGCAGTCATACATCCCTTTCACATTCTGGAACTGCTGGGTCCTAACTGCTCACCTGCCTGCCTGCCTGATTGCCCCTAACCACTTTGCCTGCCTTCCTGATCGCCCCCAACTGCCCCCCTGACTGGCCTGCTCACCCCCAACTGCCTCACCACTGGCTTGCTCGCCCCCAACTTCCCTCCCTGCTGGCCTGATTGCCCACACCTGCCTCCCCCCACCCCCCCCCGCCCCGCAACCAGCCTGATCACCCCTAACAGCCTCTGTCTCAGCCCTGATACCATGGCTTTGTCTGGAAGGACGTCCAGAAGGTCTCCCAGTCTAATTAGCATATTACCCTTTTATTTGTATAGATTTCTAGGAACTTTAAAATTCCTTTCAAATATCATAATGCTACTTGACTACTATATCTTTGTAAAACAATTGGATAACTAGAATATTAACAATAAGTTAGTCATTTTGATCCAGCTTCTTGTTAATTATAACAGTTTCATTATAGAAACATCCATACACATCATAGATATTCTCTTGTGCTTACCTCTTACACATGAAAAAAAAAGTGTTTATTCCATTCTTCCATTTACTATACTGAAGGATTACTGGTACATACAACATGGCTATTTCTGTCTAGGTTATGTGTATGTAAATGTTTTTGTGGGCTTCATACCACTATATAATAGTTACTGGATCATTTACTTAAAATATATCTAAAATAATTAATAATATTTAAATTCTAGAAAAGTAATTATACTCTGTTTTAGTGTGACAGTATCTGTTGAAGTTAAAAGGAAATAAAAGAAAGCTTCATTGTTTTAAATTGAGGTAACATTGGTTTGTAATACCATACTATAAGTTTCAGGAGTACAGCATTTAAATTCAATATCGGTATCACTACAGTACACCTACCATTCAAAGGTCTACTTTCCATTAATCACTATGCAATTAACCCCCTTTACCCATTCCAACCTCCCCCCACCCTCTTTCCTTCTGGTAACCACCAAACTGTTGTCTGCGTCTATGACTTTGTTTTTGTTTTGTTTATTTGTTTTGTTTTAGATTCCATATTTCTGAAATCATGTTGTATTTGTCCTTCTCCATCCAACTTATTTCACTTAGCATAACACCTTCAAAGTCTATCCATGCTGTTGCAAATGGCAAGTTTCTTTTTTTTTAATGGCTGACTAGTATTTTATTGTATATTTATCTTTTTTATCCATTCATATAAAACAGGTTGTTTTATATCTTGGCTATTGTAAATAATACTGCTATAAACACTAGAGTGTATATATCTTTTCAAACATGTGTTTTTGTATTCTTTAAATAAGTAATTAGAAGTGGAATCGCTGTATCATATGGTACTACTATTCTTAATTTTTTGAAAAATCTCCATACTGCTTTCCATAGTGGCTGTACCAGTTGACATTCCCACTAGCAGTGTATGAGGGCTTCCTTTTCTTCACATCCTCTCCAACATTTGTTATTTCTTTTATTTTTGATAATAGTCATTCTAACAGATGTGAGGTGATATCTCATTGTGGTTTTGATTTGCATTTCACTAATAATTAGTGATGTTGAACATTCTTTGTCCATTTTTTAAACTATGTTGTTTGTTTTATTGTTGTTGAGTTATATGAGTTCTTTATATATTTGGGATATTAACCCCTTATCAAATGTAAAATTTGCAGACTCTTTCCATTTACATCAGTCTTAGTAATATTTTTGTGGATTTGACTTCAATAGCTAAGGAAACACAAAATAAATAAATGGCACTACATCAAACTAAAGAGTTTCTGCACATTAAAGGAAACTGCACAGCAAATTTCACCAACAAAATGAAAAGGCAGCCTACTTTTAAAGCCTCATATGTTTTGTCTGTATATACTGTGGGAAAGTACAAAATTGTATATAATCAAGAAAATTAAAAATTACTATGTCCTATTATTTAAGATGTTTTTCAATATGAGGTTCCCTTACTCTTAAATTGCATTGTAAAAAAAATACTAAGCAGAAATTCTTCCATTGAGCAAGGAGATGAAAACACTCCATCTTCAGCTGATAATTTACATATTTCTTTGTTCAATTCACATTGTCTGAATAATAAAATATTTATTTTGAGATTATCTGTCCTTATATGTAAAAATGTGTGTTTATGAGGCTGCTACTGCATAATAAGCAACAAATGATGAATCAATTGTAAAAGGAACAGGATACTTTGGGAAAGTTTATCTGAGCAGAAAAGTTTCCAACAGTATGATGCTGCAACTTTAGAAGACTGTATTATAAATAGGTATCACATTGGATCATTTTATTTAGTAGACAGCTTTAATAATGAATATATTTCGAGGTCCTTAAGTACTATTTTACTTTTTTGTTACCTTCTTTGATGGTTTGCAAATCAATATATGGCTCTCCTGAATACTCTCACTGTTCTTTCAATCAACAGCATATGGTAGTTTTCAAAGAAATGCTTACTGGGTTATAGTAATTATTTAAATTTTAAAATGCAAATTATCTCTCTGGTAGGTGTTGTTAGATGATATTTCCCCAGAAGGCTTACTTATAAAAGAACACATTTTAAGAAGAAGCAGACAAAAATATAACTATAATTCTATTTTCATCAAATATTAAAAATAAGGAAATTTTGAAGGTTTCATGGAAATAAATTATGGGGAAAAATGTGAAGGAAAGGGAATTTGTCAAGTGGTTATTGTAAGTTCATTATAGAAACCAAAAAAACTAAAGCATTGTAGAATTATACTCTTTTTTAAATGTTCATTTAAAAATATGTTTTTGAAAAGGCATGTGTAGTTGACTCGACAAAAATAAGGAAACTTAGGAAAGAGGCAGATGTGTTTTATATGAAGTGGCTGGTTGATAGCACTGATGTATTAAATTGTCGGCGTGGCCATATCAAACAATCAGTACATTGTACTGACCCACACTGACTCTGTGCTGGCCTTGTGGTTTGGTTTAGCCAACAGAATATACTAGTATAATAGTGTGAAAGTGATGCTGTATTCGTTTTGAGCTTACACTAAGGTGACCAGACATCAACAATTTGTCCCACATCCCGCAGCGTTTTAAAAAAGTCCAAACTTTTGGAAAGAATGCACGACAAGCTAGGGAACGGCGGGAGAATGGGAAGGGAATATATGGTTTTCGGTTTTCGGCGGCCATGTGGCTATTTAGCCAGGATATGAGTTTTATATTATTTTTGTTAATTTTATAATGTTAAACTTTAATAATAATAAATAATTGTTGAGAACTGATTATCGAGAACTGCTTATCAAAGTTCGCATTGTTGATCAGTTGTTAGAATTCGACCACCACTGTTTGGACTTAATGAACAATGGCATTTTTTTGGGATTGGCAACGATGAAAACATTTTGTAACTGTCTCTCAGACGATACACATCGTACTGCGTGCTAGAAAGCTAGTTAAACAAGTGATGTCATTACAAATCAGCTATTCAGATAATTTAGGTAGTAATTTATTTATTTATTTCATAAATACATAAATTTTCTTGAATTTAGCAGACAGTACTCATATTATTTATATTTTATAGTGACAGAAAAAGTCTAGTGCTGGCCTTGAAAGTGACACTGATGACTTACGTTACAGCAAATTCAGAGGAAAAATAATACAAGTTAGTATTGTTATTATTTAGAAAGAAATATAGGATTAAAATAATTTTTAAAATATAGTTACTTTATAACAATCAAATTAATTTAATTTATAAACTAACAATAAAATATGTTCATGTAATTATGTACCTACTTATTGAGTTTTTAAGCAATATGTATATAATAATTTATAATATCATTTTAAATTATTTTTTTTAGATTTTTAACATAATGAGTAAGAAAAGAGGATGCAAATTCAACGATGATCTAAGAAGTGAATTTCCTTTTATTAAAAAAACCAAAAGTGATTATAATATAGACCAAATTTTTAATCAAGAACCCCCCCTCCCGCCCCCCGGGCCGAAACCGGTTTGGCTCAGTGGATAGAGCGTCGGCCTGCAGACTCAAGGGTCCCAGGTTCGATTCTGGTCAAGGGCATGTACCTTGGTTGCAGGCACATCCCCAGTAGGGGGTGTGCAAGAGGCAGCTGATCGATGTTTCTCTCTCATCGATGTTTCTAACTCTCTATCCCTCTCTCTTCCTCTCTGTAAAAAATAAATAAAATATATTTTTTAAAAAAAAGAGCCCCCCCCCCCCCCCCCCCCCCCCGTCAATGGTGTCCCGCTCTACCAATGTTAAAATCTGGTCACCTTAGCTTACACACTTCCATTTACACTCTTGAAACTCCAAAGCGAGTATGAGAACAAGCACCTGGAAAGACTGGAGGAAGAAAGACCAAGTGAAACATACAAATCATCTCAGCTGTGTCATTCTAGACTAGCCAGGTACCATCCAGCCACCTGGTAGTGGACCGCAGAAGCAAAAGCAAGCCCAGGCAAGAGCATTGAAGCTAGCCAGTGTATCAATCAGCAGATCCACTCAACTGATCTCAGATTCATGAGAAGTAGGTAGTATGTAGTTATTATTTTAAGCCACTAAGTTAGGGAGTGGTTTGTAACATGACACATCGTGGTCATAGATAATTAAAACAATTATGTATGTATCATCTAAATAAGAAGTTTTGAGAATAAATAATTATATCAGTAATTATATTGGAAAAGCAGACATAAATTGGTATTGTCCAACTAAAACCGGACATATAGTCATTATATAGCATTCAGTATCACTCCTTATCAAAAGTGGGTTGTTGTTGTTTTACTTATGATGTTTACATTTTATTTATTGGGGTATAGAAATATGAGAAATCTAGAAAAATAAAATGAAAAAAATGTTATCTTAAATATAGGCATTCAACTTTCTTTTCTTTTTTAAAATATACTTTTATAGATTTCAGAGAGGAAAGGAGAGGGAGAGAGAGATAGAAACATCAATGATGAAAGAGAATCATTGATCGGCTGCCTCCTGCACACCCTCTACTGGGGACTGAGTCCACAACCCGAGCATGTGCCTAACCAGGAATTGAACCCTGTCCTCCTGGTTCATAGGTCGATGTCTAATCACCTAACCACACCGCTGGGCATGACCATTAGACTTTCAGTTGTAAATAATAAAAGCAACTCAAAATTATTTACAAAATGAAGGTATCTATAATCTCACATAAAGAATTAAGGTTGACTAAAGTTTAAAAAATTTTTTTTAAATAAAACAAGCAAAAATAAAGTTTTTTTTTAAAAAAAGAGTTAAGGTTGATTGGCATGCTGGCTCAATAATATCACCAAAAAAACCCCACATCAAAACACAGAATAAAAATCCAAAGCCCTCAAACCAGCTTTTATTATTATCTTTCTTATCCCAATAAATGGCATTATCATTTATCCAGTTCTCATAACTTTCCATTTTTTTCTCCCATTTTAGTCATCAACAATCCTGGTGTCTTAACCTTTGAAATACACACAAAATCTGAGTAAATTTTACTAAATCCATCACTACCATCTTGGTCTAAAGCAACATCCTCCCCTGCTGAATTATTGCGATAGTCTAATATATCCACTTCAAACCTTATACTAGTATCTCTACTAAGAGGCCTGATGCGTGAAATTCGTGCAAGGCTAGCCTTCGCAGCACCGACTGCCGGGACCCTTGCAGCCCCATCTGCCTTGCAGTCCTTGCAGCCCTGCCCCCTGCCTACACCTGCCTTGGCCAGGCACTGCCCACATCTGCCGCCACACACCGCCGGTTCCCTGGAGCCCTCCCAATCCATTGTCCCACAGAGGGTGGCCTGGGCCTCCCTCTTTGGAGCGATCACCCCTTGGCCAGTGGCCTGGGCCTTCCTCTGCAGGGGATCATGGGGCAATGGCGGGTCCCCTGACCAATCGCATCACATCCACCTTGGCTGGCCTGGCGCCAGTGCATGTCATAGCATGGTCATCCAGAAGGTCATCCGGACAGTTGTTCTGTTGTTTGTTAGTTCATTGGATTTGCATATTACACTTTTATTATTATAGATAGTATATTTTTAACTGTAGAGTGATCTTTTTATACTGTGAATGGGATCATGTTACTTCTCTGCTGACAGTTCTCCACTCTGACCAATCCATTACAAGTTACAATGTTCTGGGGCTGTGTTGTTCATTTCAGTAGCAATAGCAACACATGGCTATTGAGCACCTGTATGTGGCTAGTCCAAATGATGGTATATTTTCAAGTATAAAGTACACTCTGGATTTGAAAAGTTATTATGACAAGAAAAAAAAAAGCAAAATACCTCATTAATAGTTTGTATGTTGATTACATTTTCTGAGCTAAATAAGATATCTTACCAAGTTAATTTGGTTTTATTTTCTTTTTATATGGCTACTAGCTAATGCTATGATTATATATGTGTCTTGAAGTATATTTCTAGTGAACCACCTTATAGGATTTGGCCCCTAGTAGCACTCTGAGGTAATCTCTTACTATGCTCTTTGTAATACTCATTTGTGACCTTCCTACTGTCACAGAAACACCAGGCATGCACCTACTTAGTAATTGTTAGGGATAATTTTAAGTCTTGTGTAAACAAATACCATTTGGAATCTTTTTAAGATCTATAAAGTTATCGCTATAAAATAAGGTAAAAAACAAATATCTGTTAGAATATAAAAGAAATCACAACAAATTATAATTCTTAGAAAGCTAAAAATACTACAAACATCATCTGAAACAATAGCATGACATTGTGGGCACTATCCTATCTGATAAAAGAGTAATATGCAAATTGACCATCACTCCAACACACAAGATGGCTGCCCCCATGTGGTCAAAGATGGCTGCCCCCATGTTTTCAAATATGGCCGCCACAAGATGGCCAGCAGGGGAGGGCAGTTGGGAGGGACCAGGCCTGCAAGGGAGGGCAGTTGTGGGGGACCAGGCCTGCAGGAGAGGGCAGTTAGGGGTGACCAGGCTAGCAGGGGACCAGTTAGGCATCAATCAGGCTGGCAGGGGAGTGGTTAGGGGGTGATCAGGCTGGCAGTCAGAAGTGGTTAGGGGAAATCAGGAAGGCAGGCAGGTGAGCAGTTGGGAACCAGCAGTATTCCAAACCAGTAAGAATTAATGTATGCCAAGTCAATCTTGATGAATTACTGAATATAGGGGTGGTCTTGAGAACCCCTGAAACATATGAATATACCATTTAGGGCAGTCAGACATCCCTCGAGGGGTCCCAGAATGGAGAGGGTGCAGGCTGGGCTGAGGGACACCTCCACCCCATGCATGAATTTTGTGCACCGGGCCTCTAGTAATTCATAACATTATATGGTCTCTAGTCCTTCATCTATAGATCAGAACTCTTGAGATTATATATATATATATATATATATATATATATATATATATATATATATATTCTGTGGGCAGTAGTTATTTGTGGAAGTCATTCCTGTGCTGGGGATGGCTAGCCATGATGTAATCATACATGTAAGTAACTGAGAATCATTTACATATATCCCACCAAGCTCATATCATATGTAATCATATTAAATGATCCCCAGTTGAACTTCTTTTTATCTAGCTTTCCAAAAATATCTGTGGTACCTAGATACCATCTACAAAAATAGAGTATAACGGAAGAGAATTTGAAGCTAGGAGTGACCTTACCCAATTGAAGATAAAAAAGTTTAATTTATCAAATATTTACAAAACTTGACCATATGATTGTATTACTATTTTCATAATAAATACACCTGTGAGACCTCTGGATTAGTAATGCACTCCCTTCCTTCAAGTCTCCTCAAATATCACCTTTCTAATGAGGTGTACTCTACCTAACCTGCTTACAATCACTGCCATCCACAGCTTTCTTGATATTCTGATTCATTTTTTCCATATACCTCTGTATACTATAAAATTTGCTTTACTAAGTATTTTTTGGTGGATGATCTTTCCTAATATCACTGTTAGGTAAATGCCATAAGAACAAGAATTTTTAATAACTTTTTTTTTCTTCTGATGCATTCCCAATGCTTTTAATCATGCCGAGAGCAGAGTAACTACTGAATATATGTATATACAATGAATGAAGAAGCCAGAACTTTTTATCTTTTTCTCTTCCAACCTCTCAGGTCTTCAGACTTTTCTCTCATGTTTGCAAGGCAATACAGCTGACATCATCTTTTCAAAAAGCTTCCTTCCCAACATGGACAAGGAAGCTTTCTTTCTTGGTTCTCCTTTGTGTTCATTAAGTTTAATTTCAACATTGTCAATTTTCTTCATTAGGCTTTCTTGCCATTAATTGCATTTTTTCCTATCATCGTGTCTTGAATGCCTGACTTCCTTATCTCTTTTTTTTTCTGCCTATGAATATGGGTACCAAATTTATGTATATATATTTTTCTTTTCTTTTAGGCTTATTTAATGGTTCCATCCATATTTATACACCAGGTTTCAATTGACATACATTTAAAGGTTTTGCAATTTGTGACTGAACTTCCCCTATAACTCCTAAATTGCTTAAAAGATAGTTTTGTTTTGATGTAATTTATAGATAAATAAGACAATATTTCTTTGTGGACCTTTTTTAGATGTATAGTTTCACTGTATTGTAATAAGAAAATTCCTATTTTAAAAATGTATTGGGGTTTTTTGAAGTCTAATAAATGAAAGTTTATAATGATTGATCCACTGAGAGTCATATTTGTTTACATGTTGCTGCATTTTTAAAAACATATTTTTATTGATTTAAGAGAGAAAAGGAGAGAGAGAGAGATAGAAACAACGATGAGAGAGAATCATTGATCAGCTGCCTCCTGCATGCCCCACACTGGGGATTGAGCCCACAATCTGGTCATGTTCCCTGACCAGGAATCAAACCATGACCTCCTGGCTCATAGGTCAATGCTCAATCACTGAGCTATGCCAGGTGGACATGTTGCTGCATTTTTTAACAAAACACATAATTTATTCCAAATGGACTTATTACTTCCATTAAGCTACACATTCAAAGAAGTCTACCTATGACTAGGTATCACTAAAGCGGATGAAAATGTTAAAATTGTCATCATTGAAAAAGTAAAATGTTTTAATGGCACTGAAAAATAATTCATTTAACATTTTGCTATACATAGAAAGTGCTAAATTAAGAGATTTCTTTTGTCACTTAGGAATACAAAGAAGAAAAATAAATTAAATAAAAATAACTTGAGTGCATTTAAAAGCAATTTTTACAATATTCTTTAGTAGATGTAGAAAACTCACTTAACATGTAGATATAAACAGTGAATAAGAGTGTGTAATTAATGGCTGTGGTGTAGCTGATTCAGTGAAAGTTTAGTCCAAAGGATGAACTGGAAAGGGATCATTGAAGTTGTCTCTTTTACCCATAAAGGGTGAATTATTTATCATGAAAATGTAAGGTTATCATTAGTATTAGTAAGAGTTTATAATAATATCAAGACAGTGTTCTGTCTATGTATATTTCTGTGTAAAATTTCCTCAAATAAATAAATGGAAATTATTTCAGTAAGTCAGATTTTAAGATTTAGATGGAAAAGTAGAAAAATCCATTTTTCTGTAACCTTAAATTTGACCTAATATCTGTCTTTGTGATGCAGCTCTTTGTAAATACTGTATTATGTCTTATCTATTTCTGAAAAGGCAAAGCCAACAAAAGAATATTTCTGTAGTTATTTTTAGCATCAGGTCAGACTTTCTCTGAATTCCCACTGCTTTAAAATGTGATTTCAAGATCTACTGGGTTTGTAGGTGGAACAGATTTCAAGGATTTTGAACTTGAATGCATTGTGATTATTTTTTTCTTTCCTTGACAAAATTGCAAGGAACGTCTGCTCCTTCTAAAGCACTTCTGAAGAAATGGATCTGACTGGCTACAGCTTTATATACAGCATGGCTTTCCCTGAGGGAGATGAATAATAATTGTTTTGTTTCCAGAGCATCACAGAGTAATATGAGATTTGAAGAGAATAATAAACAGAACCTAGGCTTAGCTCCTGCCTCTGAATCATCAGTCAGATCAAATGAGCACTGGATGTTGTACAAAGTGAATGTAATGTTAACTTTCTGTACTTGAAATGAAAATATTTCACCTGCTAACATATTTCAAAATTACTTTTGAAAGAGATGCCTTGCTTTGATTGATAGTACTCTATTCAGTATACATTACAGAAACTGTTATTTATCAACATGATTTTTTGTTGATATTTTACTCTAAGATTTAATCTTTGATTAAAAGAGCATGCTTGAATTTACATTTTTTTTATGTTTAAGTGGTTCATGGAATCTTAAAGATATTTTTTATTGTTGACAGAGGAATGTTTCAAAATCCAGTCCTCAGTGTATGATAAGGATATGTGTGATTGAGAGGTTGCTGAATGTACTTAATTTCTAGGGTTGAATTTCAGTTTAGATTCCTGATTCAGGAGTTCCTAGGTTTTGAGAGTGGAATCAAGCCTTTACTTTCTCTGTGACCTCGTAAAATTACTGCATCTTTAATATCATGAAGATAATAACTGACCGTATCTGATAGTAATGTTATGAAAATTAAATGAGGTAGCCAGAGTAGAACTCCTTACAGTGTACCAGACACATAATGAATGTTAATAAATGATAGATATTAGTTATAAAAGTGGACTTATAACATAGTGAAAATAATCCTGGCCAAGAAATGCTGAGCTCTAATAAAAAAAAAACCCAACTATTACTTAATCACTCTATAACCTTGGGAAAAACACATAAACTCTCTGAATTCATTTTAATATTCACAAAATAAAGGCTTTTATAAATTTCTTATATATCAAATAAAAGTGAAATAAAAATAAAATATGATAATATATATGGTTCTTCCACATAGTCAGATGCTCTTTTATTTAAGGGTCTATTTATTTTATTATCTCTCTTCACACACAAATTTCTTTAAAATCATGAAATTAGTTGATGCTTTCTACATAAGTCCATATTTAAAATAAATGAAAACTCAAATTCAAACTGCTTTCAACCATATGTAGAATTTGCATGTATATAAATATTTTTCATGGTTTCAGTGTTTTAGAAATGTGCTTTTTCAATGCTATTTTACCTCCTTCCTAATAGTTAACTATCAACCCTATATTCAGAATAGTTTACTTCCCCAACCATTTGCTGCAAGTGCCATATTTCTTATATCCCCATGGAATACTCTGGTTATAAAATTGCGCATAGAAAAAGAATGAAATTGGATGTACAGCTCAAGAAGCTATTTTGGTCACCATATCTCCCAGGAACAACTTGATATAGATTTATAATCCATCTTTAAAATTGATTAACTTTAGAGACTGGAAAGGAAATGAAATATTTAAGCACTCAAACTTTAATATGATTTCAATATCCAAATATGATTTAGAGGGCTAGCTTGGAGGAAATAAAGAAAAAAGAAAAAAAGAAAAGAATTAGTTTTCTGTCTGATTTATATTACCACACATAAAAAAAAACACGTTAACTTTTGCATACTGGACCAAAATATATATCACTGGCATATGAGTTTCTATTTCCACTCAGTATTGCTGGGAATCTATAAGTCAATTGAACTGAATGAATATTTTTGTATACTCCCAAGTGCTCCAGTTTCTTCCATGCAGTCCACTGTTTTTTTTTGTTTGTTTGTTTTTGGTGTGTTTGTGTGTGTGTGTGTGTGTGTGTGTGTGTGTGTGTAAATTTTAGAGGTGATTGGCAGCCCAGCTATCTCCATGGAGATTAGTAGTATGAACTTGCAACATGCTTTTAAAGTAACATAAATTGCCAAATTTAATGATACTTAACTATAGAATATGAGCCAATTTTGTGCCAAGCTGTAAATATTTGGGGATGAGATCTATAGAAAACAAAAACTGTATTACCTACATTTTCAATATAAATAATATATAAAATGCTATTTTGTGGAATTTAAGAAATAGTTACTATTTGATTGCATCTGATTCTATTGGGTTTGGGGGCTGGGGTTAGTAATCCTCTATGGTGCTTCCACATATTTTATGACAGTTTTGTCCTGGGCTATCTTTCCAAGGACATTTGTAAAGTAAACTGCCTAAGAGACTAGGAAGAGTGTCTCCCTGTGAGTCAGTGCACACATTTGTCTCCTGACCAGGATAATAGAGATAATGTTTTTTTCTCTCCTTAGTAGATTGGGGCAAGCCTAAACTCAGGTTTCCAAAACTGTGACTCAGCCCTCCAGGATGTGAGGGCAAAAGTAACTGACGCAAACATGAAACCCGTGTGATGTGCTGTGTTGTAAGTCACACAGTCCTCTTTATCTGTCTCCGGGGTTTCTGGCCTTCTTCCAGCACCCATGAAACTGTGGCAGGCAACTTGTTAGCTTAGAAGTAGGGTAAAGTCTCAGGCTTCAGTTTTTACAGATTCGCTGTGATGGAACAGTTATTTATTGAGAACTTAATGTATAAATGATTGTGTTCAATGTTGCAGAGAAATACAGAGACTATGTGGGCCATATCCTAAAGGTATTTATCATTAAAGGTGGAGTGGGAAAGTAAGCGGCACCCAGAATAGTGTAACTCAGAGGAAGAAATTATTTATGCCGACACAATAACAAAAAACCACCACCATCACCAACAAGTTATATTTTGATAGGTGCCAAATGGGTTATATGGGGTAAAGAAGTACCCAGACGAATGAAGCTAAAGTAGTTCTTGACCTGTTTCTGTAATGACAATCATGGCTTAATTTGATATTATGTGGAACACTGCCTGAGTGTGATACTTAAAAGGCAATTTAGGACAGATCAAGAAATAGACAATAGACAAAAAAAAAAAAGTTGGATCTTGTATCTGTCAACCACTAGGAAACACACACACACACACACACACACACACACACAGGCGCACACAGATTTATTGCAGGAAATTGGCCTACATATTTGGCAGGGGAGGGACCTATTTCAAAAGTCCCTGCAAGGCTGTTTCCTCTTCTCGTGGTGGAGCCTCAAGTCCAGGAGGCAGCAGGAAGAAAGGGAAGTTCATGAGCAGACTGGAATCTCATGAGAGTGAGCTTGAATCCCCTAAGGTTTGATTGAATCGTGTGTTCATTCTTTTTGCCTCTGACCTTGGTGATAAAGGTACCTTCCGTGCCAACAAGGTGAGTTAGCGGATGATCAACAATGTATGTATAAAATGATTGCTACCTCCCTCCCACCCTCCAGAATCGTGTAAGAATCTCTCATAGCACACCTTAACAGGAGGCACAGGAGAAAGGGAAGCAGTTTAGTCTAGCCCAGTTGACACATTACAAAGTAATCATGGATCTTAACATATAGATATTGAAAGGCCTTTAAATATTTTTATTTTTTTAAATAAATACTACAGAAACTAGCAATTAATATATTATATTAAAATGCATAAACTCATTTGAAAAATAATGTTAAATTCTGAGGAGCAGCTAATTGTATTGAAAACATTTACTGTCATTGGCAGTTTACAAAGTATGTGCTGTATTACCCTCTAAAATTTATCATTTTTTTCTATTTTGCCTACCAGAAAAATAGTATGTTTTTCTTCAATATATTAAACACATACTCAAATAACTAACTTAGCAAACAATATAATAAATCACCTTTAAATATTTATCCTTAAAGTAGCATGAAGAGCCCAACAAAGGCTACCTTATTAGTTAATCTCATTCAGCGTGGTCATTTGGTTTGGACCATTCAGAACCACAGTTGTGGAAGACCATTTCACTGTCCTAAAGAAGTGCCTTGGCTGAGCACTTAATTATGTGGGCAAATCTCTAGAAGGTAAAGAAGCACAAAATTGTCAAAGGTCTTCAGCTGTTGATTTTTATTTTAATCTGTTTTAGATGCTACACACTTCTTTTTGTGCCTCAGAAAAATTGAATGTGAAGACAGTGCCACAAGTTTTACTGTATTTAATTCAGTGTTTCCTAAGCTTAAAATGGAGAAAGCATTAATAAATACTGACCTCCCTGTCTCAGATCTGCCTGCAACAAATTTTAATAAGTTACATTTTATGCTGCAATGCAAGCATTGAACTGCCATAGCTATGATTAATAGAGCAGTATTGTTATAAAAGAACAACAGTTCTAAAAGAAAATAATTTTGTTACACAGTACTATCACATCCATATTAAAAGAGGTACAATACTGTTGCAGTAAAAAAACCACCTAAACATAAAAATTTTATTGTTAAATAGTAAATTATCATGCTGTTAATTCAATTACTTATCAGATTTTAAAGTATCATAGTAATAACTGTCATCAAAATTTGAAAAATAATTTCTAATAAAGTTATGTGAAATCACTATTATTTTGGTGTAAGACTTTAAGAGACAGATTACTCATAAAAATGTATTTGAATAGAAAGATTCTAAATTGAAAGTAGACTCTGTATTTGAAGTCCTAAACAAATAGACATGAAAAATCATCAAAGCTTCCAGTAATTTTAATATTCTTAATAAATGTCTTTGTCAACATTGAAACACAGCATTTTAAAAATTTAATTTCTATGTTTTTAATAATTCAGTTACTACTGAAATTATTTTTAAATATTTTCCACTCAAAATTGACTTCTCCATTCAGTGGGGGTAAAAGTATATTTTCTCAAAAGCTGCTCCAGAATTTTTCACCGAACAAGAACTATGTTTGTTTAGAAATTGTACTGAAGAAAGAAAGATTAAGCTTTTAGGTACATCTAATAGGTCATGTGGGCAAAGGAGGAGGGAAATTGTTACACATTACAAATGAGCAGAAACTGGAAGTAGGGAGAGCAGAAAAAAGAGAAGACTATAAGAGAGAGTGCTCAAGTACTATCAAGGTTAACCAAAGCTTGGGTTGCAGAAATGGCTGAGGAACTTTTAGCCAGGTAGCCAATATGGATTCTCAAGTCATTTAATTGCAAAGAGAAACTTTTCTCATCTTCTTTAATCTCCTAAAGTGAGGAAAACTCTCCTCTAGAAACAACAACAAACATTCTAGAGATTAGTCACCTTGATGCTTTTCTTTGGCTTATTTGCTATCCTCATGTCTTTCAATTCTTCTAAGCAGTGGCTTTCAAAATTCTGTATTCATCAGAATTGCCTGGGCAACTTTTTAAAAAATCATAATCAGAGTTTTTTATTTAGTACATTTATAGTGTGGCCCAACACTGCTGGTTAGGGGACCACATTATGAGAATCCTATATAATAAAAAGCTAATATGCAAATAAACTGAACGGCAGAACAACAGGACAAATGAACAACTAGTCACTATGATGTGCGCTGATCACCAGGGAGCGTGCATGGAACATGGTGGGCGTTGGCAGCAAGTGGCAGAACACAGAACATGGCGGGCATCAGCCATGGAGGGATAGTGGAGCAGGTGAGCAGGAGCACCAAACCAAGGCGGGGTGCCAGTTGCTGTCATTTGGGCAAGCCTCTGGTGGTTACTGAAAATTCTTTGCTCCCATGCGCCGTGGTCCCACCTGGCATTCACATATGCTCCTGGCACTGGCTCCTCTTGCACTTGCTGCTGGTGCCCGGCACCAGTCCCGATTGCTCGATGCCATCAGCGGGTGCGAGCGGCAGCTGCCGGCCCCTATCACCCCTGAGGGCTTCTCCACCTCCTCTTGCTCCTGAGAGGCAATTGGGGCAGCAGCTGCCACTTGCATCCGCTGACAGCGCTGGCCCCACTTGCATCTGCTGTTGGCACTGGCCCCAATTGCTCCGTGTTGTCAGTGGGTGCGAGTGGGGCCAGTGCTGTCAGCATGTGGGACCAGTGGTGGCGGGAGCAAAGCTGCTGGCAGACAGGGGACCGGGGATCGCAGTGGGAGGGGCCGGGCGGGGGTGTGGAGGATGGAACAAGTCTCACCCCTGTGCCCACAGCAGCCTCATGGCCCACAGTTCCTTTCAAGGTGCATGAATTCGTGCACTGGGCCCCTAGTATGTATGTATAGTAGCCCATAGCTAATATGCTAATTGTCCATCTGACCAATAGCTATGACGCATACTGACCACCAGAGGGCAGACACTCAACACAGGAGCTGCCGTGACACGCACTGGCCATTTACAGAGAACCATGGACCTGGCACCCACAAAGCCACACTCGGCTTCCCCCAAGTGGGACACAAGCCCTGCCACCACCCCTGAATGACACCCCATCAAATCTCAGCTGATACTGCTGAGATCCCATTGCACAAAATGCGGCCTTCAGCCTAGCCCAGCCCAGCCCAGGCCGGAAACAGTTGCTGTGGGCGCTGGGTAATGACAGCACATAGCAACGCCTGGCTTCCTCTTCCTAGTGACTAGCCTCCTTGGAGTTTCTTCAACCCTGGAACACGATTTGCTTTATAGCCAGTTGCAAACATTTTACAGTTCAACCAATTGTCTGTGAAGTGTTTTCCAGTGCCTCATGTCATTTGATCCTCACAGGAGTCCTAGAGTAGGTAGATAGGAGACTCGGTGTAATCCTATTTTCTTTTCATTAGCTGGAAAATGGAGATTTAGAAAGCTTAGAAACTTGACCCAACTGAAAAGAAGTGAAAAATGGTGGACCTTGAAAATGACTTCAGATTTTCTCTGCACAGAATATAGTCAAACACTGCTGCAGTTAAATATTTTACCCTTTGTTCTCCCTGCGTGATCTACAATAATAATCTCCTTCATGTTGATATTTACTGCTGTGTTGCTAACAATTACCTGAAAGAGAAGTTGGGGTGCTTCACTGGGCTGGAAAAAGTTTAGCTAAATCAGAAATCAGGCCTAACTAAGCAAGTTTATTCTATATATATAAAAGACTAAGTTGACTCATGCATGCACGATACATATAAAACTCTCACTGGCGCCAATTGCACGCATGTGTTTCAATCTGTCACTGTCAATCGTGAATTTGGTTGACACTTCTATTAGAGAGAAAGGGCGAATAGTGATATTAAAATATCTCTTCTAATTAATTTCCTTTCAATGTGCACAAATTTGTGCACCAGGCCACTAGTAATAGTATAATTAGGTAGGTCTCATTTTCACTCAGGCCACCATCACTCACCTGAAAAATAGCTTCCTAACTGATCTGCCTACTACTCCTCTTCTTAGTAGCCAAAATGATCGTTCAAAAAATATAAATCTGATTGGATAAATAAAATTTCCACAAGAGGCCTCCTCTGTCTACTTTATGTAAAGTGAAATGAATTCCTTTTCTCCTATATCCCACTCTCCAAATATACATTGCTTTATATTTTAAAGGCATATAGCATTATCTTATTTTATATGTTATTTATAAACCATTGGATTTGTGATAATCTTGTCTATATCCCTGCTTATATCCCTGCTCCTAACTAGTGCATGGCCCATATTATAGATTTCATTAATATTTGTTGTAAGAATAAATAAAATTGCATATGTGTGTTGGGTTAGGGGGATATTGCTGTTTTGTAGAAATTAAAGAACAGAATTCTATGTCTAAGTAAACATATTAAGAGAGAAATTATGCAGTTGAGATGAGAAAACAATCTCTAAAATATTTAATTCCTTGGAATAAGAACTCAGAAGTAAAGGCTATAAGAGTGATATTTTTCTTCCCCTATATTTAGGAATTTCAATGCCTTTGAGATTTGGATTTTTCACAGATGATTGAATGGATATTAAATCAATATTTTCTAGAGCTAAAAGGAAGGGTGATACCAAACAAATTGGATATAATTAAACTTATTTCTTCTTTGATAACCTAACCATTCAGATACAATGGTATTAATAAGTAACTGGTGACTATATTGGGAGGTATGTTTGCACTGCACTCTATATTTTAGAAGTTGACATGACAAATAATTCTTGAAAACTTGATTTGGTTTTTAAACTCAGAGAATCTCTCAGTCTAATTTATATATTGTTTAAAGCATTTGCCTATGTACAAATACATAGATATATTCATACACAAATGGACACATACACTTATATGTGCACACGCACACCACACTCCACAACTTGATTCAACTATATCAGACATTTACAAACAGGTTGATGCATCTGTATGTGCAATATGACAAAAAAGACAATATTATAAGCTGAATTTAATTTTCCCCAAATAATTACTTGTTTCAATTATCATTACATTTTATGATTACATTTGTGATTCTGGCTTTTAAAAATATTTTGCTTAAGTTGGCCACCTATTTTCAAATTTTCCATGGAACTTCAGATTGCAAGAATTTCTATTTACACTCTTACTCATAGCTCTGTCATTTTCTAGCTTTGTGACTTTAGGACAGATACCTGTTTTCTCTGTGCTTCAGTTTCTTCAACCATAAAATGGGGATAATAATACTACCTATGTCAAAGGTTGCTTGGAGAAGTTGATTAATCATTACATGTAAGATACCTGACTATTGGTAAATTCTCAATAAATGTTACTTTCATTATTATTTTGTTATTTTTATTATTAGTAGTAAATACCATGCTTCTCTAGATTAGATTGTTTACTACTAACTAATGGGGGAGATGAGGACAAATATGTAATACCTCAATCAATAAAGAAATTAAAATGCCAAAAAAAAAGCTATTGCTGGCAAAAGGAGTAGGAGGATAAAGAGCAGTCAAAAGATAAATGAAAATGATGGTCTCACAAAGTTAAAATCTTTATCCAGTCGGTACAGTTTATGAGGCTGTATGTAGGGATTGAGGTTGTGGAACAGCTGGCTCAAGCAGCAAATGATTTTGGAAAATGGAGTTGTCTGGCATCCAATCCCTGATTCTGGAGACTGGGAAATGGAACAAAGTACAATTTACTGAGCACTTGCTACCTACCAGGTAATGGTATTCATGTTGTTTTATTTTAGAGTTGCCAGTATTTTTATTTTTTCAGATTATAAAGGAAAAGACACAGACATTGGGTATCTTATAGAATACTAGTGCCCTGGTGCACGAAATTCGTGCACATTAAAAGGGAATGAATTAGAGGGAATATTTTAATATTGCTATTTGCCCTTTCTCTATAATATAAATGTCAGAGATGAAAGAAAATTAGTAAAATGTATATGAAAATCTTCCTCCTGTCAGAGTCTGGGGCATGCCGCAGGACCCAGAGTCAAATCTCTGCCCACCTGCATGTATCTCGAAATCACGCGAGACCCAGACCCGGCCGGCCCCATCCCCATTGTGTGAGATCCAGATCCAGCCAGCCCCACCTTCATCAAGCCCCACTGGGTGGGGGGCACAGCCTAAGGTCCCCGGGCCCTGGGTGGAGGGTGCAGTCTGAGGTCCCCCATCAAGCCCCACTAGGCTGGGGTCATGGCCTCAGGTCCCCCTGTCAAACCCCACTGGGCCGGCGGGCAGCCTCAGGTCCCCCAGCCTGGCGCCAGGGTGAGGGGTTTGGCCTGAGGTCCCCCAGCCTGACACTAGGGCGGGGGGCACGGCCTGAGGTTCCCCTTGAAGCCCCACAGGGCAGGGGGCGCGGCCTGAGGTCCCCCGTCAAGCCCTATCGAGCGGGAGGCTCAGCCTCAGGTCACCCGCCCCAGCCCAGCACCTCGCAGCCTCAGGTCCCTGCTGATCGCTTGTTACGGCTCATTACGGCAACCCCGCCTCCGCTGTGGGCACAGCCATCTTGTGATGGCGTGAGAGAGTGATGGTCAATTTACATATTACCTCTTTATTATATAGGATTAAACAATTTTAAATCATAATATCAGAATTCAATCTTGGTTTTGTTTAAATCTAAAAAAATAGCCTCTTCTCTTTTATGCTTTCTTTTGATGTTAATAAGCAGTGAATTTGCAAGAGTTTCTGATATACAAATTCAATCTGCCTACAATGTGGAGACTTCCTTCATTTTACATCAAAACCAAAACCCTACTTTTGGGAATGTGGCTTCCTGGAGTCAAGTTTAATAAGATGAGGACGGAGTGGCTAGGATATTTAGGGGATGAATAAAAAAGAATACTAGAGGCAACAGAAAGAGATTTCTAGATTTCAATATTAATGCTCTAGACCTGACACCATTACCAAACTATGGCTCTTCTTTATACTAAAATTCTTTATGTTCAGCCAAGACAAGTCCACACTGGAATTCTGAAAAACTAAAGAGGCTAAAAGTGTGTCTACAACACACTGAAGCTACTTAGAAAGAATAAATATCAGATCCAAAATGTCTCTCAGAGATAATCTAATTCACTTGGCAGACTTGTTAATTAAAATACACGTTGCTTTCCAACCCTAAACACAAGTTTCTGATTCATTAAGTCTCAGGTTAATGATAAAATTTGCATCTCTAACAACTTCTGAGGTAATGCTGATGCTGCTGATCTCAAGCCATACTTTGAGAATCACTGCTGTAGTCTAAAGCACGCATTTTATATGGAAATAAATGAGGGCCCAGATGAGAGTGTGTTCAAAGTTGCACAGTAAAGGGTCTTGGAAGTACAAAAAGAAGGAAGGACCACTGAGATTTGTCCAAAGAAATTATACAAAGTCAATCTTGTTATAGAATGGTTGTGGCCTTGCCCAAGTTCAGTGTATTTTGATATCCAAACACTTTCGGACTAAGTTAACTGTCAGGAAAAGGAATCAACATAATATGTTTGATGCCATCTTCTTGAACATACTAACATTTTTTTCTGAACCTTATTAGATAGAACAAATGCTATTAGTACATTTTAAAGTGTAATAAAAATAGATGAAACATATTTTTGTCTGAAATGCATTAGAAAAAGTTGGGCTATTTAAATCATGTAGTAAATGCTATGCTCTCAAGAGAAAATTGATTTTATTTCCCAGGCTAAATCAGATGGAGTGAATTTGATTGGCAAGAATACTATTTTGAAAATTATTTGGATGCTAAGATGGGACATAGAGAAAAAGATAACTATCTGCCAAGGATAATGAAGAGAGAAGGAACAACAAGTATTATACATTATCAAACTTTGTGATGTTATTGTGATGGTTTTTCACATTTTTATATGCAAAATGTTTGCATTGTTCTAAATTTGCTTAAAGTTTATGCTAATAATTATGACCATGGAAACATTCTTTATCACATATTATTCGCATATTGTTTGATCCACCAAATTAAATTCTGCATCTGGGATAGATGGACAACCTGTTAATTCCAAGATTCTACTATGCTACTTAGTTTTCTATGTGACTGTTCATGTAACACAACTTAAGACTCATGATGCTCATTTGAAAAATATCAGCTGTTAAATAATTATTTTGAAAGGTTGTAAGAATGAAGTGCAAAATAATTCTAATCAACTGTGTGGCATAATTTTGAGTAATACACTATTACTTGCAAGAACTATCTAGAAAACTTATGAATTAAAAATGTAAAAGGATACTAGCTCTAAAGGGCTATGTTTTAGTTATCTACTGCTACATTAATTGCCACAAATTTAGCATCTTAAACAAAACAAATTTATTGTTGCATAGTTTCTACAGGTCAGGAGTCTGGGTAGAGATTAGTAGACTCAAAGCCAAGCATTATCCAGGCCAGCAAGCTCCTCTGAGGCTTCCGGTCATCTTCCAAGCTCATTAGTTGTTAGTAGAATTCAGTTCCTTATTTTCATTTTAGAGTTACAGGATCTTTATCAGCTTCTGAAGGCACTCTCAGTGATTAGTGAAATGAACCTCTCACAATATGGCATATTACTTTTATGAAACCAGCAAGAGAATCTATGTCATGCTTTAAATCTCTGCCTTCATTAAAAACAAAAAAGAAAAAACAAGGCCAAGTGCCTTTTAAGACTTATCTGAATTAGTCAGACCCACCCAGAATAATCTCACTTTGATGAACTCAAACATAAAGCATTTGGGACATTAATTACATCTTCAAAATCCTTCAATTTTGTCATGTAAAATAATCTAATCATGAGAGTGACATTTATAATGCTCACAGACCTTCTTAACATTGAAGGGAAATAGATTATAGAGAATATATATATATATCCTACCTAATAATAGAGTAATATGCAAATTGACCGTACCTTGCTACACTCACAAGCCAAGCCCACCAGCCACGCCCACCAGGAAACCATCCTGCTGGAGGCTTTTCCGGCCTTGGGCAACAGGAGATCCATCACCAGGATGCAACTGGCGGTCGGCGGCGGGGGTGGGACCAGCTTCCTGCAGACCAGGGAAGGAAAGACCCCATAGGCCCTGATCTCAGGCCTGGCCAAGGGACCCTACCCTAGGGGTCCCGGATTGTGAGAGGGTTGTTGGGCTGAGGGACGCCCCCAAGTGCATGAATCTTCATGCACTGGGCCTCTAGTATATATATATTATCAGAGGGAAGGAATTGATCCTTGCCATCTTAAAATTTGGATGCCTACCACAAGCTACTGTTTATATAAAGTTTATTTTATATTATTTTCTGATTATAAAATATTTTGGATACAGATTATGTGTTATGGAAATGTACACTTGAAACCTATGTCAAGAAACCATTGCTAAGCCATGACTTTTCTCTATTTTTTCTATTGGTATACATATGTGTAAATGATTTTAACTATTAGACCTTACTGCATATACAATTTTGCATCTTACTTTTTCACTTAAAATATTAGAAATATTTTCCATGTTATTTATATTATTCTAAAACACTCTTTCCAGTGACTATATAATATTGATCATATGAATGCATCATCATTTATTTTAATAATTCCTTAGGTTTATTTCCATTATTTTCATATTTTAATGATCCTTGACATAGGTACTTCTATATATTAGTCTTTGTTAACATCTCTATTTAAAGTGTGTGTAGAAGGTATTGATGGATATATTGTTTCATGCCTACCTACATCTCTGCCCTTTGGTAGTAACCCCCATTCTCCATGATTTTTGGGCCTGGCCTTTTGATTACTTTAGCTAATTGCACAGTAGCAACCTGATTCAATCAGTATTGAATTACCCCTTGAGCAATCTGTTTTATGAACTCTTGCCACTTCCATGAAATCGTCCCAGGCTAGGCTGTGGAGTTATGTGATTATCACTGAAGGAAACCTGACTGTACATAGCAAAGGTCATCCAAGGCCAGGTAGCCCCAGCCTAAAACCAGGTCACTGCACACACATAAGTGAGCCCAGTAAAGATCATCTGATCAAATCAGGAAAACCATAGATTCATGAAAATGATCATTGGTTATTGTTTTAAACAACTAAATATTTTGAGTAGTTTGTTAACTTACACAAATTTCTAGAAATGAACTAAAGAGGATACATTTAGAGGTATCAAAAAGTTGACATAAAGTACTAGTAATTATTTAGCAAAGTAACATTTAAAGTCCCACTGAAAAAGAAGTGAGATGAAAACTGCTTTCTTAAAAGAAAGGGAGTAGGCTTTTTTGTAAAGACACAGAGAGTGTCATTAGGAAGAAAGACAATCCAGAGCATTGGCTTGAGACATACAAACCATGCGAAGATATGAATAAGTAATTTCATTGTGAGTTTCAGAATTTTTATCTTTGACATGATAAGGCCATCACCATATTTCTACAAGATACAACTGGACCAACCTCCAAAGAACATAACATTTTGTTAAGAACTTCTGAATATAGTCTGGCCAGTGTGGCTCAGTGGTTGAGCATTGCACTATGACCCGGGAGGTCACGGTTCGATTCCTGGTCAGGGCACATGCCCGGGTTGGGGGCTCGATCCCCAATAGGGGGTGTGAAGGAGGAATCGGATCAATGATTCTCTCTCATCATTGATGTTTCTATATCTCTCTCCCTCTCCCTTCCTCTCTCTCTAAAACTTAATAAAAACATATTAAAAACAAACATAAAACTTCTGACTATATATAGCCTACACTGCTCTGTGGCATGAATAACACCCCAGACAAACTGAAACCACTCACCTATATGAGCATTCCCCTTTCTCCTTCAATCCATTTAATTTAGTGAAGCAAGAACTTGGCTGCATTTAGAAGTAGTTAGCAGAGATCATTAACCACAAACTCTTTCTTTTCCCTTCTTTTACATTTTTTACATTCTTCAGAAACAGCAGCCTACAGAGTCTCAAAGGAACAAAGCCAATGGAATTAAAATATGCACAAATTTTCGGTCTAGTGATGGATGGAGTCTCATTCTTGGCAGAGCTGTGTATTCTTCTCATGATGCTGCCCAACCAACGAAACATACCTATTTCAGGAATAATAGCATGTGGGTCCAATCAACCAGGTATAGAGACTCATTCCCTAAAGCAAAATTTGTATCAATATCTATTTGAATCTGTATATTAAAAATCTACAGAAATTTAAGACTGATAAGAAATGAAGTAATCCTATCTTCATACCACCTTAAGTTTTACTATTAGAAATATTTGACAGAATGGAAATAAGAACAAACTAGATAAGAAAAGTACATATTTCATCATCATTAACGAACTTCATTCAGTTAAAAAAGCACCATAATTTTTCCTTCAAGGACAGTTTTTGTTGTTGCTGTTTCATAATTTTTTTTTTTTTTTTTACGCAGAGGCAATATCAAGCTTGACCACGAAAGGAAAACCAGAAACAGATTACTCTTTCCCATGCATTGTGCCAAGAAAAAAAAAAAAGGCATTTTTCTTAAACATATTGCAATTGACAACAATCAGCATTAGTTTACAATGAGTACTAATTAAAATCATCTAAATGACTTCCTAGATGTTTTATGTCATTTTATTTGCATTTTCCAACTCAACCCCACATGCTTTTTTATTCCTTCAGGAGTAGATAATTAATCTAAAATAATGATTCAAGATACATTAAATTATCAAAAAGGTTGAGGCATTTTGTCAACATAGTATTTATACAAAAGTTTACACATTAGAATTACAGTTGAAAAGAACGTAAAATATGCAAGAAAAAAAATACTTTGACAGATTAAAGATGGCCACAAGTTCTTTGCCACTCATTCCATCATTCCATTAAAAAGCAACAGAGTATTGAAACAAAGACTTTCACAATGCTTGGATATGATTTTGGTTTAAGGCAATTGGTCCTCTAAACTTCAATTCGTATTTTCAAATTATGGTTATTTGAAAAGAATGCTAGTAGGGGAAAGTAAATGAAGATAAAATTACAGAAATGGAGATTCACTCATGGTTTGCTAACACATTCTTCACATGTCAGCAGAAGGGAAGCAGCAGTGGAGTCAGGAAAATTATTTTACCAGGATCATCCCAGAAAGAAACATGGATTCTCAGAAGATTTTGCAATTTTTTTCTTATATCCTTCTATATATTTAGAAGGTTGGTTCATCTCCCATTTGATAAATTACAAAAGCTAGATGTGTTAATACTTATATAGTCAACATACATTTTATCCGTCATCACAATCAATACTAATAAAAGAGTAATATGCTAATTAGACCGGGAGACCTTTCGGAGACCTTCCAGACATCCTTCCGGACAAAGCCGGGGGCTTGGCTGCCCTGCAAACCATCCCCAGGCCCTCATCCAGGCCGCCCCGCCCCCAGCATGGACCCCCACCCCATCAGGGGACTGGCCAGCCTTCAAACTACCTCAGGCCCCTTGCCCAGGCCACCTGCTCCCCAGCGGGGACCCTCACCCCGATGGGGGCATGTCCAGCCTGCAAATGGCCCTCAGCCTCTCACCCAGGCCGGCTACCCCCCCAGTGGGGACCCCCACCCTGATGGGGGTGTGGCTGGCCTGCAAACCCCTGCTGACTCCTTGCCCAGGCCGGCCCCATCCCCCAATGGGGACCCCCCACCTTGATCAGGGTGTGGCCAGCCTGCTAACTGCCCCAGGCCCCTCGCCCTGGCCAGCCTGCTCTCTAAGGGGACCCCCACCCTGATCTGGTACCCCCTTCAGGGCAGACCAGCCAGCCCCCACACATGCACCAGGCCTCTATCTATACTAATAAAAGGGTAATACGCTAATTAGACCAGATGCCCTTCCAGACAAAGCCATGGTGGCGGGGCCAAGGCAGAGGCAGTTAGAGGTGATCAGGCTGGCAAGGGAGAGCAGTTAGGGGGATCAGGTCAGCAGGCAGGCAAATGGTTAGGAGCCAGCAGTCCCGGATTGCGAGAGGGATGTCCGAATGCCAGTTTAGGATGACATCCCCTGAGGGGTACCAGATTGGAGAGGGTGCAGGCAAGACACACCCCCATGTACAAATTTCGTGCACTAGGCCTCTAGTTGATTATAATCATTTAATCTATTTTTTCTCAGAGTGATTTTTAGAGAACACCAGTCCTTTAGGATATGCACACATGTAAACACAAAGAATCGGGGGCAAGTAAATATAAGAAACTCTTTAAAGTGTAATCTCCCTCTTGGGAAATTACAATGCCTGTTAACATATTGGAGAATCCAAGAATTCCATTATTAAGAAGAACAAACAAATGACAATGGGAACTATTATCACTCTACAGAACTAGTGATCTGTGGGCACACTAAAATAAAGGCTGCCTGTAAGCATAGCTTTAGAAACTACAAATGAAATCAAAATAGAGAAAATAATAGAAATGTGGGTATCCAATTGGGTAGAAAACATGTGTATACAAGTAGCTCTTTCTAATCATTCCATGTCTTTAAAATGTAAAAACAAGAATGAGATACCTCTTTCTTCCAGGTAAAACAGGCTTGCTGACTATTTTTCTAGAATTCCTGATATCTTTAAACATTGATTTAAGAGGTCGTAGTTTTCAGAAAGTCACATTTTATAATTTTACTATTTGTTCTTTCTGTATGAGTTTGCATAAATTAATCCCTTTGCTTCAGTTTCCACCTCAGCAAAATGGAAACAGTACCAAATCTACAGGATTTTTGAAGATTAAGTGAGTTAATATAACTAATGGGTTAGAGTAAACTTTTATATTAGTAATCCCTTGTTACATTTGCTACTATATTTTATTATTTATTATTTATTTGACAATTCATTGGCATATTTTGGGAACTTGTTGACTTTGAAGTTTCACTCTCATATGAATGTCATAAATGCGGAGTTTTAAAATTTGTATTGGAATAGCAAAAACAAACAAATATTAAATTTACACTTTGTGCATAGGTTAAAGACCTCTTTGAGTGTAGCACCAATATTTTCACCATCAACTAAACCTTCCAAATTAGCAAAATTACATAAATAAGAACAGAACATTTGTTGAACAAGTTTATTAATAGAGATAGAAAAATAATAGATATATAGAGCAATCCACATGCAGACTAATCAATAACTACGTTATACTGGGATATTTCTGAACAATTTCCATATAATAAGAACATGTATTTAAATTATTTACAACCATTAAATGTATGCAAAGTGCTCAGATCACTGAGTAGTCTGTGATCCTACATTTCACCAGCCTCCAAATTGCTTTTCTCACTTGCAGTCAAAAGGTGCTGCATCCAACTAAACCCCAACTAACCCACTTAAATGGAACATTTCACATCATCTCTTAAAACAGGCTGCCTATGTGTCATGATCTCATAAGTTAGAAGTTTTATTAAAAGGTTTCCCACAAAATGCCTAAAATTTTCAGTTAAGAACTAACAATTCCAAAATACCCAATGAAATGTAAGTGAATTTAACAGGAGGAATTAAACAACTAATATATCAGCATTATAAACATATTTATAGTGAACATAAAGCTACTAGCTACTATTTCAAAAAAGTAAATTAGGTCCAAGAACTACTAAACAGGTGAATGTTGGAGATGGTGTATACCAGGCAAGTGAATGTTGGAGGTGGGATGATGTCAAGCCTAGAAGTGTTCCACCTTGTAATTTAATGCCAGGAATGGATAGGTTGGAGCAGGCAATGAAAATAGATATTAGGAGAAAGAAAAATGTCAAAAATATGTATCTTTTTCCCAGTAGGATGGTTATGTCATTGTGCATGAATGTGGGTTAATATGGATGTATGGGGATATTTTTAAATACAATTATATTTTGAAAAAATGTATACATTATTCATAATTAATAGAGTTTAAATTTGTCAAGTTGGAATTTATGGAATGAATGAATGTATAATATCCAAATCTATGCCAAGTCGAGACTTGGCATAGGTGCAATAAAAAAGTGCAATAAAATGCACTTAGATGTTACACTCAATTTTCTCCTATAAGATTTTGTCAATTTATAGCTCACATCCCTTCCACCATGTGATTGATTATCCAAGCAGCTTATTTGCTTGTAAAAGAGATAAGTTTTCTTACACTGAAGGTTTTGATAACCCTCTTGGGTGTTGGGTGAGTGGGTAAAGAGCAAGCAGCTAAGCAAGACCAATAGGCGGGTGTTTAAAAGTATAGATGTCTGCTGAAATCTGTTCCTAGGGAGATAGAGCCATCTCACTGTTGAACTTTCACTGGCCTAAGTAGAAAGAAAAACTAAGCACTGGGACTGAAATCAGAGGAACAATGAAGGGGACCTAGGAGGCTATGCAAGAAAAGAGATATATGTTAGCAGTTATCAAGAGAAGTGCCTTTTGGAAAAAATATCAGACATATAAAGAAGACTGGTCTAGTTTGGTATGTGATATGTGATGCAAATCCTTTTCCTCTTCACCCCACTAAATCTTTAAACATCCATTGCTTGCAAATGCATTGCAGGTAAAATGAAGTTGGGAGAGAAAAACCCTGTAATTCTATGAGAAGGAGCAATCTTTCAAGATTATTTGTTATTTTAGTAAGTGACATTTATAAAACATTTAAAACAATTACCCTAGATGTAGGTATTATTGCTCTTGTGATTCCCAAATTTACAGATAAGAAAATAGAAACTCAGCAAAATGAAATGACTTGATTGACTAATAAAAGCAAAAATTAAAAATTTAAATTCAGGTTTAATTTCACATCTTGATGTCTCCACATTTGATGGTTTTGTGGTTTTTTGTTTGTTTGTTTTTTTCCTGACCAACAAGCCAAGATGTATTATTGCTTTTCTCCTTATTTGGGGGTGATAAGAAGGTATAGCTGATAAATTTGAAATTTGTCTAGCATAAATATTCTAGTTGGAGAGAAAAAAGCAAATAATTTTTAGAAAAAATCATGTTTTGATTCTATACAGGGATGAATCATCTGAAAAGCACATAGTATTTTAGAAAATTATCATGCTGGCTGTTTGACATTTGAAAGAGACAAGGGATTCAGCCAGAGATAATACCTATACAGTGCATGACCTATATAAAATATCCATAGCACCCAGAGACAGGTTCAAAGAGACAGCAAAAGAATGGAGAAGTCAGGGGAGCCAGACTAACAGTGGGAGTGAAAGTAAATCTTTCTATAAACCCAGTGAGAGAGCACAATCCTAATGGAAAACCAATATTGCTTATGAAATGAATGTGCCGTAGCTACAGAGCACTCGAGAGAATAAGATCACAGGTTAAAAACTAAGAGTCACACATTTCAAAATGTTAGATATTAACTATGACTATAGGCTTATTCCAATTACTGAACAAAAGTATTACACTACAGAGCTTTGTATAAACACTCCTCAGGAAATATCTTCCAAAGCACTGTCAGAACATTTGTTGAAAGGAAACTACAGCCTAGGTGTGGTAAGAGGGTCATATCAGCTTTTGTGTGTGGCCAAGGCTTGAGGGCAAGGCAGAAGAGGTTAGATTTAAGCATAGGAGCATTTTCAAATTGAAGTCACAGTGACTAAAAGCCAGTGACATGCCTTGAGCAACAAAGAAATGTAAACTAGATCCATTGAAAAGCTTAGTAATTTGCAAGATGAAAATAGTGGGAGGCGGATCACTTAACTTGTGAAGTTCAGTCAACTACTCTAAGAAATTCAGCATTTATTATCAAGACTGACTAGAAAAAAATCCTTTGGGAATATGATAATGATGTTGGCTGAGCAAAATCAGTGAATGCATGCATAACAGTTTGGACATTTTCATTTATTTTTTTTGGTATACCAATTAGCATGTAAAGTTGGCTGGCCTGATTTATGGCTACAACGTCCAGTCAGGGAAGAGAATAAAGCTCAGTGGTAGTAAACTTGGAGCCAGGTCAAAATCTTAATGAGGCCTTGAATTTCCTGAACATCTATGGAAAGGAGTTTTAGGGATAAAATAGGCAGGTTTAGGGAGTTTTAGGAATAAAGAGGGTCCATGGGGGATAAAGGTATAGGTAAGGGCTTGGAGCTGCCAAAAGGCATACATTCATAGAGGGGATAAAAAAGGTGCCACCGGATAAGGGGAGAGGAGGACATCCATTCACAGAAGAGAGGGGAAAGCCACAGGGTATGGGGAGAAAAGGAAACAAACTTTCACAGAGGATAGAGAAATGCCGACAAATGGGAGAAAAAGAAAACCACATTTTCACAAGAGATAGAGAATTCCACCACTGAAGGGGAAGAAAAAAGAAGAGGACACCACGTGAGTTTTGAGCTTTGAAGTTGATATTCTATGAATTGGTAGGGAGTATGAAGAAACAAAAAACTGTAGCCTTTATAAACCTTAGAAAAAAGGAGCTTAGTGGATTACCCTCTTGGATCCTCCTCCCTACGTGGGAATCTGTCCTTGCTTGCAATAAATTCCCACCCTTTTCATCTACCACCTTTTGTCCATGGCTTCATTCTTCGAATCCACCTGGACAAGAACTTGAAAAAGAAACTACCCTGCATCCTGCTCAGGAAAACAACACAACTCACTATCTCAATCTTTCTTTTTTTTTTTTTTTTTTTTTTGGCAAACACTCTAGCATAGTATACAGACAAAGGCAGTTACCATCTAATAAGATGCAGTTACACATACCAGAGATCAGCAAACTGGCTTTTGGGTTTTATCTGGCCCACTATCTTTTTTTATACATCCAGCAAGCTAAAAAGACTTTTTACATTGTTAAATGGTTGTGAAGAAGATATCAAAGGAAGAATCATATTTTTTCATGGGAAAAATATATAAAATTGAAACTTCATAACCATAAATGAAGTTTTATTAGAACATATCCACACATACTTACTTATGTACTAGAGGCCTGATGCACGAAATTCGTGCAAGTGTAGGCCTTCCTTCCCCTGGCTGCCGGCTTCCCTCTGGCACCCAGGATCCGGGCTTGCTTCCCTCCACTGCCGGAGGGCACCCTGGACCCAGGCTTTCCTCGCAGCACCGGCTTCGTCCAGAAGGACGTCCAGTCTAATTAGCATATTATGCTTTTATTATTATAGATTACCTATGGCTGCTTTTATGCTAGAGTGATAGTGTTGTGTAGCTGTGTGGTAGGCAGTTAGACAGACATGAGCAGAGCAAGGATGATGGGCCAGATACAGAAGGTCACCATGGGGGAAAGCCCTGGATGCCTAGTAATGGGCAAAACTGGAAAAACAATTACCTCTACCCCCAGTTCATGTGGTTCAGACCCTCCCCTGACCTTTCCTCCCCTGGCATGTTGCTTGTCCTGTGGATTAGATCACCTTAGAGGGGGGGAATGAACAAGGGACCTGAGAATAGCTCCTAACATTAAGCCCCCAGGACAATGAGGTTCTGACCCACATCAAATGCATCTAGGCCCCTGTTGTGTTTCAGCTCCTCACCCAGAAAAGCAGCAAACTTAGGCAAGCAACACTACAGCTGACCTCATGATCAGCTGCATTGACTAATGACCCCCGACCTGGCAGCAAACAATCAGTGGAGACCATAACCCTGAAAAAACACACCTGGAAAGTTGATGAATATTCTATTGAGAGCCTCCCTTAATAGCTCCCCCAAAACCCACACCCTTAAAAGCCCTTAGAATGGATGTCCCACTTTTTTACAGCTACATAGTATTTCACAGTGCAAATGTCCCACAGCATTTTTATCCACTCATCTACTGACGGGCACTTAGGCTGTTTCCAAATCTTAGCTATTGTAAATAACACTGCTATAAACATAGGGGTGCATGTATTCTTTCTTATTGGTGTTTTGGGGTTTTCAGGATATATTCCCAGAAGTGGGATCACTGGGTCAAACGAAAGTTCCATTTTTAATCTTTTGAGGAAACTCCATACTGTTTTCCATAGTGGCTGCACCAGTCTGCATTCCCACCAGCAGTGCAGTGGGGTTCCCTTTTCTCCACATCCTCACCAGAGCTTGTTGTTTGTTGATTTATTGATGGTAGCTATTCTGACAGGTGTGAGGTGATATCTCATGGTTTTAATTTGCATTTCTCTGATGATTAGTGACTTTGAGCATTTTTTCATATCTCTCTTGGCCATTTGTATGTCCACATTGGAGAAATGTCTATTCAGGTCTTCTGCCCATTTTTTAATTGGGTTGTTTGTCTTCTTTTTGTTGATTTCTATGAGTACTTTATATATTTTGTATATTAACCCCTTATCAGATGTATCATTGGCAAATATGTTCTCCCATTCAGTGGGTTCCATTTTCAATTTGATGGTGGTTTCTTTCACTGTGCAGAAGCTTTTTATTTTGATGTTGTCCCATTTGTTTACTTTATCCTCAGTTTCCTTTGCCCTAGGAGATGTATCCCTTAATATATTGCTACATGAGATGTCTGAGAGTTTACTTGTCTATGTTCTCTGCTGGGATCTCCAGCATCTAGAAGGGTTCAGAAATCTGGAGAAGGGGCTGCATGTAAATTAATAAAGAGACTAGACATGAAATATAAATTTGGAAGGCATTTTGGGGAGACAGAGGAGACCTAGCTTCAGTAACCAAGTTCTCCGAATCTCTGGACCCCTAGCTTTTTATTAATACAAAGTGCCCTAAGGCAAAGCAGATATACATATCAAAGGTAAGGCTTGGTATACAGTAGGCATTGTCAGGTCGGGGGAACCGCCCTCAGCTGCTCAGCTGTGTGGCCAGCAGCAGGTAATAACATGTAGATTGAAACGCCCTCAGCTGTCTGGCAACAGGCAATAATATATGCAGATTTTCAGGTTTGGGGAAATGCTTTCGGCCATTCCAGCAGGCAATAATATGTATCCTCAAGCCCTGCTGAATATAGAAGCCCTTCAACCTTTTGAGGACTTGTTGCATTTATTATGACATGCTGAAATTAGCTTCCAGCAGTTCTTCTCTCAGATTTTTATAGTTTCATGCCTTATATTTAAATATTTTACCCATCTTGAGTTTATTCTTGTGTATGGTGTAAGTTGGTGGTCTAGTTTCATTTTTTTTTTTTTGCATGTGTCTGTCCAGTTTTCTCAGCACCATTTGTTGAAGAGACTGTCTTTATTCCATTGTATGTTCTTGACTCCTTTGTCAAATATTAATTGACCATAATGGTGTGGGTAAATTTCTGGGGTCTCTGTTCTAATCCACTTGTCTGTATGCCTGTTCTTGTGACAGTACCAGGCTGTTTGGGTTATATTGGCTTTGTAGTATAGTTTAATATCCAGTATTGTGATCCCTCCTCCTTCATTCTTCTTTCTCAAGATTGCTGTAGCTACTATAGGTCTTTTATGGTTCTAAAACAATTTTTGGAGTATTTGTTCTAGCTCTGTGAAGTATGCCATTTGTATATTAATAGGGATTGCATTGAATCTGTAGATTGCTTTGGGTAGTATAGAGATTTTAATGATGTTAATGAATGGACCTGGAAAATATTATGCTAAGTGAATTAAGCCAAACTGAGAAAGACAAATATCACATGACTTCACTTATTTGTGTAATCTAATGAACAAAATGAACTGACCAACAAAATAAGACTTAAAACAGGGAGACATGGAACAGACTGACATACCTCAATGTGGGGTAGGGGGGATGAAAAGAAATAAACCAAAGAACTTATATACTTATATGCATAGCCCATGGACACATGCAACAGGGTAGTGAAGACCTGGGGGTGGGTAGGGGCTGGAAGGAAAGGGAAAAGGGAGGGATGGGAGATATCTGTAATAATATCAGCAATAAAAAATATATTAAAAAAAAAAAGAATGGACAACCTAGTGTGCTTCTCACTCCCTCCTGAGAGTATGTGCCTTTTCCCTCTCCCCTTCCTCCCCCCGCCTCCCTGGGGCAGGTTACTTTTACCTTTCTCTCTTTCTCCTAAATTCCAATGGCCTCTTCTTTTGCTTCTGTCACTTGTTTCCTGCTTCCATTTCTTCTATTGCTCACTTCTACTTCTGTGACTTTCTAAATAAAATTTCTCTTATAGTTGAAGTCTTGGTTCTGAATTTTTTCCTAGTCAGAATTCAATTACCAAGTTTGCTAAACCAAGGTCCAATCTGACCCCACCCCCACTGGTCTAACACCTGGTGCTATTTTTGCTGATGCCAACAGTTCCATCAGAAACTGTATGACCTACAAATCTTAAAATGTATATTACATAATGTGTATATTTTAAATGTCATAAATTATTGGGCTATATTCATTTCATAAGCAATGACCTTTTCTAGCCTGGTTCCTTTTTGCCATTGATTTACCTTCTCCATTAAACTGTAAATGTCCTGGAAAGAAGGCTCGTGTCTACCACAGTTCTTTGCACATAGGACTTGAATAAATGTTTGTTAAATTAATAACTATCCCAAATAATTTGATGCAATTTTTTAGTGAGTTCTTATTATATTCCTGATTATGAATAAAGTACATCATTGGATAGAGTGAACTGACTTGAAAGAAATTGATTATATTATCATAATTTTGAGGGGTTCATAATTTTATTACAGAAATAATATAAATTCAAGAGTGTCATTACATAGCAATACAAAGCAGTACATTATTTATCAAATACTTGTTAGCGACACAGACTCCATTATAATAATACTAGATATTAATCATCTTCATAAAAGCTAAAATTTTTTAAATGTTCACTATGTGCTTGGTTAAATCCTAATGTGTTACTTTAATTAATCTCACAACAAACCCCCATGTGAATACAATTATCATTTTTATTTTAAAAATGACAAAGCAGTAACATTTTGGGGTCACATGGACTGAGCTAGAAATTGAATCCAAATAACATATTCTTATTTTTAAATATTTTCAGGAAAATAACTTTGAACTTGGCCCACAATAGGTATTTAATACATCTTAGGCAATTCAGAATCTGAAAATATGCTAAGGGAATTAAAGAGGAGAGATAGGTATTGAATATGGAAGTGAGAGTTTTCTGAAGAGGAATAGGAATGATTTATATGGGTGAGAAGAAGAGAGAAAGTCATTTGGGTAGGGGAAAGTAATCCAAAGACATAGGCTTATTGTAAGGGGTATGATTTGCCTCTATATTGACTAATATCATCATTGGCTTCTACTTTAACTGAGAAATTAAAGAGGTTAATTAGTATATAAAATTTAAGAACAAAATATTGTTTTCTTGAATTAACAAAGTTTCATTTGCTAAATTTTGGTTTCAAATTGTTCTTCAGAACAAGAAGTATTCTATATATTTTTTTCTCCAGAAATTATTCAGACCACAAAACAACAAAAAAATTATACTTTCGATTTTCCTCTATTATATTTAAAACTAGAGGCCCAGTGCACGAAATTCGTGCACGGAGGGGGTGGGTTCCCTCAGCTCTGCCTGCACCCTCTGCAATTCGGGACCCCTACACCTTTTTCTTATCTAGCTAACCTCTTCACATTTAAAAAAATTAACTGAAATCTCACCTACTGTAGGAAATCCTATTTGAACAAATGTCTTTACAATCTGTATTAAGTATTTTAATAGTATACCATTCTTTTTCTTTAACAGCTACTTAGAGTGGATGCAATGTGGTTTTCATTCTTGCATCTGAATATTTTCTTCTTGCTCTTGTAATAGCAAAGCTTATCCAATTTAAATTTTCCCTTCAAGGGCTTATATTTGGTTCAGTTTCTAGTTGGCTTCCTGCTTTTTTTTTTTTTTTTTTAGCAATAAATTTGGGTTGTGATAGTAAGCCTCACTTGTAATCAAGCCTGTAGGTCTCTCTACCTGAATATTTCTATAATACCTATCACTTTAGCATACCAGAGATTGCGTTCATTTATAGAAAATAACAATAAATGTCACCTGATCATTTGATCTTCTAGTAATATTTTATAACAAGATGTATTATTCTAGTAATTTAACTATTACAAAACTGAGGCGTACAGAAATAAATTACATTGAACAATAAAGAATGACTCAAATATGAAAGCATAGTACACTTAGGGCCTCCTTTGTCCTGTGCCTCAGATATCATAGTATAGTTCACAGTTCACATGGAACTCAGCTTCCTTTAAAATAGGAAGGGATGCCATACTCATGAAGCAGCTACTTCCACACATTTTTTTTTATTTAATTCATAGCACATACTCTTTGTACTAATTATTGGAAAATCGTCCTAGCAATTGCCTCTGTTCCTCTCTGTATTGTTGCCTTACATTCTGATGTGATTACTGCACTTTTATCATCCACTCGCTCTATTAAGATTGTGAATATTTTAAGGGCAGAGATCATGACTTGAGCTTGTGTTTCTCTGTCATGGTGCCTAGATAAATACTCAAAGGCCATCCAGTCCAAATGACTGTGATGAGAGAGGCCCACTGTTGCTGGAGACCTCTGGTTTTTATTTAAGGGCCTCACTTGTTCTGTGCCTTTACAGAGGGGTGAGTAGGGGCTGAGGGAATTTGAGGAAACCCAGACAGAATTCTCCTCCTAAAAGATTTTGCTAAGCTGGTGCCCAGGACCACCAGGCATTTGTCCAATTAAAACCCGGACACACAGCAATAACAAAGGCACTGGTCTCCTACTGCTAATGCGTGGGGATCAAACCCCAGCCTGCAGGAACTCACCCCGCAGTCAGGACCAGGCCGCTGGGTAGACCTGAGCTGGTGCTCCTAACTCTGGGGAGAGGGAGACTTCCCATGGCTGCAGGCTAGAGGCCCCCGACTCCACACCACCCGCCCCAACAGGTCCCTGGAGCAGGTTGGTCAGCTTAGCGGCTTCTTAGCCTGGGATTGCAGGACAGCTTGGCCAGGCTCTGCTGGCCTGTTCACCCCATGATCACGGGTCAGCTCGGCCTGGCCTGTTCGTCCTGTGATCGCAGGGCGGCTTGGACCTGGACTCTTCGCCCCGTGATCGCAGGGCGGCTTGGACCCGGGCTCTTCATCCCAGAATCGCAGGGCAGCTCGGCCTGGCCTGTTCACCCTGTGATCACAGGGCGGCTTGGACCCGGGAAGGCGGCATCGGGCGCTGCCTGCCCGGGTCCAAGCCGCCTGATGCTACCTGCTCGGGTCCCCATCTCATCTTGGATCCGCCAGCGGCTTCCAGCATTGCCCCCGCTGTCTGCCCAGGTCCCTGACTGCAGCTTGGGTCCCATCAGCAGCATAGGGCCTCTGCCTCCGCCGTTGCGTATGCAAATTTATCTGCCATCTTTGCTGGGTTAATTTGCATATCACTCCTGATTGGCTGTGGGCATACGGTCAATTAGCATTTTTCTCTTTTATTAGTGTAGATAAAGGGTAAAAAGTAGCTAATAGCAGTAGCAGCAGCTGCAAAATGAATTTTTGCAATTATGTGGATGCTTTAGAGCCAGAGCATCTTTAAAACAAAACATTCACTCCTCAACCTAGCTCAGCCTTCCATCACGTAAGAAAAAAAAAATTAAAACCAAAACACATTGAGCTTCTTTCTCATTAAAATTTACACTTCAAGGGACAAGGTGAATAAAAAAGCAGTCATTATAATTACATCTTCTCACCCATGGTATATTACCTTCTTTATATTTCAATGGGCAATCTAATTCTACTATCTAAAAAAATTTACCTCCAACCGAGAGACAAGATGATATTTGTAAGCATAAGGTGTGTAAAATTGTGTGATGCAGAGCCTGCTGAAAGTACCTGCCTGCCGGTGTGTTTTTAAGTTTCTAGAAGCCCTGAGATCATTATGTGTCAATAAGACATGTACCTATAAAGTACCAGAAGAATCATTTTCTCCCATTATATGCCATAATAACATGTTATACCTCTACATAAACTCTGGCTGCTCCATAGCTATCCATATCCCTCTCTCTCCAGCTATTCTATTCCCTACTCTTCTGAGAGAGAGTAGGGAATATAATACAAAGTGGTTCCTATACCTTATTTTATTTAATCCTCACACAATAATAGGAGCTAAGCATCAGTAACTCAATTTTTTAAGACATAAGAAAACTAAGGCTTAGAGTGTTTAAGAGATTTTCCCATGATTACCTCAGATTTAAAAGGCTGAGCCAGACTTGATACCCAGATCTGGCATCAAAGGCCTCAAGTGCTTTAATTTTTGTTCATTTTCTATATACCTCACTCACACAAATTCATTCACGCCCATCATAATGCCTTGCACATAGTGTTTATGTATGTTTTATTATTTTTTAATCCTCACCAAAGGACATGCTTATAGAGAGGGAGAGACAGACATTGATGTGAGAGAAAAACATCAATTGGATTTTTTCCACACATTCCCTGACTGGAGATTGAACCTGCAATCCAGATATGTGCCCTGACCGGGAATCAAACCAGCAGCCTTACTGTGCACAGGACAATGCCTAACCAACTAAGCCACTCAAGCTTTGCCATAGTGCTTTTTTGAGTTGAATAGTTTAAATAAACCACCCAGTAATGATTGATTTTCATAACTCATACTTTATCTTTTTATCACCTTGGTGTAACTGAAACCAAGGTTCGACTGCCTGCCTCCACAAAAGCCAAACTCAGAGATAGGTCCTGGTGAAAAAAGGAAAGAGGTTTATCCCAGTGCTGGTACCTTGAGAAGATGGAGGACTCTTGTCCAAACCCCATCTCCCCTTCTCAGTGCAGGTAGATGTTTTTATAAGGAGGGAGAGGGAAAGCAGAGCGAAGAGATCAAGGGGACAGAGTTAAAAAGTTCTCTATGTGCAGACCAGCATAGTCCATCAGGATGTCTAAATTAGTCAAGTGGTCTGGCATGCATTATCCTGGTCTTTATCATCCTGGTTCTATGTAATCCTAGTTCTATGTTAAAGTTCAGCAATTTTCCTAGAGCTGGGATGACTGAGGTTGGAGTCTGTATCTTCTGAAGTTAGTTCTTAGGATTCTTACAAAAACATGATGTTTACCTATAAGCTACATATTAGTCAAAGTCAGCATTTACAGAAACAATGTCAAAAGAATGTTGGGGTGGGTTACAATTCCCCACTGTTACAATGGTAATTTCATTTTTAATATTTTGAGGAACCACAATATTTTTTCCCATAGCAGCTGTACCAGTTTACTTTCTCACCAATATTGCACAAAGGTTCCAGTTCCTATACATCCTTGCCAACATTCATCATTTTCTGTTGTTCTTTGTTGTTGTTTTATAGTAGCCACTCTAATGAGTGTGAGGTGTTATCTCATTGTAGTTTTGATTTGTATTTCCCTAGTGATTAGTGATCTTGGGCATATTTTCATGGGCTTAATGGTCATTTGTATGTATATATATACTAGAGGCCCGGTGCATGGCATTCGTGCATGGGGTGGAGGGGAAGTTCAGGCAAGCCTGTGTCCTTTCACAGTCCAGGAGCCCTCAGGAGATGTCTGACTACATTTTTAAAAAAATCACCCTGTACTTAATTTTCTTACTAACTCCTCCTTTTAAACTCCCCTCACTCTCACATTCTGTTTCTTCTTTTTATTTAACTATTTTCCTGGCCTCACCCCATTTTAGCATCCTCTTTCCTACTTTCTTTCCCTCCCTCCCTTTGAATCTCCCACAGCTCCTCTGCCTCCCTCCCTCCTCCCTTCTCTCCCTTCATTCCCCGTGTCTGTCTCCTTCTTACTCCTCCCACCCTCCTCCCCATTCACCTTTCCCTTGTGAGCCTGAACCCTGCCTCCCTCCCTCCTTCCCTATTATTACCCCCCCCTCCCGCCCCAACCCCTTACCATGTTCACTGGTTTCTCTTTTAAACCTTCCCCTTTCCTCTCTGGGACCTGCTTCCAGCCCCGTCTGAGCGCACTTTGTATTAAAGCTTCCGTTCGGGGAGCATTAACCCCCAGCCCAGGGCCCAGCACCGGCCAGGCACCCCCTTTCCCGGCCTCCCCACTGCCGTCCTCCTCCCATTCCCTGCCTGGGATGCCCCAACTTCTAGTCAACAAAGTATACTTAATATACCACCAACCGAACCCTGTCTTTGGGGTCCAGCCCTCAGGGATGAAAAGAGTACCCTCCTTAATGTACAACTCTGCCCCAGCTAAGCTGTGCCTCCCCCCAGTGCAGGGCGCCCAGCCCAGCAAGGGTGGCCGAGGACGCAGGCGCTGCTGCCACGAAGCAGGACCGCCTCTGCCCGGAAGGCCTCGGACCATCCACCCCTCCATCCCGGGACCCGCAGGTGCCTCCGCCAATGGCCCACCCCAGGGGACACAGCTCTCCTCCTGAGTTTGGGTGGGACTCCCCGCTCTGCACCGCCTGCACCCCGACCCTTGCCTCGCTGGGCGCACCTGCTCCGCCCCTCCCCATGGTTGCCATCCCCTACCACGTGAGCCCCGCGTTTCCTTCCCTTTTCCATTCCTGCAGCTTTTTCTTGTTCCCTTTCTGTATTTCTGTTTCTCCTCTCGTCCTATCTGCAAGCAGGCCTGCCTTCCTTTCCCTCTCCTTTCTTATCCCCTCCTATCATATCCTATCCAACCTAACCTGGGCCTCACAGCTGCCTGAGCAGGGGGCGGGGACGCATGCTGCTGATCAGTCATTACGTGATAGTGTTCCGACCAATTTGCATATCACCCTATTATTAGATAGATTCTTTGGAAAAATGTCTATTCAAGTCCTTTGCCAATTCTTTTTATTTTATTTTATTTATTTAATGAATTCACATTGGTTCATAAAACCATACAGGTTTCAAGTGTACAACACAACAAAACATCAGCTGCACACTGCATCATGCACCCATTGCCCCAAGCAAAGTATCTTTGTGTTCTTACTTTCTCCCCTTTTGCCCACCTCCACCTACCCCCACCCCCACTTGCCCTCTGGCTGACAACACATTTTTGTCTGTGTCTATGTGTCATATTTTCTTTCTTAATCCCTTCACCTACTTTCATCCAGTCTGCCAGATCCCCCCTCTGACAGCTGTCAGTCTGTCTCATGTATCTATATCTCTGTTTCTATTTTGTTCATCAGTTTATTTTGTTCATCACTCATAATTTAGTATGAATACTCAAAACCCTTTGACTACACAAACTAAGATACTTAACAAGCCAAGAAGAGAGGAGAGTAATTCTATAAATAAGTTTAAACTACTGTATAATTTTTCTCAAAGGCTACAGCAATAGGTCAGAACTTTGTAAGTATTACACTGACTGATAGCTATATTGTGTACTGTTATTAAAATCTTACCCGATTTAAGACTCTTATGAAGGGATTTTTGTGATATTCCCAAAGATAAAAAGTTATTTAATATTTTATTTTTTTGGCAACATTCAACTCACTTTAGCTTATATTGTCATATTTCAGAGGCCACATATCAGGAAAATATATGCAGTATATTTAAGTTACTTTGATGGCCTAGTTACTTTCTGGTAATACAGTATCACAACTATTAGTTTAGTCTTGTTCCAGGGATTCTGATTTTAGTTAGTTCATTTTATTAATATATATTTCTTTTGCTTACTAAACTACTTATTTTTTTTTACAGAGGGAAATATACTGAAGGGTGTATGCAATGTTATTCTTTGCCATGGCTTCATATTGGTAATATGCATTTCAATTCTAGCACATGCCATCTGCGATGTCCCACCAATGTCATTCTCCTTACTTTTGCAAAATAAGGAAATTTGACTATTCCTTATTTCCCCAAACTTTTAGTGGATGTAGTTGGCCTGTAAAAATTAGAGTAAGTAAATAGCTGCAGATGTTTCCCACACAAACTCATGAACAGTGTGTTGTGTTCCTGATGGAATCCAGTCTCAAGCCACATTCTGCCACATCCATTATTGACTAGCTTAGCAGGCACAAGAAATGGTCATACAATATTTTTGGTAAAGGCCGTAAGTTCTTGCACTTTGTCCTCTTAGGCAGTTGACAAATGTTCATTCTTAGGCTGTTGAATACCCAGAATACCACTGGATACTTATAAAGCAAGCAAAGCTAAACTGATTACAATCACTACAGCAAGCAAATATGCCATTTTGACAGAAGAGTTTCAAAAGGAGGAAGTCAGAAGTGGGAGGTTATAGGGTTTTGTGGTCTGGGTCCAAGTGTTTTCAAGGTGTGGATATGATTGGTTTTGTGCAAAGTGTGTGGCATTACATTTGAGGATTCTTACACACAGAGAAGAGAGGCTCTTGAAGCAAGTTTTGATAAGTAAACTCTTGATTGATAAGCAAGCTGTTTGCCTAGGTGAGCAGGGTGCTGTCACTGATGAACTGATTTGTAGGAGTTTTCTGAGGCAAACACAAAAGTTATTTACTGGTTAACAGCTTTATATTACCAGGCAAAATGCTTTGCTGGCAAAAACAGATGTCTGTTTTCCTATGAAGTATTTAAGTTTTTTCAAGAGGTGAGTAAATACCTAATGTGAATTAGTCATTTAAACAATTATCCCAAAGGTATAATTAAAGTTTATTTATACACACACCTATAGATGTACTCACTTAGTATTTAATATCATATACAGTAAATAAAACACTTGCAACTGTGTACAAGTGGAGAGGCCAGAAAGTGTATACAATTTTGAAAAAATAACATTTAAAACAGTGTTGTTAAGTTAGAACACTGCTGATGATGAGCAAATAAAATAGTCCTATTTTATTATGCTATTCTTACAAGAGAATTTAATAAAATATTTAACCTCAAACTCTAAAGGTTTACTTTGTATATATGTCAATTGTGAAATGTAGGTTTTTTTCTTCTAGTTTATGATATTTTGATTTTTCAAAATTCTTATTAATAAATTCAAATAGACAAATATGTTAAACAATTACCAATATTTTGCATACTTGCTACATCTGTCTAATTTTCTATCCACCATCTATTTAAATTTTACTGAACACTTTTAAAGTAAGTTTGAGATATCATAACACCTAACCCTTAAGTACCTAACCATGTGTCTACTAAGATTAAGGACATGCATTAGCATCACTATACGCTACTATCTCATCTGAGAAAATTATTACCAAATCTGTAATATCCAAAACACAAGCTGCTTTCAAGTTTCAATTCAGAGATTTGTGTTATATTTTACAACAATTTAAATGAATAATTTAAACAAATTCTTATTTAATTGTTCTACATCAATATTCCAAATAAATACACACATTTTACAGTTATAACTATTTCTGTATAGGAGTTATAAAGGAATAATTTTAAAATATTAAATCTTTAAAGAAATTTGACAATTAAATTAATGATATTATTTCATGGTAACAATATAACGTGTTGTAATCGCATTACATTTCACAAAAAGTGGAATTTTGCCAAGTGTTGATGTTTACTTCATTAAAATGTATTCTAGATTCCCATTTCAAAAAATATTTGTATGCCCCTTATATTGTAATTAACCAATATAATTTCTGTTTTGTTTGAGGAAATTAGAAAGATAAAATCTCATTTTATTTTATGTAATTAGCTTAATTTATATTTGTGCTAACAGTCAAATGTATTAGTTGGGAAAAGCTTATTCTTCATGTTATCCTCTACTCTGCAATCTCATACAAGGCTCACAGCCCTAGGAAGAGTGTTAATACTATTACTTCAAAATTTCCAAATTGATTTTTTTAAATGGGCATCTATGTTGAAGAATAAAAGGTAGGGAATTATCTAAAGTAAATTCACTCCTAAGGTTTATCTTCACAGTAATCTTATGGTAATGGATGAAAAAGAAAATCATCCTGTCAGTAGGTATTTGCTAACTTTAAAGACAAATAACTTTCACTTCAATGATTTAATTAGTCCACTTTCATGTACAGTCACCCTGCACACTCATAGAAAATTTATATGTAAACCCAGTGACTGATATCAAGTTAGCCATCTTGCTATAAAAATATATGATTTTCAAAGAATGCCTTTTAAAAAACTGGGTTGATTTGGGTTTTTAAGTTTTTATTTATGCAACTAGAGGCCCGGTGCACAAAATTCGTGCACGGAGGGGGGTTGTCCCTCAGCCCAGCCTGTACCCTCTCCAATCTGGGACCCCTCAAGGGATGTCAGACTGCCCATTTAGGCCCGATCCCTGGGATCGGGCCTAAAAGGGCAGTCGGATATCCCTCTCACAATCTAGGACTGCTGGCTCCCAACTGCTTGCCTGCCTGCCTTCCTGATTGCCCCTAACCGCTTCTGCCTGCCAGCCTGATCACCCCCTAACCACTCCGCTGCCAGCCTGTTTGCCCACAACTTCCCTCCTCTGCCAGCCTGGTTACCCCTAACTGCCCTCTCCTGCAGGGTTGATCACCTCCAACTGCCCTCCCTTGCAGGCCGGGTGCCTCCCAACTGCCCTCTCCTGCTGGCCATCTTGTGGTGGCCATCTTGTGTCCACATGGGGGCAGAATCTTTGACCACATGGGGGCAGCTATATTGTGTGTTGCAGTGATGATCAATCTGCATATTACTCTTTTATTAGATAGGATAGAGGCCTGGTACAGGGGTGGGGGCCAGCTGGTTTGCCCTGAAGGGTGTCCCTGATCAGGGTGGGGTTCCCTTGGGGCGTGGGGCGGCCTGAGCGAGGGGCCTGTGGTGGTTTGCAGGCGGGCCATGCCCCCTGGCAACCCAAGTGGAGGTCCTGGTATCTGGAATTTATTTTTCTTCTACAATTGAAACTTTGTAGCTTGGAGCGGAGCCAAGCCTGGGGCTCCCTCCGAGGTCCGCAGCCATTTGTGTTGGGGTTATAATTGAAACTTTGTTGCCTTAAGCGGGTGGGCCCAGCCAAGGTGTGCGGAAAGCTTTGCTTCCCCTGTTGCCGGCGGCAACCCTGGCCTGCTCTCTCAAGCTCTATTCTGCCGCCATTTGTTTTAATTTGTTTACCTTCTATAATTGAAACTTTGTAGCTTGAGTGGAGGCTTAGGCCTGCAATGGCTGGCAGAAAGCTTGGCTTCCTCTGTTACCTAGGAAACCTTGCTCTCTGTGGCTGTAGCCATCTTGGTTTGGGTTAATTTGCATACTCACTCTGATTGAATGGTGGGCGTGGCTTGTGGGCGTGTTGGAGGTATGGTCAATTTGCATATTTGTCTATTATTAGATAGATTATGCTAAGCAGAAAAACAATGTTGATTTGAAGGGAAAAAAATAAAAGGAACATAATCAATTAAGTTGATTTAGTAACAGTAGAATTTTATCCAACTGAGATTGACATTAGCCAATTTTTTATGTCCAGACATGAGAAGCAATTCTAAGGAACTCATTTTTTTTTTTTCAAATTGCATTCACTTCTTTCAGACTCTGAGGAAGGGGCCAAACATTGTACCCAGTAAAGGCATTGGAGACATCAAATCAAGTTATGCTCTTCTGAAGCTTACTGAAAAGTGAAAATAGGATTTGAAAATATCCATCAACTAGAAGTCTGGCTTGGGAGAGCTGCACCGGATGAACAGAAGCAGTTTGCTTGCGATATGTGGCAAAGGAGTAGATAGCAGAGACTACAGCCACCCACTTTTTGAATGCCCAGATAACAACAATGATTTTCAGTCAGGTATAATATAACTTCCTCTATTTCACACCCTCACTTGCAGCATTTTGTTGAAAGATTTCATTGGAAATTCTGGTTTCTAGCTAGAGACACTAATATGGATTCATACTGCTACTTCATATTTTTAAGGTATGTTTTAAAATTGCATATGCATGGGAACAAAACAAAGCAGATAAAGCATCTGGTTCTATGCTTTTTGTCTTTAAGCTATTACATAAGAGACACACAAGCCTTCTTATTTTCAATATCTACTGCCAATAGAAAATAAGCTATTTTGATTTTATTAGCTCTGAAATTTGAACAGATTAAATGAGACAAAAATGCTGGAATTATTTTATAATGCTAAACTCTAAAAGAGAGTATCTATCGTGTAAAGAATGACACAGGAGTCCTAATATTTGCATTCAAATCTGTGTCCACCACATTGCTGTAAAACTCTGAACAAATAATTTATGTAAATCTAAGTTTCTTTTGTTATGTAGGAAAGACTGCTGCTAAGGCAGGAGAAAGAGAAGAGGGAAAAGGGGGAGTCTATCTCACTCACTGAACAAAGGAGTCATCAGTCTTGGGATTTGCCAAGATAAAATCACCAGATGTTCTCATGAATTCTGGGGAAAGCTGCAATAATGTAAAAAAGGGGATCTTGAAATCTATAGGGGGAAACTGTATAAAACCCTTGAACTCCCACCTGGTGGGGCACTTAGACTAGCTGAGTTTCCAGCTTGTGCTTTATGCCAAGTGTATTCTTAATAAATCCACTTGCTATGCTTCCTTAATAAATATGCTTGCTTTGCTTCAACATTTCTGTCTGTCACTGGTCTGAAATCCTTCTCCTGAGGTGACAAGAGCTGAGGGGAGAGCTGAGCCTCCTTTGACTCTGGTGGGTGGCTCTCAGGTAACAATTTGACTAAACATTACTATCATTAGATCATATTTCATGAGTTATTGAGAGGATTAACTGAGGAAAAAAATTATAAAGGTATTAGAAAATGGCCTAATACTTGCCATTATTTTTAATATCGTATAATCATTTTCTTAGTTTTATTAGTGTAATAAAAAGTGCTGTTTCCTATAATATTTCTATGAATTTTCAATGAACTTTACCTTTTTCTTTTTTACCTTCATTCTTACTTTTAATGCAGGAACCAATGCAAGTTACCATACATAACCTTTTTTTCCAAGTTATCATTGTCTCCTGTTTATAGATTTAGAACATTTTTCATTCCAGCCAAATATTACCATTTGTAGCAGTCTCCTTTTGTATCTTAAAAATGCATTACATTTTTCAGTATCCTTAGCAGGCCATTGTGATAATGTTGCTAACTTATAGCTTATGGGGCAAAAATAATGCAACCCTCCCCCCACATTTAGGCCAGACCCTTAAAACTCTTTTATACATGATCCTCTGGGCTTTTCCTCTATGCTGTCTTCATTCAGGGGAGCAATAGAATCCACATTTTAAATACAGAAAGAACACACGAGGAAGGAGAAAGGGTATCTCCACATCTTGCAAAAGGACTGTCTGTCTATTACCTCCACCTGTTTGGACTTACACGATTAAAAAATAAACTTCAATTGTGTTTATCCTCTGATATTTTAGAGTGCAACTATTCTAGCAGCTCTTATAGCAGCTCTGATTAAAGAGAAAACCACAGGCCCAAAATGACATAATTTGTGCTAAGTCCCATAAAACCAAACCCGATTTAATACCTGACCTAATTATTGTTTGAACCTCTGCCAGAAATATAATCTTTAACAACCAGTCTGAAAGTTTCTGATCAAGCACTAGTAATTTATCAAGTGAGCCTTTTTTTATCTCCCCAACCAGAAAGAAGAAATCTGCATTATAAATATCTTTACTCCAAAATAAGGTGTCCCAGTCTAAAAATAATCCTTTCTTTTCTTTTGCTAATAGTTCCCTTGTTCCAACCTTCTTCCTATAAAAATTTTTTACTTGTACAACACCTTGGAGTGCCCTTCTAGATGCTAGATGGGATGTGGCACTACTCATAAATTGTTTAATAAACCCAATTAGATTTTCAAATTAACTTGAATTTTGTTTTCAGCTCTCAAGGTGGGAAAATCTCATAAACATATACAACATTTCAAAGTTAGAACAAATGCTCAAATTATCTATAGTCTGAAAGTTTGTTACATCAGGCATTTAGAAACCAATTGCTGAAGGTTACAAAAAAAAAAAATGGTGGCCGAATAGGCAGAGGTATTGTGCACCTGGTCCCTGGGCCAGACTGGAACAACAACTAAATCAGAGAACCTCCACCCAGAATTAAATTAGACACAGCTGAGGAGACAATTTACAACAAGGAAAAGCAGAGGATGCCTGGAGAATGGTAGGAAAGGGGATGTGAGCTTGAGAGAGACAACCGACCTGCAGGCGGAGAGGGTCAGGAGGAAGTAGCATTGCACCAAAGCCACATCCTTTGGTGACAGGTGTAACACCCAACTGTGAAAAGGAAAGGCCACAGGGCTCTGGCAGCCAGGGAATCTGGGCCTAAGACCACAGCCCGAAAGGCAGCCCAAGCAGGGCAATGCTGGGGGAGAGAAACCCACAGTTTTGTTGTTGTTTTGGTCTGGTTTTATCTTTGCTTTTAATCTCTAAACTCAGAACCCAGTACTTTCCAATTGCAAACACTCACCCTAGACTTTGGTACAAGGAGAAAGGCACAGACTTGAGGTGCCTTATGAGAGGCTGGGGAGGGAAGCAAGGCAGAGACACTTGGCCAGGATTCTGCATTGGGACATTCTTAAGCTTCCAAACCTAAATGGCCATTTCTCCCCAGAAGAGCTAGCCCCTCCCAGTAGCCTTAAGACAGGTAATACACCCTGCCCACAGTGTGAGCTATACAAAGAAAAGAAAAGCTCTGAATAGCCCAAAGAACCCTTAGTAACTGGATCATCGGAAGAGAGGCCAGCCCACCCCCTATTCTGGCAACCAGACTGATAAAAACACCAGGTTGCCAGCCAAACCCACTGGTATCTATACAAGGATCTCTGACCAACCAAGGCTAGAGTAATATCTGGGCCACTGGCAGAGGAGTAATTCTGGGTCAGGAAAAAAACACACAACACCACACCCTCCTTATTCCCTGAAAGTGAAACAGGGCCAACCCCATCTAAATCCTTGTCAGAAACAGAAGCTTGAGTGATTAAGACTGACAGCTAGCAAACAGCCAAAGAGGGCAGATTGGCCCCATCTGCATGTAGCCAAGGCCTTCAGAGACTGACATAAGCAGAGGACTTGGATCACTTGGAGAATCAAGCAGAGTGCTAAAACCCAAAAGACAGTGCCTGACAATAGTTAGCTCCTAAGAACCTAAAAAGGAAGCCCAGATTTAGCAGACAAAACAAAAGAGTGGGGTCCTAAACCAGTTCCCAGGGGGCATTAAAAGTCAGCTGAAATGAACAACTTTCTTATTTTTTAATTCTTTAATTTTAAAATATACATTTTTTAATTTTATTTTTCTTTTTACTTTTTTTACACCTTTTTCTTCCTCACTTCTCTTTTTTTTCCTTCATTTTTTTTCCTCCTTTCTCCATTTTAGTTTTTCACTTTCGTGTCCTTTTTTCCCCTTTTTAAAAATGAATATTCTTCATCTGCTTTATTGATGTGCTATTATCCTAGTCTCTGTTGCATTATTTATACATGTAATTTCTTCTTCCTTGCTCCTACTCTATTTCCCCTTTTCTTTTCCTTCACTACTCATTTTTTTTTCTCTCTTCTCTGCTGTTTTTTAAAATTTGTTTTAATTTCTATATTTAGGCCTACCTGCTCTCTCCTCTATTCTCCTTTTCAATAAAATTTTCAAATTTTTTTTCTTCTTGTCTCTTTATATCTTTTCTCTCTCCTCTATTTTAAACCATGGTCATTCCCCTATTCATCCAATTCCTTAACCTTATTTTCTCTAAGTTATGCTTCTACAGATTCTTCTCATTTGTTTTGTTATGTTTTTCACCATAATCATTTTTTTTCTTTCCACTTCTCACTATCATTCTTGTTCTCTTTTCTCCTTCCTAATTTTCTTTTCTCTGTTGGTCACTTTTATTGAAGTTATAGATGTCTTGTGTACATTCGTGTTCTGTTCCTTTTGTGTCATGTCTTGTTGTGTTGCATTTTGTGCTGTTTGGTCAGCAGCTCCACAATGGTTGGCATGATGTTGTAGGGAGCGAGCCACATAACCAGACACCCTGAGAGGAGACTCCATCCATGAATGGGACAATAATATTCAAGACCCAATTACATCAGGAGAACCCAAATATCTCAAGTAGGGGGACTCCCTAGAACACCCAGCCCAGGAGACCTGAAAGATTGCACCACTGGTCCCACAAAACATCTACTACATAAGACAAATTTAAAAATCTGGGTAGCATACCAGTTGCATCTAATACATAGAAACAATTACAAAGGAACAACAAAAATGGGGAGACAAAGAATGAAAGAAAAGGAGGAATCACCAGAAAAGGAATTGAAATGGAGGCAAGCAATTTGAAAGAATTCAGAGTAATGGTTATAAGTATGCTCAAATGTCTGGATGTGAAATTCACCATGTTTAAGAATGAAGAGGAAATGAAGAATGACATAGCTACAATAAAGAACACGATGGAAGAGTTCAACAGTAGACTAGAAGAAGGTGAGGGCTGAATCAGCAACTTAGAAGACATGACAGAAAAAAGACCCAATCAGAGCAGCAATTGAAAAAAATAAATAAATAAAAAGCAGAAGGAGAGACTAAGCGAGCTCTGGGACAACATGAAACAAAATAACATCTGCCAGGAGAGGAAGCTGAGCAAGGAATAGAAAACCTTTTTGAAGAAATAATGACAGAAAACCTCCCTGATTTGGGGAAGAAAAGAGTCACACAAGTCTAAGAAGCACACAGAGTCCCAAACAAGATGAACCCAAAAAGACACACAAAGACACATTGTAATTAAATTGGCCAACGTCAAGGACAAAGTAAGAATCTTAAAAGCTGCCAGAGAGAGACTGAAAATTACCTACAAGGGATCTCCCATTAGACTATCAAATGATTTGTCAACATAAACACATCAGGCTAGAATGGAATGGAATGAAGCATACAAAGTAATGCAAAGCAAGGGACTGAATTCAAGAGTACTCTATCCAGTAAGGCTATTATTCAAAATTGAAGGGGAAATCAGGAACTTCACAGACAAAAAAAAAGTTAGGGAAGTTTATTACCACCAAGCCAGAAATGCAAGAAATGCTAATGACTACTATAAAAAAGAAGAAATAGAAAGGGAAGAAAGAACACAGGCATAAAGAATAAAAATGGCAACAAACAAGTACCTATCAATAATAACCTTAAATATAAATGGACTAAATGCTCTTATCAAAAGGCATGGGGTAGCTGAATGTGTAGGAAAACATAACCTGGATATAAGCTGTTCACAAGAGACATACTACAGAAAAAGGACTCACACAGACTGATGGAAAAAAAATTTTTTTCCAGGCAAATGGAAATGAAAAAAAAAAGCTGATGTAGCAATACTTATATCCAATAAAATAGACCTCAAAGTGCAGGCCATAACAAGGGATAAAGAGGGTCACTTCATAATATTCAAGGGATTATTTCAACAAGAGGATATATATGTGCACCCAATACAGGAGCACCCAAATACAAAAACAAAAACAAAACAAACAAACAAAAACTTCTGGAAGATATCAAGGGAGAGATTGACAGAAATATGATCAGAGTAGGAGACTTTAATACCCCATTGACATCACTGAATAAATTTGCTAGACAAAATATCAACAAAGAAACAGACACCCTGAACAACTCACTAAGTCAGATTGAACTAATTGACATCTTCAGAACATTTCACCCCAAAGGTAAGGAATATACATTCTTCTCAAGTGGACATGGGACATTTTCAGAGATAGACCACATATTAGGACACAGGCTAATTCTCTCCAAATTCAAAAAGATTGAAATTATATCAAGCTTCTTTTCACAATAGCATAAAATCAGAAATCAACTAAATAAAAACAATCAAAAGAAATCAAACATATGGAGGCTAAATAGCATGTTATTAAATAATGAATGGGTTACCAAAGAGATCAAAAAAGAAATAAGAAACAAATGTCAATGAAAATACAAAAATCCAAAATCTATGGGACACAGTGAAATCAGTCCTGAGAGGGAAGTTCATAGCACTCACTACAAGCCTACCTCAAAAAAAAAAAAACTGGTAATAAGTCATATAACCATACAATTTAAAGAACTAGATAAAGAGCAACAAGAAAAGCCCAGAGTTAGTAGAAGGAAGGAAATCATGAATATCAGAGTGGAAATAAATAACATAGAAACCAAGCAGAAAAAATACAAACGATCAATAGAACCAAGAGCTGATTCTTTGAAAGGATAAACAAGATTGATGAATCTCTAGCCAGGCTTACCAAGAGACAAAGAAAGAGGACCCAAATAAACAAAATCAGAAATGAAAAAGGTGAAGTAACAACTGACCCCACAGGAATACAAAGGACTGCAAAAAAATTATTATGAACAACTATTCCAACAAACTGCACAACCTACATGAAATGGACATATTCCTAGAAAAATTCTATCTTCCAATACTAAATTAGGAAGAATCAGAAAACCTGATTAGGCCAATAACTACTGATGAAATTGAAGCAATAATAAAAAAAATCTTCCACCAAATAAATCCCTGTTCTAGATGGCTTCACAGGGGAGTTTTACCAAACATTCAAAGAAAAACTAACACCTCCCCTACTGAGACTATTCCAAAAAATTCAAGAGGAAATAACACTTCCATGTTCTTTCTATGAAGTCAGTATTACTCTAATCCCAAAACAAGATGAAGTCACTAAAAAGAAAAAGAATTATAGGCCAATATCCATGATAAACATAGATGCTAAAATCCTCAATAAAATATTAGCAAATCACATCCAGCAATACATTAAAAAATTATACAACATGACCAAGTGGGATTTATTCCAGGGATGCAAGGCTGGTACAATATCTGCAAATCAATAAATGTAATACATCACATTAACAAATTGAAAAACAAAAACCACATGATCATATCAATTTATGCAGAAAAAAATTAACAAAACCAACACCCTTTTTTGATTGAAATGATCAGCAAAGTGAGAATAGAGAGATCATACTTCAACATAATAAAAGTCTTATAAGACAAACCTACAGCCAACATCCTACTCAGTGCTAAAACCATTTCCCTAAGAACAGGAACAAGATAGGGATGCTTACTGTCACCACTCCTATTTGACATATTATTGGAAGTGCTAGCCATAGCAATCAGACAAGAAGAAGAAATAAAAGGCATCCAAATAGGAAAAGAAGTAAAATTGTCATAATTCACAAATGATATAATATTATACACAGAAAACCCTAAAGACTCCACCAAAAAACTACTATATTTAATACATTAATTCAGCAACATAGCAGGATACAAAATTAACACCCAGAAATTCATGGCATTTTTATACACCAATAATGAACTCACAGAAAGATAAACTTAAAATCCTATTAACCATTGCAAAAAAATTAAGATGCCTAGAAATAAACTTAACTAAGGAGGTAAGAGACCTGTACTCGGACAACTACAGGATGTTGAAAAAAAGATAAAGAAAGATATAAACAAGTATAAGAATATGCCATGTTCATGGACTGGTAGAATCAACATCATTAAAATGTCCATACTACTCAAAGCAATCTATAGATTCAATGCAATCCCCATTAAACAACAACCAGCATATTTCACAGACCTAGAACAAACTCTCCAAAATTTTATATGGAATAAAAAAAGACCCTGAATAGCCTCAGCAATCCTGAGAAAGAACAAAGTTGGAGGGATCACAATACCAGATGTCAAGTTATATTACAAAGCTACTGCTCTCAAAGCTGCTTGGTACTGGCACAAGAACTGACGACCAATGGAAGAGAACAGAGAACCCTGAAATCGACCAAGCCATTATGCTCAATAAATATTTGATAAAGGGGGCAAGAGCATACAATGGAGTCAAGACAGGCTCTTCAATAAATGGTGTTGGGAAAATTGGACAGATACATAAAAAAAAAATGAAACTAGACCACTAACTTATACCATATAAAAAAACAAACTCAAAATGGCTAAAGGACTTAAATGTAAGATGGAAAACCATAAAAATCTTTGAGGAATCCATAGGCAGCAAAATATTAGGCATATCTCGTGGCAATATGTTTACCAATACATCTTGAAGAACAATGGAAACTAAGAAGAAAATAAGCAAATGGGACTACATCAAAATAAAAAGCTTCTGCACAGCAACAGAAACCATCAACAAAATACCAAGAAAGCCCACTGCATGGGAAAACATGTTTGCCAATGTTACATCCAATAAGGATTTAATCTCCAAAAGTTATAGAGAACTCATACACCTTAACAAAAGGAAGATAAACAATCCAATCAATAAATGGACAAAGGACCTAAATAGACCTAGAACAAACTTTCTTAAAAGTGAACCTACAGAAGGCCAAGAGGCATATGAAAAAATGTTCTAAGTCACTGATCGTCTAAGAGATGCAAATTGAAATGACAATGAGGTACCATCTTTGAGCTGTCAGAATGGCTATCAACAAAGGACAAATACTGGAGAAGATGTTCAGAAAAAGGGAACCCTCATACACTGCTGATGGGAATGCAAACTGGTGCAGCCACTGTGGGAAACAGTATGGAGTTCCCTCAAAAAATTAAAAATGAAACTCCAAAAATCCCACTTCTAGGAATATATGTCAAGAAATGAGAAATACCAATCAGAAAGGATATATGCACCCCTATGTTCATAGCAGCACAATTTACAATAGCCAAGGTTTGGAAACAGCCTAAGTGGACATCAGCAGATGAGTGGATTAAAAAACAGTGGTACATCTACACAATGGAATACTATGCTGCTGTAAAAAAGAAATAACTCTTACCATTTGCAACACCATGGATGGACCTGGAGAGCATTATGCTAACCAAAATAAGCCAGTAGAAGAAATATAAGTATCACATGATCTCACTCATTTGTGGAATATAATGAACAGCATAAACTGATGCACAAAAATAGATCCAGCGACATAGAAGCATGGAACAGACCATCAAATCTCAGAGGGAAAGCAGGGGAGTGTTTTGGTAGGTTAAGAGATCAACCAAACATAACCCAATGGACAGAGATAATAGGGAGGTGAAGGCCTGTGCTGGGGGGTGGGAGCAGGCTGGGAGAGGTCAATGGGGGAAAAAGGAGACATATGTAATACTTTCAACAATAAAGAATTTTAAAAAAGAAACAAATTGCTATTGATGTAAAAATCAATATCTCTTGTCTTTTTTTCTACACATTAAAATTTTATTTTTATATGGGGCTTATCTAGAACATGATTGAATGTTTTTCCTCTATTATTTCTTAAGAGTAATCAGAAACTGATATATAGTGACATCAGAGATAGAAATCATGTTCTGTGAAGCAGCAGTCTTTCATTAAGTTTTATCTGTATAGGTAAATGGATTCATAAAAATATATGGGGCTTATAATCAGTCATATCTGGGTTTAAATCCCAGCTCTAATACTACTTTTTTTCTGCTTGCTATAAGGCAAGTTACTAAAATTTAGGTATCCAGTCTATAAATTTGGAATAATAACAGTAACTACATTAAAGAATAATTAGAGAATATATACCTATGTAATATGTACTTAATATATATCTCTACTCATGAAACATAGTATAGAAAGAGAGCAGAAATTAACGTTGACTTTGTATGCCCTATGTGCCAGGAACAGTGCTAAGTATCGTTTAAGATAGATGTTAACTTATTTAATATTCCTTATAATCAATGTGAGTTCCTTCAAAAATCAGGTATTTACATATTATAGTTAACAAGGGGATTAATATAATAATTAAGGCTTAATAATGGTAGAACAAAACTGAAGCTGGGGGGTGAAGATCAGGAGCACTATGACTGTAAATAGGACAATCACTAACCTCTTCAGCCTCAACTGCTGGCACAGATGGAAGATCCAAGTCTCAGAACTGGGACGTCAGAGTGGAAGCTGAAGATTGCAAAGCTGCTTTGCCAATTCATCGCACTGCGTTGAATAAAGTCACTATGTTTGACCTTTATTTATTTCTCTATCTCAAATGAATTCTCACTGGCAAACTCTAACTTGGAACCACACAACAAAGAGAACTCTGAGGAAAGCAATTCCTAGCCTTAGAATTGGCAGTTCTGATGTTGACCTGAAAATAGATAGTATCTTCATAAATACTTTCCATAAATACAGGAAAGGAAGAAGAGAAGAAATTATAGTAAAAACAACAAATGTGTGTCTGGCATTAACTATGTTCTAGGCACACTTCACAATGTTGTTATATTAGCATTCATTTAATTTTAAAAACTCTGTTCTACATTTAAGAGTAATAAGGGTGAACAAGTTAAAGCAGAACTGCTTAGTAGAGCCAAGATTCAAAGCTCCCATCCTTTCTGATATCAGAGCTTGTGTTTTGAAAAGGTGAAACCAGAAATAAGATTATGATCTGTTTAAATTCTAAGCCCTTGCCATTGACCACTGTACCACTTCTATGGTACAACACTTGGTGTTTTGTCTTTCAAGGATTTGCTAAGATAAAGATAGATGATATAGCCATAGATATAGTTACAGTACTGTAAATTTATTTTATATAAATATGTTTAAAATTGCTGGCATATATGAGAGTTGGTCAGCTAAGTTTCAGTGAAGAATAACTCCACTAAGACACATAAATAGAACTGCATAATATGACTATTATGGACTAAGTTGCACTGAAGCCCTGACTCCCAGTGTGACTGTAGTTAAAGAAAAGGCCTTCACAAAGGTAATTACAGTTGAATGAGGTCATAGGGTGAAGCGCTAACCCAATATGACTGGTGTCTTTATACGATGAGGAGGGGACAGCAGGGCTGTGTGCATACAGAGAGAAGGTCATGTGTGGACACAGCAAGGAGTTGGATATCCTCAAGCCAAAGAGGAGACATCAAGAGGAACTAAACTTCTCTACACCTTGAGCTCCGACTTCCTGCTTCCAGGACTGTAAGAAAGAAATTTCCGCTGTGTAATCTACCCAGTCTTATGCTATCTGGTGATGGCAGTCCTAGCAGACGACATAACAGAGTGGGAGAGAGGATGGGTTTGTATGTGCATTGGTAGGATGGGAAGCACTTTGAATTTCACACAAAAATGTACGTGTTTTCTTTAAATAACATCTGTATGAGTCAGGATTCCACTGTAATAGTAATCATCCTATCTATGTTAAAGCAGAAAAGGGTGTTCATAAGAATCCTACAGCTAATATCCTGTTTAATGGTGAAAGATTGAAAGTTCTACCCAAGATCACCTACAAGACAAGGATGTCTGTCCTCCGAACTTCTATCCAGCATTTTACTGGATGTGATACCCAGTACAGACGTGTATAAAGAGAAATAAAAAACATCCAGATTAGACAGAAATAAGTGAAATTATCCTTACTAACAAATCAAATGATCTGCCTTATAGAAATCTGAGAGAATCAACAAAAAAGTTACTATAACTCCTGAATTTAGTAAGTTTTTATAATGCAAAATCAATGAACAATTAACATTTGAAATTAATAAAAATATGATAAACAGTATCATCAAAATATTAAATATTTAGGCATAAATCAGATCAAAGATCTTTAAGATGTGTATGTGAAAACTGTGAAATATGGCTAAGAGAAATTAGAGAAGATTTACATAAATTAAGAGATTAGCCATGTTCATAGTGAAAAGACAATATTTTAAAATATTAACTCTCTTAAAATCATTATTATTGTATATGTGGTCCAGTTTTTCAATTGTTTCAAGCAGGAGGTTAAATTGGGTTCCAGTTCATACCATCTTGGTAGAAGTGAAAATAATTAAAGATGTTTTGATTCTGATATAAAAATAAAATATATTCAACAGAGTATATGTAGTAAAGAGGGACAGAGCAAGATAAAAGAAATCTGAAGATAAAAATCTACTTTTACAAATTAAAGGCTGATGCCAAGTTCAAGTAATTAGACTTTCTGGGCTTCAGTGTTCTCATCTGTGGAGTTAAGGTATTATCTATAGTTTCTGCTCAATACTGTTATTGTGAGACTTCAGTTGCAATATTAAATATTTTAAAGGAAATATTTTAAGTAGTTCAGCAATAACAGGCATATTTCTATGGTAAGAAACTGATCACATAGCCCTAGCCAGTTTAGCGTCGGCCTATGGACCAAAAGGTCCCAGGTTCAATTCCAGTCAAAGGCACATACCTCAGTTGCAGGCTTCTCCTTGGCCAGGGACCTGGTCAGGGGCGTTCAGGAGGCAATCAATCAATATATTTCTCTCACATCAATATTTCTCTCTGTCTTTCCCTCTCTCTTACACTCTAAAAATCAATGGAAAATATCCTCGGGTGATGATTTAAAAAAAAAAACTGATCACATAAATGTTAAAGTGCATATTGAGAAGAAAATTAGCTCTTACTTCAGCGATATGGACTTAAGAGCTGTTTCTGCTGCCTATTAGGTGTTTGGCAAGTAAAACTCAATATTCTCTTCTTTAAAATGAAAGTAACTGTTCCTTTTTTAAAAGGTTGTTTTTAGAAATTTTAAAAAGAAAATATATGCACAATTCTTAGGAAACTGGATTGTGTAATAAGGAATAAAAAAGAAAAGAGAGAAGCAGGTTATGGAAAAAAGAAAAACAGACCATTCTGCACACAGGTGTTACATACTTGTGTTGTCTGGACTTTTTTCTAAGAAGAAGATATCAAGGCCACCACCAGTCTACATTGCATCCCTGTGTGTGTTACTAATAGAATGTGTGAACAAATTTGAGAAAGATGTCTCTTGCTTCAGGGGATCCAACCCTTTAAAAAGCAAAGTGTAAACTGGATTTTAGCCTCTCAACCCAGGGACAGGCTTCTCTGTGCAGGGCACAAACTGCAAAGCTCAGTCTGGAGGCCCTGGTGGTAATGACTGGCATTTATTCTCATTACACTCACCTTCTTGGCTTTTCTTTCAGAATCTATGGCTTCAGACAAAGGAGAATAATTTGAGGATAGGCAGAAGGTGACACTTGGTGTTGAGGTATTTGTTTATATACATTCCCTGAACTCTGAGAAGAATTTGAGCATGTGCTATTTGGGAGAGGTAAGTAGTAATTTTTTTAAAAAATTACATATTTGTGTTATCTATTATACAATGAGCTAAACAATTCATGTTAAGTATTGGTTATTTAAAATAAACATCTTCCTTTTCAAACAAAAAGTTATGAAAGCATATGCAACTCTTTTTAGACTATGATTTCCTTCTTAGGTTCAGAGACTTAAAGATGGTGATGATTCCTCTGAATTAAATTTCCTGTGTTCAAGTTGTACTGAAATATAATGCTAGACATTTTATTTAGATTTTTGAAAGTCGAATAATTAGAACTCTTGCTACTGAAGCTATCTGTGTGGGATTTGTGTATTTGAAAAGAAGAGGTAATGTAAATGAGGAGAAAGAAGAGCACACTGCCAGGACAGGTTTCTGAAGGCAAAATCATGGAGACAGTACATAGATCAGTGGCTGCCAGAGGTGAGGCTGAAGGGGCGGTAGCATACTGTGAGAGATGAGTAGATGAAGCACAGAAGATTTTTAGAGCAATGAAAATACTCTGTATGAGTATAATGCAAAACTATAAAACCAGTAGAAAATGACACTAACAAAAACCTAGATGATACTGATTATGGTGATGACTTTGTAAATATAACAACAAATGTATGATTCATGAAAAAAAAGAATTTATATGTTAGGCTTCATTAAAATGTAAAACTTTTGCTCTATAAAAGATGTCAAGAAAATGAGAAGACAAACCACAGACTAGGAGAATGTGTTTGCAAAAGATAAAAAGACTCGTCTAAAATATACAAAGAATTCTTGACCTCAACAATAAGAAAACAAACAAACCAATTAAAAATGGGCCAATGACATTTATATTAGACATATTTCATATATATATTCTGATATATATACACTGAGTGGCCAGATTATTATGTCTCTGAATGCATAATAATCTGGCCACTCAGTGTATATCTTATATAATAAAAGGCTAATATGCAAATTGTCCCCTCGACCAGGAGTTCGACCAGCAGGCAGGCCAGCCAACCATCCATGTCCTCTCCCCCTGGCCAGGCTGGCCGGACCCCACCCATGCACGAATTCATGCACCGGACCTCTAATATATATATATATATATATATATATATATATATATATATATGCATTCAGAGATCATAATAATCTGGCCACTCAGTGTGTGTGTATATATATATATATATATATATATATATATATATATATACACATATATATATGTATTCTGATATCTATATAGTCGGATGTGTGTGTGTGTGTGTGTGTGTGTATATATATATATATATATATATATATATATATATATATATATATATCCTATCTAATAAAACAGTAATATGCAAATTGACCGCACCTTCGCTACACCCATAAGCCACGCCCACCGGTCACGCCCACCGGCCACGCCCACCGGCCAACCAGGAGCAAATATACACGTTAAACCAGCAAAGATGGCGGGGGGAAAGGGCAGCACCCATGTCAGTGAGATCCAAGCCATGATGGTGGACCAGGGCAGGCGGCGTGGGTTAAGGCCGGCAGCCACCTGCCCAGGTCCGCCATCCTCGATCGCGGACCTGGGCAGGCGGCGTGGGTTCACACCCGCTGCCGCCTGCCCAGGTCCGCCATCCCCGATCGCGGACCTGGGCAGGCGGCGTGGGTTCACGCCCGCTGCCGCCTGCCCAGGTCCGCCATCCCCGATCGCGGACCTGGGCAGGCGGCGTGGGTTCACGCCCGCTGCCGCCTGCCCAGGTCCGCCATCCCCGATCGCGGACCTGGGCAGGCGGCGTGGGTTAAGGCCGGCAGCCGCCTGCCCAGGTCCGCCATCCCCGATCGCGGACCTGGGCAGGCGGCGTGGGTTCACGCCCGCTGCCGCCTGCCCAGGTCCGCCATCCCCGATCGCGGACCTGGGCAGGCGGCGTGGGTTCACGCCGGCAGCCGCCTGCCCAGGTCCGCCATCCCCGATCGCGGACCTGGGCAGGCGGCGTGGGTTCACGCCCGCTGCCGCCTGCCCAGGTCCGCCATCCCCGATCGCGGACCTGGGCAGGCGGCGTGGGTTCACGCCCGCTGCCGCCTGCCCAGGTCCGCCATCACCGATCGCGGACCTGGGCAGGCGGCGTGAGTTAAGGCCGGCAGCCGGCTGCCCAGGTCCACGATCACAGATCACGGACCAGGACAGCTGCCTGCCCAGGTCCATCACTGATCTCAGAGCTGGGCAGGCAGCGTGGGTTAAGGCCTGCAGCCGCCTGCCCAGGTCCATGATGAGGGATCACGGACCAGGGAAGGCGGCGAGGGTTAGCGCCCGTAGCTGCCTGCCCAGGTCCGCCATCACCGATCTCAGACGAGGGCAGGCAGCTTGGGTTAGCGCCCACAGCCGCCTGACCAGGTCCTGGATAAGGGCTTCGAGTCAGCCATTGCCAGTGGCAGCTGACTTAAAGCCCCTATCAGGGATCATGGACCAGGTCAGGCAGCGTGGGTTAAAGCCCACAGCCGGCTGCCCAGGTCCGTGATCACCGATCTCAGAGCAGGGCAGGCAGCGTGGGTTAAAGCCTGCAGCAGGCTGCCCAGGTCCACGATCATGGATCACAGACCATGGCAGGTGTCATGGGTTAGCACCCGCAGAGGCCTGCCCAGGTACCGGATCACGGATCCAGGTGGCGTGGGTTAGCACCCACAGCCGCCTGACCAAGTCCCCGATAGGGACTTGGAGTCTAGCATAAGGAAAAGAATAGTCAGCAAAAGCAGGAGACAAGGTTTCATAAGTTCTCCCCCAGGTCACCACTGTTCTCTTATACATTTTAAGTATCCCAGACTTTGCATGATGGGATTTGATTTGAATTATGCCTGATAGAGATTTCATGACATGAATTGTAGGCTCATTCTTTCTTTTTGTGGTTGCCTGACTGAGAAAGGCCTTGGAATGAGAGAAGGCACTTTTATTTTCCTTTTTCATTCTTTAGAGGCTGAGGAATTACAGTTATATGAAGAAGTTAGTGAGAGAATGAAAGTCTCATGCTGTATTATTCTGTAAGTTTTATCATGTGGACTATCAAAAACTTGGTGGGATCCTTTTCAAGAGGTGTTACAAAAATTATGTTGAAATTAACATTCAAGAGTAAAAGGAGAGAAGTGAGTGTTGGGTAAAGGAAAGAACTTTGTCCTAGAAACCAAATAGAAGCCACATAAACCTTCAGATTCTTACTCATTGTGCTTTGGAGGTATCCTATCTAATGAAAGAGTAATATACAGATTGATCATCACTGCAACACACAATATAGCTGCCCCCATGTGGTCAAAGATCCTGCCCCCATGTGGACACAAGATGGCCACCACAAGATGGCCAGCAGGAAAGGGCAGTTGGGAGGCACCCAGCCTGCAAGGGAGGGCAGTTGAGAAGGACTAGGCCTGCAAGGGAGGGCAGTTGGAGGTGATCAACCCTGCAGGAGAGGGCAGTTAGGGGTGACCAGGCCGGCAGAGGAGGGAAGTTGGGGGCAAACAGGCTGGCAGCAGAGTGGTTAGGGGCAATCAGGAAGGCAGGCAGGCAAGCAGTTGGGAGCCAGCAGTCCTGGATTGTGAGAGGGATGTTCGACTGCCCGTTTAGGCCCGATCCCATCGGGCCTAAACGGGCAGTCGGACATCCCTTGAGGGGTCCCATATTGGAGAGGGTACAGGCTGGGCTGAGGGACAACCCCCCTCCGTGCACGAATTTCGTGCACCGGGCCTCTAGTATATATATAAACCATGCAGACAGTTTGGTATATTTTTACAAAACTAAACATATTCTTACCAAACAATCCAGAAACAGTACTCCTTTGTATTTATGCAAATTATTTGAAAACTTATATTCACATGAAAACCTGTACGTTGCCGAGACCGGTTTGGCTCAGTGGATAGAGTGTCGGCCTGCGGACTCAAGGGTCCCAGGTTTGATTCCGGTCAAGGGCATGTACCTTGGATGCGGGCACATCCCCAGTGGGGGGTGTGCAGGAGGCAGCTGATCGCGGTTTCTCTCTCATCGATTTTTCTAACTCTCTATCCCTCTCTCTTCCTCTCTGTAAAAAATCAATAAAATATATTTAAAAAAAAAAGAAAACCTGTACGTAAATGTTTATAGCAGCTTCATTCATAATTGCCAAAACTTAGAAGCAACCAAAATTTCCTTTAGTAGCTGAATAAATAAATTGTGGCACATCCCGACAATGTACTATTTTCAGTGCTAAAAAGAAATGAACTAGTGAGTCATGAAAAGAGATAAAGGAATATTTATTTGAAACATTAAAATTTGCAACAATATTTGCAAAATATTTTTACATTTTCTTCAGATTAAAAACAAGTAAGAGGACCTTGTATCTTCAGTGTGTGTGTGTGTGTGTGTGTGTGTGTGTGTGTGTGTGTGTGTGTGTGTGAAAGAGAATGAGAGCCAGTTTATGTGTGTTTGCCATCAAGAGAAACCTTTTTTATTTTGACTGGATAAAATTTAGAGATTCTAAACAATAAACAGTATTTTAGACAAAAAAAAAATAAGAAAAAAACTATAAAGCAGGAAAGAAATCTAAAGATTTGTAATCTATGAATTTAGGACTAAAGTAATGAAAATATTATGTTTGAATGAGGTGTTTTCCTGTTAAAGTTTATTTTGCATTGTTTTAAAGCCAACCAAAATTTGTTCAGGTGTATACTGTTACTTCTATAGATCTGCAATAATAGCTACATCATACAACCATGGTCTTTGTTTAAACATCCATGTCAAACTTAGAGGACAGTTTAAGAAATAGTGATCATGTAAATCAAAATACAATCTTTCTAGAATTATATTAACTAATCTATATTTAAATAATACTATTGTAAAGTTATAATGCTGTGCAGTACTAAGGATAAATGTGGCATCATTTTAGTAAGAGTAGCTAAACTAAAAAGAGATTAATCAGAATAACTGGAACAGGCAGATGTTGTGCCCTGGTTGTGGGTATCAAGGACCCGGCTGCTGTGGTTGCTGAGTCAAACCTGCAGGTGACCCTGGATTCTTGAGTTCTTACTTTGTGACATTTCTTCTGGGGACCCAATGATCTGGGGAACAGCCTGGCACTTCAGGGCCTCTGTGGGCTGCGGGTAGAGCCGCAGGAGCAAAAGGGCCCCCTGGGAAAGGCTAGAACTTGGACATGGACCTGACCTCCACCATTTGCCCACGGGCGATCATTTCCTCTCCTTAGGTTCTCTAACTTGCTCGCAGTGACCTTGGCTGCCCTCCAGGCTTCTTCAGATCTTTTCTGATGGAATCAAATCTCATTTTCATAGTAGAAAGTGCTTCTTCTTCGTAGTTCCTGATTCATGTCTTGGACCATATTCTTATACATGCTCAGAAACTGATAGTTGGAGTTCATGTTTTTCCAGACGTTGAAAAATTTCTTCTCCATTTCAAAGCCGCACATTTCCTCCTTAAACAGTTTTTTCTGTAGTTGTTTTACAGGATCTTCATATATATCAGGGGGGTGGAAATGAAGCTTCAGTTACAGCCTTGGAATCTCATCTTTTAAGTTTGAGTTTTCACACTGCAAAGATGCTTTCTCAGTTTGCATACTCATTATTTCTGCTGCAAGCTCTTCATTCCTTTGCTTTTGCTTCAACACTTGTCTGGCTAATTCCTGATTTTCCTGTCAGCACTTGGAAGGGACACCTTGACCTCAGCATCATGAGGGAGACCTTTGAGATCAACTTCCAACCCGTGGACAAATTGATCCCTATTTTCTGCCTCCCTCTTTTGTGGGAATTCCAAGTTCATGTCAACCACGTGATCTCCAAGTTTGTCAGGCTTGGGGATGGTCAGCATCGGGTTTCTAGCCACTGACATTGATTGGCTGCCTCTGTCTTTCAGAACCTGCAGCATTTGTGTGTTCCCCAGCTCCAGCCTTTGTTTCTCCTCCTCTTCCTCTTGGATTTTCCCGCTTCCATCCCATAATTTCTTATTGGAGCAATTCTGGACTTTTTAGATAATGAGTGTTTTTGTTCAAATCATCCATTATGCTTTTCTGAAGTTGTTCTCCATCAATCCCCAACGCTTTTGAGATCAGCTTTTCATCAGTCACTTGAGAAACTTTAGGAGGTTGGCTCTTGCTTGCCATTTTCTTTAAGTCAACCGTGTCCTGAAGTGACAACCTGCTCAGGTGTTTACTCAGTGCCCTCAGGCACAAAGTCTGTAACAAGAGAGGACCTGCCTCCACCCCAGGTGACTTGATGGTGTGGTTGGCTTCTGTCAATGGCCCAATATCCTCACGATATCTTGCACAGACTTCATCGTGAGCAGAACACCTTTTACCTGGAGCCGTCATACTTCTTGAAGTGTGTCATCTTTACTATCACAGACACCACGACCAGATATCCCACCAGGATTCCCCAAAGGAACGCAGGGGGACCTGGGGGCATGTCTCAAGTTCTCAGAAATCACCAGCAGAATCCTGCACGGGTGCTCCCAGATCGGCGGGAAAGTGGATGCTGTGGCAGACAGCAGCCCCTCCATGGCTGGTTGGGCTCACAGTTCTGCCACTGACTACCAGTGTCAGGTGGGCACAAATAACCTTCGGAGTGTTCTGTCTCTAAGGTAACCAGGTACCTAGCAACCAGGGCTGATCAGTTGGGCTGGGGAAGGGGAGGCCAGTAGGTCTAGAAAACAGTTCCTAACTTGGTTCTGAAATAGGACACAATTCTACAAGCCCTGAGGCAGGCGAAGAACGCTGATCGCAGCCTAGAAATCGGTCACTCTAGGCCCACCTGGCTCCACAGCAAACCTAGGGCATCGAAGCAGGGACAGGTCATGTCCCTTTCTTTGCACAAGAGCCAATCAGGACAGATGTGGGCTCATTCCTGGGTGAGGCCCATTCTCCTGATTCGAAGTTTCCTTCTGCTGCGGGGATGCCCGCTGCTGCCCACAAGGCCCCTGGGCTTTCTCTCCTCCAAGGCTCCCTCTCTCCTTGTGGTTACTGCGGGCAGGCAGGGACCCAGGACTCAAAGGGTCCCCACAGGTATTAACAAAGGGAACTAGATTTCAATCCTAACATCTCAGGAGAAATCAGTTAGAACTGGGAGAGGCCTACAGTCATGGAGGCTGTGGAGCCAGCAAGTCTTGTTCAAGTTTCCTTGAAGGGGGTGACTCTGCCCCTGGGTGACATGGTGACCTGGGCTCCTTGCCTAGTGTGACCCTGCTGTCATCAGTCCACACCCAAGGTAGCCCTGGGAATGGTCTTCAGTTCACTGAATCATCTTCACAAGTGGCCCTTAGGAGGAGCATGTCCTCCTCTGGCTCAATTTGCCACCTTTTACGTCATAAAACCATATCTCATCCTCCTAGCATCGCTGTGGCAGACCAGGTCAGAGCCTTGCGTGAAAGGAGCCAGGATTCAGCCCAGGCTAGTCTGTGGGTCCTGAGCGGTGCAGTGGTCCCCTGAGCGGAGAGAACAGAGACTTGGTGGTGAAGGGAGGATGTAGCTGTGGTATGAACTGTGAGTTGTATTCTTTTTTCTTTCTAATGAGACTTTGTTCTTTAGAGCAATGTTAGGTTTAAAGAAAAAAAATGTGAGTGGAAAGTACAGAGTTCACATGTACCCCCTTATATCCCACATGAAGAATCCCATGCTGTTGACATCTGGAATGACTGTGGTATGACTATATAGTCAATAGATGAACCAATAGTGCTACATTGTTGTCACTTAAAGTTCCTTTACATTAGGGTTCATGCTTTGTGTTGCACATGCTATGTTTTTTGAGAAATGCATGATGTCTATAGTTTCACTGCCCTAAAAATCCCTCGTGCTCCACCAAGTCATTCCCCCTCCCCCTGAACCCCTGATCACTTTTCCTCCTCTGTACTCTGCTTTGTCTGATATCAATATGGCGATTCCAGCTTTTTAAAATTAGTGTCAGCATGGCCTCTGTCCAACCCTACACTCTTCACCTCACTGTGCCTTATATATAAAGTGGGTTTCTTAAAGGCAACATTATAGTTGGTTATTTTTATTTTATTTTATTTCTTCCATCACCATTTAACCCTTCTAAGCCCTCTTCTACTCCCCCCTGCCCCCACCCCAATCACCACAATTCACCACACTGTTGTCCCTATTCATGAGTTCTCTCTTTTTTTTTTTCTTTTATCTCTCCACCCCTCCCAATACCACCATCCTCTCCCCACTAGAGTTTTCTACCTGTTCTCTATCTATGAGGCTGTTTCTATTTTGCTTGGTAGTTCAGTTTGTTTATTAAATTCCACATGAGTGAAATCATACAGTACTTTTCTTTCTCTGATTGCCTTATTTCACTTACTAGTAGCATATTGTTGTCCAAGTCCATCCATGCTGTTGCAAAGGGTAAAATTTTCTTCCTTTCTATGGCAGAGTAGTATTCCATTGTGTAACTGTACCACAGCTTTATTATCCACTCATCTACTGATGGATACTTGGGCTGCTTTTGTAAATAATACTGCAATGAACATAAAAGTACATATATTCTTTTGAATTAGTATTGCAGGTTTCTTAGGACAAATTCCCAGAAGTGGAATCACTGGGTGATAGGCAGTCCCATTTTTAAGTTTTTGAGGTAACTCAATATGGCTTTCCACAGTGGCTGTACCAATCTGCATTTCCATGCAGTACACAAGGGTTCTTTTTTCCCACATTCTCTCCAATACTTGCTCTTTGTTGATTTATTGATGATAGCCATTCTGATACTTGTGAGGTGATAAATCATTGGGGTTCTAATTCACATCTGTCTGATGCTTAATGACATTATGCATCTTTTCATATGTCTATTGTCCACTTGTATGTCCTCTTTGGAGAAGTCTTTTGCCTATTTGTTTAATTCAGGTCTTTTGCCAATTTTTTATTGGATTGTGTGATTTTTGGTGTTGAGTTTTATAAATTCTTTATAAATTTTGGATATTAACCCCTTATCAGACATATCAGTGCATGTGTTCTTCCATTCAGTGGGTTGTGTTTTCATTTTGTTGATGGTTTCCTTTGCTATGCAAAAAATCTTAGTTTAATATGGTCCTATTTGTTTATCTTTTCTTTTGTTTCCCTTGCCTGAGGAGATATATCAGAAAAAAGATTGCTATGAGAAATGTTTAAGATTTTACTGCTCATGTTTTCTTCTAGGATTTTTATGGTTTTGAGTATAACATTTCAGTCTTTAATCCATTTTGAATTTGTTCTTGTGTGTGGTGTATGAAGGTGGTCTAGTTTCATTGTTTTTACATGTATCTACCCAATTTTCCCAACATAATTTATTTAATAGACTATCTTTAATCTATCATATGTTGTTTTCCTCCTTTGTCAAATATTAACTGACTATAAAGACGTGGGTTTATTTCTGGGATTTCTATTCTGTCTCATTGGTCTGTATGTCTGTTTTTATGCCAGTATCTTGCTGTTTTGACTTACTATGGCCTTGTAGTATAGTTTGATATTAGGTACTTTGATTCCTCCAGCTTTGTTCTTTCTTGCTGTTGCTATTTGGGGTGTTTAATGGTTCCATAAAAGTTTTTGAAACATTTGTTCTAGTTCTGTGAAATACATCATTGGTATCTTGATAGGAATTGTGTGAATCTGTAGATTGCTTTGGATAGTATGGACATTTTAATGATGTTATTTTTTCCTATCAATGAACACTGTATATGCTTCCACTTATTTCTATCTTTCTCAATTTCTTTCTTCAGCATCTTTTATTTTCCAAGTACAGGTCTTTTAAATCCTTGGTTAAATTTATTTCTAGGCATTTCATTCTTTTTGAAGCAACTGTGAATGGGATTTTTTTTTTTTTTTTAGTTTCCTTTCCTGATAGTTCATTATTGGTGTATAAAAATGCAGCTAACTTCTGGATATTTATTTTGTATCCTGCTACTTTACTCAATTCATTTATAGTTTTTTGGTGGAATCTTTAGAATTCTCTATATACAATATCATGTCATCTACGAATAATGACAGTTCTACTTGTTCTTTCTAATTTGGATGCCTTTTATTTCTTCTTCTTGTCTGATTGCTGTTGTTAGGACTTCCAGTACTATCCTATATAATAAAAGCCTAAGTAGTGCAACACCCTGATGCGATGTCATCACACAAGATGGCTGGCAGGGGAGGGCAGTTGTGGGCAATCAGGCCTGCAGGGGAGGGCAGCTGGGGGCAATCAGGCTGGCAGGGGAGCAGTTAGGCGTCAATCAGGCTGGCAGGGGAACGGTTATGGGGCAATCCGGCTGGCAGGAAGAAGCAGTTAGGGGCAATCAAGCAGGCAGGCAGGCGAGCAGTTAGGAGCCAGCATTCCCAGATTGTGAGAGGAATCCCAGATTAAAGAGGGTGCAGGCCTGGCTGAGGGACACACCCCTCCATACACGAATTTTGTGCACCAGGCCTCTAGTGTTGAATAAGAGTAGTGAAATCAGACATCCTTGCCTTGTTCCAAAATTTTGTTGAATCAGACTCTTTACTCTTCTTCTCTCTTTTGTTGAATCCTTATAGAAAATTTGCTTAACTATACACCACACATTCTGCTCTTTTTTCCAGAAATATGCAGTTTTTGCTGAGAAGTAGTTGCCTGCTATTGGAGACTACACTTATACTTCATCTCTAGGTGTGACTTTGTAATTAGTTCTTACCCATGAAATGTGAAAGAAGGTGATATTTGTCATTTTTAAGTAATGGGAATGCATGCCATGCTCCATTTTTTTTTTTTTCTCTAACAACAAAGCCCCTAAGAATCTGAATCCATAAGATAGAAGAAACCTTAGTCTCTGGATCATTAAATGAAGGATAGCCATTTGCAAACCAGAACTCTGGTCTTGAACTGTTATCTGAACAAGTTACCAATTCTTGTTGTGTGGTGGTGTTATGCATTTTGGCATATATGTTTTCAGTAGCTTGTACTACTTCAAGTAAAATAGGGCCAACATAAAATTATTTGAGTGGTAAAATCAATAGCACAAGTGGAGAGGTAGGGCTTAATAGGACAAGAACACTTCTGTTATATAAGAAGAAAACATAATGCATACAAAACATTTTTGGCCTTAGGGATCAGTGGTGTACGTCAGCGATTTTCAACCCATGTGCTGCAAGAATTTTTAAAACATGCAATACCTGACTATTTAGTCAGGGGCACTGACCTCTTTTCCCTTAGATAGTCAAATAAAAATATATGACAACAGCCAGCACAACAATAGCTGACTCATGTGAATGCTGGTAAAAGGTAGCATTCAGAATATGAGGGGGGAGTAGAGTCAACCTAACAGTATAAACTTCAATTAAGGTGGATCTTTTTAGAGAAAGAGGGGAAATCATTTGAATAGACCTTAGCAAGGAGCACAACATTAACTCTGTCCATTCATGACCCTTGTGACCTCCTGACATTTGACTTGCCTCTAAAGTGTCTTCGCCAGAAACCACAATAGGCCCACACAAGGTAGCATTGTGTAATTCTTAACAAAATGAACCTTAAACTGAGTTAGACTCTTTTAGTAGTTGTGTGAAGGTTGTTTAAACTTTCTAGGTTACAATTTCCAAAGTTCTATGTAGAAATATTAGCATTTATCTCCAAGGATGAGTATATAGATTGAAGTAAATTTAAAAAGTGCTCAAAAGAAATGGCTAAAATATATGGTCTCAAAGATAAAATGTTAGAATATATAAGTAATTACACAATTGGCTATTATTATTCTATTATTAATTATTATGCTGTGGCTTCAAGAAACAGAATTACAAACAGATTAGAGATTATAATAAGGTGGGTATCAATCCAATCTTGAACAGCTAGAACTACCCTGACTAAAAAATGAATCCAATCTTTTTTTTAAATAAATCTTTAATGTTGAAAGTATTACATATGTACCCTTTTTTATCTCATTGCTCTCCCGCCGAGCCTTCACCAACCACTGTTTTGTCCTTGGGTTTTGCATGTACACATGTGAGTTCATTGGTTGATCTCTTCCCTCCCTCCACCCTACCTGCCTTCCCTCTTTTTTTTTTTTTTTTCTCCAGACTATAGGCTCATCAGGAAAGAAGGAATGAAGGAAAGGCATTTCATCTTATTTTCTCAAGAGGGCAACAGGGATCCTGTTTGATACATCTCTGAGTTACTGTTATGATCTGAATGTTTTTGTTCCCCCTCAAACTTCATATGTTGACATTCTAATCCCCAAAGAGATGAGGCTTTGGGGAGGTTATTAGGTCATAATCTTCATAAAAGGATCCGTGTCTTGATAGAGATCCCAGAGAGCTTGCCTGCCCCTTCCACCATCTGATGGCACAGCAAGGAAGTGCCCTCTATAAGTAAACCAAATCTTACCAGATACCAAATCTGCCAGCACCTTGATCTTGAACTTTCCAGCCTCCAGAACTTTGAAAAATAAATTTCCACTATTTATAAACCACCCAGTCCAGTGTTTTTATTATAAAAATATGAATGGACTAAGGCATACTTATTTCTTCAGCTATATTAAGAGGTTTTTCTTCCTAATTCTGAAATTGGTAAACTCTTGGGCTATGAATCATCTATGAGATGCTGAATTTCTGATAGGGATAGATAGCTATTTGAAAGCCAGAGAACTAAACAATCAATGGAAAATCATAAGCAGAGGCATGAATATGAGATGTGGCAATGAAATGATATTTAGAAATTATGTTGTCTTCTGTTCCAGCAGCTGTAAAAGATGGAGATACTCTTATATACTGCATACGAACTAACCTTGCATTAGGCCTTACCTACCTAACTGGATACAGACCTATGAACTAAATTAAAATTATATTGTTACAATAAAGCAGATTGAACATTACCCCTGACAGTGGGAGGTATTCTCTATCAGAAAACCATTCCTAATAACGCAGCAGGATATACTTCACACACCTAGATGATATACCTGTCTGAAAAACCATGTTTATGTAACCTAATAGAACATTCTGCTCATGTTAATATAATCTGAATTGGAAATGGCAGCATGCATTCTACAATCCTTTCCTTTTTATCTTTCTACAGTTCCCAAAAGACTCATTTCCTTATCATTTCATTTATTTTAAATGCTATAGTCTTTCTTACATGCATTCACTGGCTTTGATTCCAGTTCCAATTCTACGTTAATTCTATCTAGGGCATTGAGTGACAAAGTGTTGATGCTAATGTACTGGGGGAAAAAAAATCCTTCAGTTTGTATTGATCGCACTAGAGTGCTTAATCCAACATTAGATCCTTTTCTATTTTTCACTTTTCTCATTCTCCTAGAGTAAGTTGTTTTTCTTTGTCCGGGTTACTTTTTTTCTCCTGATTACTTTTCAGAAAATGACCAAAAAAAAAAAAAAAAAAAGACGGATATAAGCTGAGTCTTCCAAATTACAAATCAGTTCTCTGAAAAGTGAACATTTCTGTCAATCAACTAGATGCCTCCCCAAACATTCCAGATGTTTAAAACAATAAAATTGTCTGAATTTGTTAGTTGTAATATTAGGTAACTATAGAATAGAGACAGGACAACTAGACATAAAGCAAATATTATAGTATATTCTACTCAGCAAAATTGTTAAATTTTTATATCTTTTTTATTTTCTGTTTCCATAATCACAATTTTTATGCATTATTTTCTTTTATTTTACTACAAGAGGCTTTTTTCCTTTTAATGAATCCTGTAATTTTCAGCCAGATCAGTGTCTTTAAAACACTATTTCAATAATGTCATTTGCAGAATATATATATATATATATATTTAAAAAAAAAAGACAGCTTACTCACCTGCCTAAATGATAAATTCTAAACTTCTTAATCTGAATCTCAAGGGACCAGCTAATCTAATTAGCCTTGCCTTTCCAGAGCTAAATCTACCCTTCTACTGCGAATCCCTGCTCAGGCCAGATTTGTAGATTTATTCACTGTCTCACTTTGCCTCCTTTGTACCTTTGCTCAAAGCAAGTTATTCCCCTTCCCATCTGCCTGCCAAAATAATATTCCCCAGCAAGGTCCATGCCTAATCTTACTCCCCTTTCTATATTACAATAATCTTGCTGGTATAAACCCCTGTAAGTGACAATCAAATAGTTTCATGTCATGAAATAACATTTGATACCTTTGAAGCTTGATAGTTATCCACTTTCTTACGAGGTCAAAGTATCATGAAAGCAATAAGTGGTTGTGACAATTCTTATTCTTTGACACCTACACTAACATTTTGTCTAACCAACAAGTTTATTTCATATTTTTATCCATGGAAGCAACTTTATCAATACATTTATTGTTTTGTTTTTTGTCCCATACAGAAGATTAAGACCAATGATTTCAGAAGGATTAGGAATGCACCTGTTATTTTTTCTTCTACTCCAAAATATACTGTAATCCAGTATCTGACACATAGCAGATATTGAATACATATATCCTGAATCAATAATGGTTCACTTCCATGACATTTTATAGGGATTATAATACAAAGATCATACATAACAATAAAACTTCTGAAAAATAGTTGTTAGTATACAATCTTAAGAAAATGATCTTATGTTTTGTTAGAAACACAACATAAAATATGCTATGAATTCCAACATTTTTTAAAAATGCAAGAAACTAGCCTCTTCTGATGACCTAAGTATATATAGCCAGTTGTTGGGGTTTGATAGTTTCAAACAGATAAGATGAGTTACCTCCAGGTTCTACATTCAGCAAATATTTACTTTCACAGTCACTGAGTCAGATTCAGAATATATGAATATTTTAAAAATTTCCATCAACTGCTATAAATAGAGGAACTAACAAATAAATACACAATTTCAATGCATTATGATGTAGATTGTGATACAGTAATTACAGGTACTATAAAAGTATTTATTTTATATTTAATTAAAAAAAGATTCTGAGACCAAATTATATGTAAGTTAGATTTTTTTAAAACTAGTATATATTAACCTTGTTTAAAACAAAGAAATAATAGCAGGGTTGAAGAGAAGTTTGAAAGAAGTTAGGGTGTGTCAGATAGAACATCCTGTATAAATGTACAGTGGAATAGACACACCCAAGGCATTACAGTTATTTTAGAATGACTCAAATGTGATTACAGCAGGATCTGGGAGGAACAAAATTGGAGAATGAGTAGTAAAACATCTATACTATTTTAGATTTCATTTTGTAATGAAAGGGGATACATTCAATGTTTTTAAGTGGAACAACTGAATTTATGCTTCACAAAGACCACTGTCATCTCAGCGTTGGATGAACTGCAGAAAACAAGACATAGTAAAGAATTATGAGATTGTTGTAGTAATCTGGATGAGAAATCATAAAAGCGTGAGCTAAGGTGGTGACAATGAGGACAAAAAAAAAAGAGGATACATTTTAAAGACATTAAGGAGAATTGATATGGTTCAGTTGCACTGAGTTAAGAGACAGGAAAGAATTAAAGATGACACGAGTTTCTGGCTTGGTAGACCTTTTAGATAGTGAAAATATCTACCTTGAAAGGAATAGAGAGAGAGAGAAACAGATCTGGCTGAGGGGGTAACCTGGTTACCTCCTAATAAACAGGTTACCACCTGTTCCAGTGAACATAAAAAAAAAGAAGTATGGTTTTAGATTTGATTATTGTTAAAATAGAATGTAACCTCCTGCAATGATAAGAGAGCTGCTATTAAGCAATAAATGAGTATTGTTTAATAGTACTTAAGTCTAAAATGTTACAGAATTTTTAAATAGGAGGTACAGACTATACTTCACTCCATTAAACTCCACTTGTTATGAATCATTGATAGAAACTTTTAATACCACTGTCTGCTTCATAACAACTCCACGTCTTCTTCAAAGGGATTACTATTTGTGGATATTTCTCTCTTTTCCACATCTAGTGTGGCTAGAGAGCGGTCCAGTTCCTGAGTAGGGGCTGCTGGGGATTGAGAAAATGAAAGAAAGAGACAGACAAAGAGATAGAAGGAAAAATCTGAGGCCAGGTGGGGCCACTGTCCTCTGACAGGGACAGGGACCCAGAGCCAATACAGTGTGTTTATTTTATACTGCAAAAAAAAAAAAAAACAGGAAATTTTACTAAAAGTCAAGACAAAGGAGATTATGTGCATTCTTGGGTGGGCCCGAGTCATATTCATTCCTGGTGCTTGGCTATATTTAAATAACAAAACCCACCCCCTGGCACCTGGGCTGAGTGAGGGTCAAGCTGACAACACTTCTGCCTTTTGGCAAAGTGTGTTTCCAGGACGTGGCTTTGCCAACACCACTGGATTCAGCTGACAATAATTAAAGAAATGCCCATGTGCCTTCTCAGATGCTCTCTACAACTATTTATTAACTTAACAACTTCCTATTCTAGTAGAATGTGGGCCCAAGGGCAGAAGAGAAGGCATTGAGAAGAAAGGGAATCCTTTCTTTTAGCATTTTAGTTTAAAATTTTCCCTGCTTTAGGATTTATTCACATTATTGCCCTTCATTCTATACTACTAGAGGCCTGGTGCACAAATTCCTGCATGGGTGGGGACTGGCCAGCCTGCCCCGATCAGGGCCTATTGGGCCGGACTGACCGGGGGGAGGGGCCTTGTGCGGTTGGCTGGCCGGCCCTGCCCCCTGGTTGAACTCCCCATTTGAGGGGACAATTTGCATATTAGCCTTTTATTATATAGGATTTGATTAGTGTCTTAGATGTCTTCAGCTTCATTGCCTTTAAAGATCTTCCTTTCTTCCCATCCGACTTATGGAAATGACTAACTTGTATCCTTAACTTTACCAATGACCATTTTTGCCCTATTCCCAAAACATGGTATTACTCTCAGTTTACATGCTACTTCACCTTGTTTGTTTAACCTTTACTTTCAAATTATATTAATTAACCTGTGTTAACAGTATAGTAACTTCTTTGTAACTACTGTAGAAGTGATATTCGTGTAGAGTGTTTTAAAACAGAACATTATTTTATATGCCATTATAAAAATAAGATATGCTTACTCTAAATAATTCTTACAATAGAAACATAAAGAAGCTAAAAAACACTCAAAATCCCATCTCCCTTAGGCAATCTATGTCAATATATTAATAAATATACTTTTAGATTTGTGTGTGTGTGTGAGAGAGAGAAAGCTGATACATAATTTTATATTCATGGAGTTACACAGTATTTCCAATTTTATAACTTTTTTTTATGAAACCATTTTATCTATTCTTATGGGTACATAATCTCTCCTTGTTTGCATATAACATGATTTTACTTTACCACTACACTTTAATAAATTTGAGGTTGCTTTTTTTCTTTTTTTTAAATTTTTTTATTAAGGTATTATATGTGTACATATCTTACCATTGCCCCCCCACCCCACTCCCATACATGCCCTCACCCCCCAGAGTTTTGCGTCCATTGTTTATGTTTATATGCATGCATACAAGTCCTTTGATTGATCTCTTATCTTCCCCACCTCTCCCTAACCTTCCTGCTATAATTTGACAGTTTGATGCTTTACTGCCTCTGTATCTATCTTTTTGTTCAAGTTTATAATGTTCTTTATTATCCATAAATGAGTGAGATCATGTGGTATTTTTTCTTTCATTGACTGGATTATTTGACTCAACATAATGTTCTCCAATTCCATCCAGGTTGCTGCAAATGGTAAGAATTCCTTCCTTTTTATGGCAGCATAATATTCCATTGTGTAGATGTACCATAGTTTTCTGATCCAATCATCTGCTGATGGGCACCTAAGCTGTTTCCAGATCTTAGCTATTGTAAATTGTGTTGCTATGAACATAGGGGTGCATATATCTTTATTATTGGGGTTCCCAGTTTCTTAGGATATATTCCTAGGAGTGGGATTACTGGGTCAAATGGGAGTTCCATTTTCAGTTTTTTGAGGAAACTCCATACTGTTCTCCACAGTGGCTGCACCAGTCTGCATTCCCACCAGCATTTGCAAATGGCATCACTGATAAAGGTTTAATCTCCAACATCTACAGGCAGCTTATACAACTTAATAAAAGGAAGATAAATGATCCAATAAAAAAATGGGCAACGGACCTAAATAGAATCTTTTCCAAAGAAGACAGAAGGAAGGCCAAGAGACACATGAAAACATGCTCAACGTCACTAATTATCCGAGAGATGCAAATCAAAACAACAATGCGGTACCATCTCACACCTGTCAGAATGGCTATCATCAACAAATCAACAAACAACAAGTGTTGGCGAGGATGCGGAGAAAAAGGAACCCTCGTGCACTGAGGTTGCTTTCTTTTTATTTCAATATAAAAAGTACTTCAATATAAATCTTTGCCACTTGTTTAATTATTTCCTTAATAAAAAATAAATTCATAGACATATTGCCAAAATGCATAGCAGAAAAGCTGTATCAATCTACACATTCACCAATAGCATATAAAACTATCTCTTTCCTTATATCCTTATGCTAATGTCCTTTTTCTCATCTTCACCAATTTTTTATAAAATATTAGAGTCCCGGTGCATGAAATTCGTGCACGAAGGGGGGGTGTCCCTCAGCCCAGCCTGTACCCTCTCCAATCTGGGACCCTTCGAGGGATGTCTGACTGTCCATTTAGGCCCGATCCCAAACGGGCAGTCGGAAATCCCTCTCACAATCCAGGACTGCTGGCTCCCAACTGCTTGCCTGCCTGCCTTCCTGATTGCCCCTAACCGCTTCTGCCTGCCAGCCTGATCACCCCCTAACTACTCCCCTGCCAGCCTGATTGATGCCTAACTGCTCCCCTGCCAGCCTGTTTGCCCCCAACTTCCCTCCTCTGCTGGCCCGGTCACGCCTAATTGCCCTCCCCTGCAGGGTTGATCACCTCCAACTGCCTTCCCTTGCAGGTTGGGTGCCTCCCAACTGCCCTCCCCTGCTGGCCATCTTGTGGTGGCCATCTTGTGTCCACATGGGGGCAGGATCTTTGACCACATGGGGGAAGCCATATTGTGTGTTGGGGTGATGGTCAATCTGCATATTACTCTTTTAGTAGATAGGATAGAGGCCTGGTGCAGGAGTGGGGGCTAGCTGGTTTGCCCTGAAGGGTGTCCTGGATCAGGGTGGGGGTTCCCTTGGGGCGTGGGGCGGCCTGAGCAAGGGGCCTGTGGTGGTTTACAGGCCGGCCATGCCCCCTGGCGACCCAAGTGGAGGCCCTGGTATCTGGAATTTATTTACCTTCTACAATTGAAACTTTGTAGCCTGGAGCAGAGCCAAGTCTCCTGCATGGTCCATGGCCGGCAGCCATTTCTGTTTGGGTTAATTTACCTTCTATAATTGAAACTTTGTAGCCTTAAGCGGAGGCCTGGGTCTGGCCAGGGTATGTGGAAAGCTTTGCTTTCTCCATTGCCATGGGCAACGCTGGCCTGGTCTCTCCAGCTCCGTGGCTGCTGCCATTCTGTTTGAATTTGTTTACCTTCTATAATTGAAACTTTGTAGCTTGAGTGGAAGCTTAGGCCTGGCAAGGCATGCGGAAAGCTTGACTTCCTCTGTTGCCTGGGAAACCTTGCTCTCTGTGGCTGTAGCCATCTTGGTTGGGTTTATTTGCATCCTCACCCTGATTGGCTGGTGGGCGTGGCTTGGGCGTATCAAAGGTGCGGTCAATTTCCATATTACCCTTTTATTAGGTAGGATTCCATAAGTTTGTACAAATGCCACTTAGGAGAACAACTTTCCTGGTCACCTTCTATAAGATAGTATGACTTCATTCCACACTCAACCTCTGCCTCCCTTATTAATGTTTCCCATAGCATTTTCACTGCCTGACATATCATATATTTATTTGTTATTCATTGTATCTCTTTACCCACTAGGATTTATACTCTATAAGGGTGTGGATCTTATAGCTTTTCTTTGATTTTTCTAGCAACTTGTGTGGGTTTAGGCATGTAGTAGATATTCAAGACTAAAATGGTGAATAAATTCTGAATGAATTATAAAAATACAATCTTTTCCTTTATGAATCAATTATGTCTAAGGACCTCTTCTAAAACTTTGTCATATAAATGTCATATGTTAAATTCTTATACATACACACACACACACACACACACACACACACACACACATATATTTCAATGGTCCATAGGTTAATATGCCTATTTTTAAGTCAGTATGACATATTTATTTTTACAATAGTTCTCTAAATACATTTGGAACTAAAAGAGCATGTACCAGCCCTACTTTGTACTTAGAATGTTTCCAGTAATATTTTGATTTTGTATTATTGCAGATGATCTTTAGAGCCACTTAATCAAATTTCACATAATGCCATTAAAATTTTAATTAGAATTTCACTAAGTCTAGAAAAATATTTAGAGAAATTTGACATCGCCATTGTGCCTTTCTCTCTAAGACAATGCATGCCTATATTTCAAAACTGCATTTTAAAACATACAAAACTTTATTTGTGTATCTGTAGAGAATGTTAATAGTTTTCTTTACATACAGTCTGAATTATCTTAAAAATCTACACCTATAAACAAAAGAAACAAAAAAATCTACACCTAGATATACTATGCTTTTCTTGTTAGTGTGAGTGGGCTATTTATCATACTTGTAACTGGTGTTTAACTTGCTTTTTGAAAGACCTTGCACTATTAGAAGCTTTCAGAAACACTACATTATAATATCTTAAACCACAGTAAAACTGGATAAAAGCTTTAGATATAGAATTGGTTCTATGCCCTGGTAGGTGGTTAGAACATGGGCCTGTGCACCAAAGGGCTGCAGGTTTGATCCCTGGCCCCGGTCAGGGCACTTGCAGGAGGCAACTCATCAGTATGTCTCTGTCACATTGATGCTTCTCCTTTACCCTTTCTCTCTCCCCTTCCTCCCTTCCACTCTCTCTAAAAATCAATGGAAAAAATATCCTCAAGTGAGGTTTAACAGAAACAAAAAAAACAAAAATAAAAAACAAAAACGGTTCCAACACAATATGGATTAATAAGCTTAAAAGTGAACAAAATAAACTTACATTTACATTGAGTTTTAAAATAAATCTCATTTTTCTTTAAAAATTTACCAATAAAAATATACTCATAATTTCATAAATGAAGCCCATTGATCTTTTTATTTAGGATATATTTCAGAAGTATGGTTGAGTCATTCTTCCAAACTTTTAAGATGGTGATTCTATGCATATTTTTTAAATGCTCTTTTTTTCTTTGTTTATTTAACCAAGAACTAAAACCTTAGGAGTAGATGAAAAATAAATGCACATGGTCAATCAACATGCTCACTCCCGAGAATGCAATTTGAAAGAACTCAGACATGCTTTGACCTGAGGAAAATAGAAAACTCCCATAGATGTATCTGTAAGGGTTTGTTTGTTTTACATAAATGCCATGCTAGCCTTTACATAGTCATGAAAAGTTGTATAGCTTTGCCATTAAGAAGAAAACTTAAAATGAGTAAAGTTTCCCAAAGGTGTTTGTAAGCCAAACTATTGTTGCTAGGAGAATATGATTGCTAATAAATGTGTTTACAATCAGTTGAGGGAAAAGCCTGAGTAAGAAGAAAGCTAAATTGTAGCCTTCTGAGTATTTCTAAAGTGACCATAAGTTTAATATGTTATAGGACTTCTGAGTACTGATCGCTGAATTGATTACAGCTTTTCTGATAGACTGATTTCTTTATGCCCTATTTCAGCTGGCAAATATAAACCATAACTCCTACATTGTTACAATTCCATGATCTGAATGAATCTTCCTGTGTAATTTCCAGTAATCATTTTTATTCCCCCATCTGTGCAAAAGACTACATGATATTACCAACTAACCATCTGCACATTTATGGAAAGGCTGCACAGTGCCCACTTATGTGAAACCAGCCATGTCCCTTCCCATCACAAGCCGAATTTGCCAAAAGAAGAGACTATTATAAATATTTTTAAATCTTCCTTCTTACATTAAATAAAGATGTGTGAGATGATTAATGCAGCATAATCAAGCTGCATAATATAAGCATCAACCACAGTATTTCAATGCTAGTTTTATTCTTTTGAGAGAAAAGGAGTTTTAAAAACTAATGCATAAAATAAGGAAATGGTTTTAAAGCAAAACTGTGCTAAATTGACGGTTTTGCATCACAACATTTTCTTGGGAGATATAAAGGCAATTTCTGCCAATTGTGCAAAAACACCCCCCTTTTTCAGCTTTACTTACTATCCCCTAGAGCACTCTATATCTTTTCCTGTAGAATAAGATGCTATTATTCCTCTAGGGGATAAAGAAAGAACTAATCTCACCACTTGAAATTCACAGACTGTGCTCTAGTTTTCTGAGATTTTCAAAAGAAGACCCTGCTCTCAATTCCCTTCTCATCTCACAAGACACCAGAGCCCACTCCATCAGACGCAGCGCAGGTTCTCTTCACTGTCACAGCTCAAATGTTTTTTATCTTTCCTCAAACAAGTTATTGTATCTTCTGAAATATTTGAATATACTTGACAACTAAAATCACATATTTTACTAATTTTCAAACATATTTTAGTCTCTGAAATTGTCTTTAATGGGATTTACTCAACAGACTGCATATTTTAACAATCAGCTGGTGTGCTCCCTTGATTGTGCTGCATATTTGAATACTAAAGGTTTTATATATATATTTTTTGATTGAGCCGCCTACTTTAATGAGCCACATAAATTATGTCTTTGCTGAGAAGGACCGTCAGAAACTTAGTACTGAAGTGTTTGGGAGGCACTCCTCCTACATCCTCGAATGTGTGCTTATGTATGTACATGGGCATGGTGTCTGGGTAGTTGCTGTTAGAAATAAGCCTAAAGAAAATACGTTTGCTTTAAAAAAGAAAAATGAGCACCAATTTTTAATTTTAAGTTCAGGTTTCAACTGAATGGAATTGTTCTTTCATATAAAAAAAAAAATCCCTGAAATCCCATTTCTTTAATATAACATTAATATTTTAGTGACTGATCTTCTATACATTTCTGTGTGTATGCATGTGGAAGATAGTATATAAACTCCCGAATGCCCTGGTTTTGTAAAGATGTATTGAACTCAGTTGTCAGCAATGTGGTCAGACTAAAGCTTAACAGTCACTTCCGGGCATTAAAAAAGTCTGGTCTAAGCTAAATAAGTATTTTTTTATCTTACATTAAATATAAGGTTTCTTTTCTGTCCCCAGACTAGGGAACAGCAGGAAAAAAATAGGCGTGGTCTTTTGTTCAACCTCCTTTCTCTTTCCATTATGATTAGAACTGAAAAATGTCTTTCAATCACTGGAGCTATCTTTTAACCTTAAATCTCTCTTGGCTGCCAATATCTTCTACCATAAGTGTCTAAATGTTGAAACACTACTTTTCTCTGCCCCTGTCTCTCTTTTCTCTGTCTGAGGCCACATTTATGGGTTCTGCACCTGTACTTACTACCCCCACCCCCCCCCCCCCAGCTACAAATCATGGAGTTCAGGGTGCAGACTTATCTCTTGGGTTCTTGTCCGATGAGGTTGAAGAATAAATTCATGGATTAACAGATTTCTTTAATAAAAATGTAGAAGTTTATTGGTAGCATATACAAACTCCATCTGGGCAGAAGGGGGTCCCCAAATTGGAAAGACCCACTCTCTCTCTAATGGGAAAAAATCTAAATCTGAATCTGTAACTGACTGAGTCTCCTTGTCTCTGGGTTTATGAAGGCTGTAACTTTTTGTCTGAAGATGACCTTTTCCAATTGGCCCCTTTCCTTAATTTAGGACCCCCTTGCTTTCCTCATTGGTCACTCTGTTGCATGGTATCAGTTTCAAAGCTCAAAGCCCACGTGGTGCCCCACTCTTTCTCTCTCCTTATCTTGCAACATTCCTCTATCCTCTGTGAAAATATATTTCCTTCTTCTTGATATCCTGTGACTTTTCTTTATCCTCTGTGAATGTATGTCTTCTTCCCCCCTTATCCTGTGGCATTTCTCTATCTTTCACATATCCATCTTATCTGCTCAGGTTGGAGTTGCTTTTGATCTACCTTATGGCTTTCTCCCAGTTGTCTTGGACAGAGATGTTTTATTGACCCTTATGGCTCTCCCAGCTGCTCAGGTCAGGGATGCTTTAATTGCTCAAGCCAGAGATACCTCTGTCCTTGGTTTAAGGCTGTTTTAATTGCTCAGGCCAGAAATGCCGCCATCCTTACTGGACACCCCTTCCTGTCTGCCTAATTAAGCTAGCTAGCTAATCCTTATCATCTCCACGATTGTCTGGGACAGACAATGGACTTTGCTGACTCCTCACAATGGCTCCTCAGGCCTGGCCTCTGGCAGTACACCCCTCATAGACTATTTCAACTGAAGCCCCTTTCCAGTCAAGTCCTTTCACCACAGCTTTAACCCTGTGCGCACTAAATCCAGAGTTGCTCTCTCTCTCTCTCTCTCTCTTTCTCTCTCTCTCTCTCTCTCTCTCTCTCTCTCAGCCCCAACATCCAGTGGAAGAGAAGTGTCTGCCCCTGGCTTTCCTCTTGCCACAGCTTCAGAGGGAGTTTTCACTTTCAAACTTTTCTAGGTGAGTGTGGGGACTGGTGGCTCTCACTTCAAACCAGAGGGCATGCTTCATGCACTATCAAGAAGTCCCTTAAGCTCCTTCTCTACAAACAACTTATGGGGGGGAGGGGGGATAACATTTCAGACCCTCCAGACAGTTTTTCCGAGGGCCCAATTCCCCTAACTATAGCCTGAACAAAAAGACATGTGCCCCAGGTGCTCTGTGTTCTTTCTTATTCCTTCCTTGAATCCTCATTCCTAATAAATAGCCTTCTTTTATGAGGATGTTGGGGTGACAATCACTGGACCAGTTTAGCCACTCTTAGTCCCATGAGGATGTCTAGATCACATTTTTTTGGTAGTTCTCAAAACCCATTGTCCTTAGCTTTGAGGATGAAGCCCAGAATCCTGACATTACAGAAAAGACATTACTCTATATCCTATTATATACCCATTTATATTTTTGACTACTTAAATGTGGCTTAAGTGGGTGGGTTAGAGAAGAGATTCTATTTGAATTGTATGTCTAGTTTGGTAACAACACCATCAATTAAATTACCTCATAATAAAAATAATCTCTGACTCTCATGGACTATCTATCTAGCACATGGAAATATACATATATATCATCACATAGCACATGGCCTTTTGTCAGAGAGAACTTTTTTATTATGTCCTATTCTTCTCCATTCCTCACTCTCCCACACTCAATGATAGTAAGCTGATAGGGGTCCTTCAATGTATTTTCCTATAATAATATATCCATTTACAAATATATTTATACATATATAGCATTTGTCAATGCCCTTTTTTTCTCTGTTGATCTGGTTATTTTAGTATATTTTTATCTTTATTGTTGAGAGTCTTACAAATATTTTTTCTTCCCCACCTGGTTCTCACCCTGCTCCAGGCCTACACCACCCTGTTCCACCCTATTATCTGTCTCCATGGGCAAAGCATATGTGAATCTTACTGCTCTCCCTCTCCACCCTTCCCTTTTCAATGATCTTTTAAAAAAATAATAATGTTATATTATCTACAATTATCTATATCTTGGCTTTTGCAGTCAAGAATACAGTGTGGAATTCTCTCCCAATCAGCTGATAAATAATTAATTCTTTCTTTGTGGCTGAATGATGTTACCTTTCTTCTTTCACTACAATGTTTTAAAAAGCATTTACTGATGTTACATTTTATGGACTAGATTATCTGAAGTGACTGAGTCACTTTTCAATTTAAATTGTTTTCCAATGAAAGGCTATAACAATATATACAAATCCTTTTTTTTACAGAATCACTGACACTGGCAGTATTTAATCTTTTAGAAATATATTTTGTAATACTCATCTTTAGCTTGATTTCTATTTCTCAAGATACTTGTGATATTGATTGCTAATTTAGATGTGCTATTGCAATTTTTTTATTCATATCCTTTGGCATTTTTATTTTATAAGTTCTCATCATCAGATGAGTGGATTAAAAATTTGTGGTACATAATGGAATACTATGCTGCTATAAAAAAGAAAGAATTTTTACCATTTGAAACAGCGTGGATGGAACTGGAGAGCATTAGGCTAAGTGAAATAAGCCAGTTGGAGAAAGATAAATATCACATGATCTCACTCATTTGTGAAATATAATGAACATCATAAACTGATGAACAAAAATAGATACAGAGACAAAGAAGCATCAAACAGTCTGTCAAACTTCAGAGGGAAGGCAGGGTAGGGAGGGGGTAAGAAATCAACCAAAGGACTTATATGCATGCATATAAGCATAACCAATGGACAGACACTAGGGGGATGAGGGCATGTGCCCAGGGGGTGGAGGTGGCTGGGGCAAGGTCAATGGGAGAAAAAAGAGACATATGTAATACTTTAAATAATAAAAAAAAATGGCATTTTTATTTTAGATCTTTTTCTTGCCAACTTAAAATTCTTTGCGTACTATAGATATTAATTATGTTTATGTTTACAATGGTTTTTTACTTTTTATTATATTTATTAAAATGCTCAAATACATGTTAGGGTACGCAGAATAGTATAATCAATACCTGTTGTTTTAACAATTATTAGCACTTTTTAGTATTTGCTTCGGGTGGTAGATTGCATTGCTTATGTAGTTATTCTATCTTCCTATAACCAGTTACTTACATATACAGTATATATATGCATTTGCTATACACACACACACACACACACACACACACACACATATACATATACATATATATACTTATTTACTTACTTTGTAGAAAAGCAAGCAAGAATGTATTGACCACATGCCAAAACCAGTTTGGCTCAGTGGATAGATCATTGGCCTGCGGACTGAAAGGTCCCGGGTTCGATTCCGGTCAAGGGCATGTACCTTGGTTGCGGGCACATCCCCAGTAGGGGGTGTGCAGGAGGCAGCTGATCGATGTTTCTCTCTCATCGATGTTTCTAACTCTCTATCCCTCTCTCTTCCTCTCTGTAAAAAACCAATAAAATATATTTTAAAAAAAAGAAAAAAAAAAAGAATGTATTGACCACAGCAAAACATACTTAGGGCAGTGAAACAAGGAAGGGCATAGAAGAAGCAACAGGAGAGCCTAGGCTGGGTTGCTTTGGCTCACTGAGAAGTCAGAGAAAAAGGGGCCTTGGAGACAGATTCAGGGAGTTATCTTGGGACAAGCTGCTGCTGCCCAGGGCAGAGGGGAAGGGAATGGAGGCCAGGATGGAGAGCATGCCTATATGTATACTGCTGTTTTAGGTATCTGTATGTCTCTTAGAAAGTAAATTTCTATCTATAATAATGAAAGCCTAAGCGACCACCGCAACCGAATGGACAACTGAACAGGCTGCGTGGGGCGACTAGGCCAGCAGGGGGGTTAATATGGGGTGACCAAATGACTGAGCAGTGGGCTGCGTGGGGCAACCAGGCCGGCAGGGGGGTAGTGAGGGGCAACCAAATGACTGAATAGCAGGCTGCATGGGGCAACCAAGCCAGCGGGGGGGGGGGGGGGCAGTTGGGGGTGACCAGGCCAGCAGGGGGGTAGTGAGGGGCAACCAGGCCAGCAGAGGGGGGCAGTGAGGGGCAACCAGGCTGGTGGGGGGCAGTTGGGGGCAACTAGGACAGCAGGGGGGCAGTTGGAGGTGACCAGGCCAGCAGAGGGTACAATTAGGGGCAATCAGGCAGGCAGGCAGGTGAGCAGTTGGGAACCAGTAGTCCCGGATTGTGAGAGGAATGTCCCTAGGATCAGGCCTAAACCGGCAGTCAGACATCCCCCGAGGGGTCCAGGATTGGAGAGGGTGCAGGCTGAGCTGAGGGGACCCCCACCCCCCAGTGCATGAATTTCATGCACTGGGCCTCTAGTTCATTTATATTTTGATTACTTAAATGTGGTTTAAGTGGGTGGATTAGAGATGAGATTCTATTTGAATTGTATGTCTAGTTTGGTAACAACACCATCAATGAAATTACCTCATAATAAAAATAATCTCTTACTCTCATGGACTATCTAGCATCAGTAAAACAGATATGCTGGTCTAATCCTTGATTTATATGTTACTTAGAATCCTGAGGAAGGAAAAATAACTATACATTTTATTTATAACTAGAGGCCCAGTGCATGATTTAATCATGCACCTGGTGCACCAGCGGGCTGGCTGTCCGCGGGTGCCCCAGGCCTTCCGAAAGCCTCCGGCGCTACGGAGGCTTTCGAAAGGCCTTGCGCCGGAGCAGACAACCTCCGGCGCAGCCATGGCACAGACGCTGAGCTCGCGGCGCCACTGGCGCCACGAGCTCAGCGTCCTGCTGGCCCAATCAGCTACCCCGGCCACCCTGAGTCCCGCCCCCTGCGCCTCCTGCTGGCCCAATCGTGGGCGTAGCGGAGTGATGGTAATTTACATATTACCATTTTATTATGTAGGATGATTTTATCATACTATAGGTTGAGAAATGTGGTTTTACATTTATATTACCATTCATTCATTTGTAAAGGAAAATTATAAAAACTATTTTTTAAAGCCAAATGCTGCTTGGTATCAGAGAAATTGTTGTGGAAAAAAACAAACACATGGTTCCTGGTATCAATACATTGTTCCATCCGAAATGGAACACAATTAGGGCCAGGTGTTGGATGCACAGACAGTGGAGATGTATTACAAGAAAGGAAGCCTTTGATGCAGTGTAGGAGGTTTGGGCAACCTGAACATCCTCTTGTTCAAAGAGAGAGAGATTATCTTCATTGCCCTGGATCTAAGCAAATCTTCTCTAGGGATGGGAGTGAGTCATCTCTATCTTTACTAGAATATAAATAAAACTGAGCAAATTGGCTGTTAATGCCTACACACAAAGTAACTTGAGAGATTCATGGATAATTTACTCCCACCAAAGGGAAGTCCTCATATTACTTTTGCAAGGGTGTAGCATATGTGTTAGGAATGGACAACTTCTTGCTCCCACTCTGCACAGTGTTTTACTTAGAAAGTCTATCATATCTAACCTAATTCAAATTATCTCTCTTTTCCCCATTAAACATGCACAAAGGGTTATTTGACAAAGTTATTACATTCAACATGCATTCTTTGAGAGTATGATAATCAATAAACAGATCATCAAACATTGAATACATGCAAGACACATATGATATAAAGATGAATTGGACATGGTTTCTTCCAACAAGGAGCTCAACAATCAGGGGGGAGGAGGTGGATTGCAGGCATATAAATAACTATGTACAAGGTTAAAGAGGCAGCAGAACACAGGTATTAAGAGTATAAGCTCTAGAGAAAGCCTTTCTTCTTGACTTTTCTAGTTATGGTTGAGGCAGTTTATTTAAACTTTCTCTAACTCAGTAATAATGACCTGGTAATAGATCCATGAAAATATAATTACATATGTACTGATATAAAGCACCATAGATTTTAGCTATTATTATGCTAAGTGATGGCTATGTTTTAATTGCTTTCAACTTATGGTTGAGAAAGCACTATGTAACTTGTCTTCTTTTCATTTTATTCATGGCATATATTACTATCTAAAATGATTACATGCATATACATACATAAATATATATATGTACATATATATTTATTGAGGATTTATTTTCATGCATATGTTTACTTATTTGTTTAGATCTCCTTTTTCTGTAATACTAGAGGCCCAGCACGTGAAATTGCATGCGGTAGTCGCCACACTGGCAGCCCCGTCCACCTACCCACCTCCGTGCCATGCTTGCAGCCCTGCCCACCCACCCACGCTGCTTGCTGTGTTCGCCGCCCTGCCCACCCGCCCTCCTGGTGACCGGTTGTTTGGTCATCATGGTCGTCATGGACACTGGCTTTTTATATATATATAGAGATAATTTAAAAAGCAACTAAGACCTTCTCTATTTTATTATTCCTGTATTTTGACTCTTAGAAAATCATCTTGCACAAAGTATGGTCCAAGTAAATATTATTGAATACAGTCAGCTTAGAGTAGTCAGGGAAAGTAAAAAGTGCTTAGAAATTCACTAGCACACATGTATTGATAAAGTATAATGTGTTTTTGATAGTGCTGGAGACAGTAATTATTGGCTGGAGATTAAGCTGGAAAGCCACGATGGAACCAATTTGCAAAAATTCCAAGCCTACCATGGTAAAACATTTTATTTTAAAACAGTGTAGCATCAGGTTCTTCAACAAGAGAAATATTTGCAGATATTTATTTATAAAAAACTAGGTCAGCAATATTTCAAATGGATTGGATTGGGACAAAAGAGAATAGATACATGGATATTACGTAGGAATTAAACTTCAGGTAAGAGATAACAAGTGCCTGAACTAGGTCTCATGAGATGGATTCAAGTGGTATTTTATAGACATTGTAGACAAGATTGGTGAGTAATTAATATGTGGGATGAGCTGGGTATAGGGTCAACAGAGTTGATGATTCAGATTACAGTTTGACTATATTGTGTGACTCACTCACTTAAAAACTTGGACTACAGTAATTGTCAACAATTCCTACAGGTTCTCTAAGGAACTGGGAGTTCAAATCAGAGGCCAAAGTGAGTCCTTCTAGACTGAGTCAGTGTACCAATTTATATAAGACAAGGCAGCCGCTGCCACAAAGAACTAAAGAAATAGAAACAAACTTGTATTTTCCTTGAAAAGATGTAAATAAACTTATCACACACATCCTACTGACTGCACTTAATCCTATAATAAAAGATAATGTTTCAAACCCCAAAGATTAATAGAGGATCAATCCAAGGTCTCTAAAAATTACAATAAGGAAAAAAACAAAAGACCTATTTAAGCAATAATATGCAGCAAAAAATTAAGAATTCATTTCTTTATAAAATTTGAAACACTTCACAATAAAAATACACATGGCGATCTAATTAACTATAACAAACTACTAAAAGACTTCCTTCTCAGAGGAATCTGCAATGTTTCAGATAAAAAACTCAGTGGGATAATTTAAACTTTGGCCTCAGTTGGTAAAAAAATTATAATAATAATAGAGAGCACAGAAATTAAGAAAGGGTCATGTATTTGGAAAAGCAGCTTTATCAAAGGAAAATAGAAAGGACTTTGAAAATAAAGTCTAAAGGCTGAAATTATTTGATGCTGGACATTTGTCCATAGGTTCTGAAGGGCCAACAAAGTTATATGAAAAGAAAGTCATGGTTTGTTCAGCTTCGGGAACGCCAGACTCTTCCCAGACAAAGGAAGCCTCCCATTTAGGTACGGACTCTGTGTTTAAAAGGTTTTGCCAGCTCAGTGAGAAGTGCTTGTACTGTATGATAGTAGGTACTGAGAGCAAAACCAACTCTGTTTTTTTTACTTTTTACTATTTCTTTAGCTTGCCCTACTTAGGTACTTCTATTTCTATAATAAATAAAGAGGTGCAAAAACAATGATTTCTGCCCCCTTTTGATAAAGAAGCACTTTATTGAACATTCTGAAATACCTTCCTATTATTACTACTGAGAACAGTAGAGACCTGAAGTGCTGGTCCAGAATGAGGGTACATGAAGGCCTGCAGTGAAGTGGAGAAAGGGGCACAGAATATGTGCACAAGGATAGCCTTTGCAGGTGGGAATCTTCTGCTTGAGTTCTCTGTCACTGTTTGCAAACTAACTATTTGGTGTGCTAAAATAGATAGCAAAGGACTGAGAGTACTCTGTGTTATGAGGATGCTTTCATACCATGAAAGAACCAATAGATGATTTTCTGTTACTATGTAATACTTTCTAATATGTAATTAGATGTGCCAACTTCTTCACACATACCTGAATTCAATCACATATATGAATTATTAAAGTTCATGCCGAAAGAACACTCTTAGAATGAAAAATGAAAGAAGTAAATGAATAAACACCCCAAGGGTATTACCAGGAAGGATAGCCTTTTATGCTATTTTTCAATTCTCAAAACATTCACTTCAGTGTTTCACCAGACTATCAGAGTGTGATAGCAAATAATCTTGGGTATCTCATGACAATAATCATTTCCTATGTTTACTGGAGAATAGATAGCCTACCAAAGAGGAAATAATAGAGAAGGGAAATATTGTGACTCATTCTAAGATTTGCTCAAATAATGGCATTGTGAGTCTCTCTTCCTCTCCAATTATTGTTGTTGTTGTTGTTAATATCAGCTGCACTTTTATTGTGTTGGTTTGTTTTCAAGCAAGACCCTAATATGCTCAGGCTTATGTGGTGCTTATAATTTACAAATTCAGACAAGAAATAATATTATTAATTCTTTTAGAATTCTAATCTTGAAACTTGTTGGCTATACAACCTTGGGCAAGCCATTTAACACCTCTGTGCCTCAGTTTATCTATAGAATGAGTATTACAAAAATAGTATCAAAGCTCATAAAGTGCCGAAACCAGTTTGGCTCAGTGGATAGAGCGTCGGCCTGCGGACTCAAGGGTCCCAGGTTCGATTCTGGTCAAGGGCATGTACCTTGGTTGCGGGCACATCCCCAGTGGGGGGTGTGCAGGAGGCAGCTGATCGATGTGTCTCTCTCGTAGATGTTTCTAGCTCTGTCCCTCTCTCTTCCTCTCTGTAAAAAATAAATAAAATATTTTTTTTTTAAAAAAAAGCTCATAAAGTTGTGACAACTAAATGATTTCTTCCACATAAACCATTTGAAATAGTGTTTGGCACATAAAAAATACTCCATTATAGTTCTATAAAAATAAATACAAGGGTAACCAATCACCAATCTCTCTCACAGTGTCAATGTTGGGCGGGAGGGGTGGTTATTACAAGAATCAGCTGGTGGGGGGGTGGGGTATACTCTAGCTATGAATTGTCTTTATTAAGATGGTTCCAAAACCAGGAGTAGATTTCAGTGTTCACATGGAGAAGACTGATAAGGGACTAGGAAATGCACAGGGAGGTGAAGCAAAACATGAGTTGACATCTTTCTAGCCAGGCCCTTCTTCTACTCACCTGCTTCTAGTAATTCTCCTTCTCTCTCCATTACATTCTTCCTCCACCCCCAATAACTCTCTCTATTTCCAGAATCCTAAATCATACTTGGCTTTAGTATGCGGGTATTATTATATGTGTCCTAGACCTTTTAATGGCAAGTGTCTTTGTAAGACGCAACTATGTGCCTTTATGATATTATAGACTTGCCACTTCAAATGGAAAATGTGTGAATTCAGTCAAAACAAAAATCATATTAATGGGTTTATAATTTTTATATAAAATGCTAGTCAAGTAAATGAATTATTTAATTTTAAACTGGCACACTCAAAGTCAAACCACCACAACTATAGAAAAATAGTGATGGGAAAAAATAAAATAAAAAATAAATTTACAAAAAGAAAGAAAAAAGTGTCCTTATATCTTTTATCTTTTATAAGAAGCAGGTTTATTCCTTTTTTATTAGAAAGTTAATCCAAAAAGTAGGCAAATTCTTTATTATAAGTCTTCTGTCCATGATGTCCTGACCATAATACTTTTAAGGATATATTGGCAGAAAAATCACAGCACAGTAAAAGTGGAAAATCTCCAGTGTAAAAGAAATGGTGCACAAACTGAGCTTAGCAGACCTAACAGTATTTGTGCCCTTTAAGGATGTGTTCAGCTCATCTTCCTTGTTTCTAATGCACTCAAAGGCTCAGCCTGACAAATTCATACTGAGAACAAATTGCATAACACTCCAAGACTGACACTTCCAAAGTTCATCCATTCTATAGTTGCTTGACATTAGAAAAGGGCAACTTTTAAAAAACGAATAAAATAGATTTTCTCACTCTGCTGCTCATGTCTCAAAAAGAGCTGAACAGGTTTTTTGAAACTTAACTTTTAAAACAATCTATCATTCAACACTCACCATTTCAACATTGATACCATTAAGATTAGTAAAATTTTCTAAAAATCTAAATATCTCAAGATATTAAATATTATTAAACATACAAGTTCATGAGAATAATGACCATCTCATTCCTAAAAAACTTAATTGTTTTTAATAAGTGATCAATTTAATGAATGCATAAAAAGGATTCTTTATGGAATATAAGCAACAAAATAATGGTGAAATGAGCAGGCAGGTCATCCTGAAGTTATTAATTCATGATAGTCTTATTTCTGGCACTGAATCAATTATACTCAAATAATGTTTGGCACTAACAAGAGACAAAAAACAAACATTCAAGTGAATTTATACCAGTCTATATTATTAAAGATATAGACATTAAGTTTACCTCTGACATACTATTCAGGGCTACTTTATATTGAAGTGATACTAACCTAATTCAAATTGGCTTTGTTAGGAAAAGGAATTTATTTAAGAATGTAAGCATGACTTCTAGGAATCTAGAGTGATTCTAACATCAGAACATCTGGATCTAGGGTCTAAAATAATGTCTCAAAGCTCTGTTCTCTCTTCATCTCTCATGTCTCATGTTTCCTTTTGTCAACTTCCCCCTAATTCTGCAAGTATATTACCAGCTTTATTCTAAAAAAAAAAAGAGAGATATTTGGGTCATGTGCCCAGCCCTTATCAATCATTGTATCAGGGGATTTATCTTCACTGACTATTCCAGATCATGAGTCATGTGCCTGCTCAGGAGGCAAAAGGAAGTTCACTGAAATTAACAGAAATATCAGAGATGTGGGTAGGGTAGTTCCATATTGAGAGTGTTGGTACATTGATTACACAAATGGTCTCAATTGTTTTGCACTTCCCTGTTTTTATATCCTTTGCAATGCATCGTGACTTTATAGTTGTTGCTATCACGGGCAGAGACTATTTCTCAACCCTTTGAATCTAGGATAGCTTTGTGATTTGCTTTGGTCAACAGAATACCTCTGCTCTCTTTCTTGACCTCTGCAACTACCAGGCACCAGCGAGGCTGATGAAGAACAGGAAAACACATGTAGTGATCTGTCCCAGACAAGACAATGATCTGTTCCAGGTAAGGCTGACCTAGATCAGCCACAGCCCAGAAAAACCCTTCAATTAACTGCAGATAAATAAATGAGCCTATCTGAGATCAAACAATTTAGCTCTCAAAACTAACTTTGGAAGAAATAGATTTAAAAATTTTTTAATTGAATTTTAGAGAGGAAGGGGGGAGGAGGAGAGAGATATACATCAGTCACTTGCCTCTCATGGGACAAAGCTCCAAATAACTGAGCCGCAACCAACCAGGGCTGGAAGAAATAGATTTTGAACCCCCCAAAAAATTGAGTTACTATAAAATAATGAATGGGTTACCATTGTTGATTAGAACTCTCTCTAAAATAAAATATGTGCCTGCCATGATTAGATAAATGACAACATCAATGGAATAACCTATAATAATAAAAGTGTAATATGCTAATTAGACCAGACAGCCGAACGACCTTCTGGACATAATTCTGTATGTCCTTCCAGACAAAGCTGCACAGCAGGTGTCAAGGCAGAGGTGGTTAGGGGTGACCAGGCAGGCGAGCAGTTAGGGACAATCAGGCAGGCAGGCAGGCGAGCGGTTAGGAGCCAGAGGTTCCGAATTGCAAGAGGGATGTCCGATTGCCAGCTTAGGCCTGATCCACAATGGGACAATCGGACATCCCCTGAGGGGTCCCGGATTGTGAGAGGGTGAAGGCCGGGCTGAGGGATCTACCTTCCCCCTGCATGAATTTCGTGCACTAGGCCTCTAGTCTATATATACAAAAGCCTAAGCAACTGTTTGACTGTTTGACTGTTTGATAGCTATGACAAGCACTGACCACCAGGGAACAGACACTCAATGCACAGGCATGGAAACATGAAACAGACTGATGAATCTCAGAGGCAAGGGGTTAGGGGGTAGGGTGGGAAGAGATTAACCAAAGATCTTATATGCATACTAGTGGCCTGGTGCATGAATTCTTGCACTGGTACGGTCCCTTGGCCTAGCCTGTGGGGATTGGGCCAAAACTAGCAGTCTGACATCCCCCGAGGGGTCCCGGATTGTGAAAGGGTACAGTCCAGGCCGAGGGACCCCACTGGTGCACGGCCGGGCCTCTAGTTTTATTATAAAAAACAATATACACTAAAATTATATTACATTGTGTCTTTTATATAGAACTAGAGGCCTGGTGCACAAAAATTCGTGTACTCAGGGGGGTTCCTCAGCCCAGCCTGCACCCTCTCACAATCGGGGACCCCTCAGGTAGAGTCCCTAGGCCTGGCCTGAGATCAGGGCCTATCGGGGCTTTTCTTCCCCGGGCTGCAGGAGGCTGGCCTCACCCCCACCGCTGCCACTGCTTGCCATCTGTGCAGCGCTGCCACCCCCTCCCCTGCCACCAGTGGCCTCCCTCTACAGGCGACAGGCATGGGGTGCAATGGCTTGGCTGGCCTGGGCCTCCCTCTGCAGGACGATCACTGGCCAGTCGCACACCTGCCACAGAGTCACCACCGGTGGCCTGGGCCTTCCTCTTTCTTTGCTGGGGGGCGGGGCCAGACCTGCGAGGGGCCGTCTGCCTACCTGATAGCCCCTAACTGCTGGTCTGCCTGCCTGATCACCCTTAACTGCTTGCTTGGGGCAGGGCCAACCCAGCGACAGGTAGTGTTGGTTGTGGTCTCTGGTCGTTATGCTTATGGTGGCTGGCCTTTTATTATATAGAATAGTCTTATTGCCTAAGAGATGCAATTCCTTAAAACGGTCTATAAAGTATTAAATGGTACAATACTATAAGAAAATGAAAGATTTTGTGACTAAAATAAATGATTAATAAAGCTAAAAATTGATATGAACACTGAGGTATGCTTTTTAAGATAGGCTACCAATCAATGCCTAGTTTTGAACCTTTTTTCTTTGCATTTAAAAGCAAGACAAAGTAATAAATCAATGAATTAATAATGCAAAGCATGAAAGAAAATGTAAAGTATGTAAAGTTAACTCTGAAAGAGTCACCTCACCAACCATTATGATATAATATTAAGCCAATATCAATGGAATGGAAAGTCAAAAAATTAGAAAGATGATTATAATGATAGTGGTGATGATTATGATTGGCTACTAGAGCAACAGAGTGAATAACTTGAAGTATAATGCATGCTTAGGCTGTCTATAGGGACATTTGCAATGAGTAAGAAGAAGCCAGAGAGTCATTTTGTGATGTAATTTTCTCACAATTATATCATGTTACTCAAAGTCTCACTTAATATCTTTTCAAATATAACTCTTGAGATTCCCTCCAGAGAGTATCAATCCTCCTAAAGCTGTCCCTGTGCTTTCTGAACAGCTGCAATAAAGATTAGTCAGGGATTATAAAGAAGATAACTCTTTTCACACTAACTGGATCATGTTAAAAACAACTTTATGAGGCTGTATTTCTCTGGTTAATCAAATCACATGCCTATTAGCAATATTTGTATGGAATGAGTCTATAATTTATTGTTGATTAAATGTTTTGTTTTAATTTTAAGATAGGTATCAAGCTCCTCACTAAAAATTAAACTCTTGAAAAATTACTACTACGAACATTGTGGCATCTTAGTTCTGAATCTTACCATTTCTCCTCCTGAAACAAAGTGAAAATGGGGAAACATTCATAAGCTAATTTGCATACAAACTATGAGACATAAAATCTAAAAACTACAATATACTTTTAGGTGCTACCAAAACAGCTGAGACCCATGTAGCAGTGTTGGGATTTCTGAAAGAAGTTACACAGGTAGCCCAACCCCATATTCCCAGCAATGATGAATCTCAGATGCTTCCATTTAAAAATCATTCCCAAAAGTTGAGCATCCATGATTACCAAGAAATGCTATGAGTAGGACAGATTTCTTCAAATAAGCAGAAGAACTAATAAAGGGGTAGAGAGAAGGTGGGGAAAATGTACAGAGTAAAGATCTCTGAAAGCACCTGCAAATATCACCTTCCAAAAGTCAGGGAGTCATTTGGGATACATAGATAGGGGACAGTGGCTGATGAAGAAATTCTGGGGTGTAGGGCAGGTAAGAAAAAGCCTGAAGTACCTGCATGAGTTTGGAGGGGCAGCAAAGACATGACTTGATAGAGCATTATGTTTGAAGGAAATAGCAAATTATCAAATGAAGAAGCCTTTTGCCAATACTCTTGCTTAAATCCCTTCCCTCCCAGCCAGGAATCTCTTACAAAGAGCTAGTCTATAAAATTGCTGCTCGCCCAAATATGGGTAATTAAAAAGGAAACAGAAAACATATTTAAGTAAGGATTAAAGACAGAATGCAATAGAATTTCTCTACAAAATAATTTGTCAAGGAAATATTGCTATGGAACAAATAAATATTGTAAACATTCTATTATGAATTAGAAACAATTATAGTAATGAAAACCAGAGAATGAATAGTTCAAAGCAGAATACAAGAACTCAAATAAGACATGGACAGACAACCCATAAAAGTGAAAGATAACTGACAGAACTCTAAAAAAAAAAAAAACAAAGAAGAATAGCCCTCGTAGTTTGACTCAGTGGATAGAGCATTGGTCCTCGGACTGAAGGGTACCAGTTTGATTCCAGTCAAGGGAACCTAGATTCCTGGCCCCAGTCAGGGTGCATGCGAGAAGCAACCAATCGGTGTGTCTCTCTCACATCAATTTTTCTCTCTCTCTATCTCTCCCTCTTCCTTCCACTCCCTCTAAAACTCAATGGAAAATATGTCCTTGGGAGAGGATTTAAAAAAAAAAAGAATAAACAATATAGATTATGTATCAATTATATATCATTAGAATTAGAATCATTCACTTGAAACTTATATAATCTTATTAACCAATGTCACCTCAATAAATTTAATAAAAATTAAATATAAAAAATAAAGACAATAGAATACAAGAAAACAAAACATTTAGAGAAATGAAAGTTAAAAGTCCAACAAGGTAGAATAGTCTGCCTTTAGCTGCTTTGTTTAAATTGACTCCCTAAATTCTCATATATATATATGAGATATGTATATATATATGTATGTATGTATATATATATATATATATATATATATATATATATATATATGTATATATATGTATTTGAGTCAGTAACTGAACTTCTTTTTTGTCTGTTTATTCCCAAACCAGTAACATGTTTTCTTACTGATGTAATAAATCTTATATGGCCACTGTTTCCTCATAGCTCTTCTGTTCAGTGTTTTCCTCATTTTGGTTATTTTATTATTACAATTATTATATTTCCTGCAGAAAATGTATCTGTGTGTATATGTAAGTACATTTGTGAAAACACTTGTATCTATCCAGGTATATAAACCATTCACCTATGTTTTCTCCTAAGGTGTCTCAAAAAATATACATACATACTTTTGCAGCTGAGAATTCACTTATATTTCACTCCTTTTTAGATTTAGCTGATTTGAAATAATGGGTGAAGCTAGACTAAGCTTTGAACAAAGAAAATTTATCCACTAGACTTTTTTATGGGGATACATCCTATATAATAAAAGTGTACTATGCAAATTGACCAAACGGCGGAATGACCAGTAGGCGGGGGGTGGGGCCAGCGAGCAGGCATCGCCAGGCCAGCCAAGGTGCATGCCAGCCTGCAGAGGGAGGGGATGGGGATGAGGGGGAGGCGGCAGCAAACAACGGCAGCTGAGGAGCGATGGGGGAGGGGGAGGGGGCGGGGCCATGCCAGCCGGCTCTGTCCCCTGATTGGCTAGCCTGGTTGCCTCTCACAAAGGGAGGCCAGACTGCAGCTTAGGTCTGCTCCCCACAGAGGGAGGCCAGACTGTGGCTTAGGACATCCCCTGACGGTGCCCAAACTGTGAGAGGATACAGGTTGGGCTGAGGGACCCCCCCAAGTGCACGAATTTTCATGCACCGGGCCTCTAGTAAAATATAAACTTTACAGCACAAAACTAGCAACAGTTGATGGATTGCGGGCTCACAAGTATTGAACAAAATGACTTTTGATGTTTGCAATTCCAGTGCTTCGCATTATCAACAGTGCCTGGACCAGATGGTCATCAGTTTGAAAATACTCATTGACAAAATATATATATATATTTATTTCTGTAGATTCTTTTAAATTTTGAAAATGAACTGTATGTTAATGAACACTGACTTGATAATCATTCAAAGTGTGTTTGGGATATATACATGTAAAATGATTCAATATATACCAAGTAAAAATCTCAATAAAATTGTGAAATACTATGCTACTTTTGTTTAAGAAACTGGGAAAGCAAAATTTTATTCACATTTTCTTATATTTGCATAAAGCTGCAAGGATATCTAAGCAACTGAAAAAATAGAAAACATTAGATGGCAGGGGAATAGAGAAAAAATAAATAAGGGGTGACTTCATAATCTATATAAATAAAAATGCAAATGTTCGTTTGTTCAAAATCTTAAATCTCCAAAAGTTCTTTACCAATTGCTTTGAAATTTTGATACGACGTTGCATTCGAAAACACGTGTGTTTTTATATACCTTATACTTACTATTATATAGATGTCACACCTGTGACAGGTAAAAACATGCTTTTTTGAAAAACAGCAACACACGCTATACTAAATATTTTACAATCCCATTTCAATGTTTCCGATTTATGATCCATTCACGATTTCCAAATTTCCAATTTTACGATTCCATTTCAATGTTGATAATGATTGAAGATTTGTGCTTAGAAATCGCGAACAAAGTTCTCAATCAATTGGGAATGCCATCACCGAATTGATCTGCTGCTGCTTCGTTCGATGTAGAATTGCGTCCTGAACAAAATCACAACACGGGTGATCTTTTGTCGTATGTGCAAACAAATACTCCTAAGCTAATGCTTGAGCAAAAAGGCATTTACGATAAAATAATGCACACTGTCAATAACGGGGTTGGAGAAATCTTCTTAGATACGACAGGAGGAACTGGTAAAACATTCCTAATTAGATTGATTCTGGCAGCAATTTGATCCCAAAATGACATAGCCTTAGCTCTTGCATCGTCCGGAATAGCTGCGACATTGCTACCAGGTGGAAGAACTGCTCATTCCGCTTTGAAATTGCCATTGAACATGCAATTCATTGAAACTCGCACGTGCAACATTTCCAAAGCATCCGGCATGGCAAAAGTATTGCAGAAATGCAAACTTACTGTTTGGGATGAATGCACAATGGCGCACAAAAAATCACTTAAGGCTCTTGATCGATCATTGCAAGATTTGCGTGGAAACATCAGACCATTTGGGAATGCATTAATATTGCTTGCAGGAGATTTCAGGCAAACATCACCTGTAATTCCTCGATCGACACCAGTGGACGAAATAAATGCTTGCCTGAAATACTCTACTTTGTGGCGACACATAAAGACGTTAAAATTAACTACAAATATGCTTGTCCAGCTGCAAGACGATCGATCAGCTGAGATATTCTCACATCAATTGCTGGAAATTGGGAACAGAAAGGTGCCAGTTGATCTGACCTCAGGACAAATTTCATTGTCTCATAACTTCTGCAATTTAGTAACGTCAAAAGAAGAATTGGTTGAAAAAGTATTTCCCAATATTCAAACCAATTATAAGAATCACGATTGGCTGAGTGAACGAGCTATTCTTGCAGCCAAGAACAAAGACGTCTACGAACTTAACAATATTATTCAGCCTAACATTCAAAGCGAGGCAGTCACATACAAGTCCATCGACACTGTTGTGGAAGCAGATGAAGCGGTTACTTATCCAACAGAATTTTTGAATTCACTCGATCTGCCAGGGATGCCACCGCACATAACTGCAATTGAAAATCGGCGTGCCAATTATCATGTTGCGAAATATCAACCAGCCAAAGCTTTGCAACGGCACGCGGCTTGCAGTAAAATAATTAATGAGCAACGTCGTAGAAGCAACAATCTTGACAGGACCTTTCAAAGGTGAAGATGTCCTCATTCCTCGCATTCCTATGATTCCAACGGATATGCCATTTCAGTTTAAGAGACTGCAATTCTCAATTCGATTGGCGTTTGCAATCACCATCAAAAAGCTCAGGGCCAATCTTTAGAATTGTGCAGTTTAGATCTAGACATGGATTGCTTCTCACATGGACAATTATATGTTGTGTGTTCTAGAGTTGGCAAACCAGACAATATATCTGCACAGACAATGGAAGAACAAAAAATATTGTATACCCACAAGCATTGTGAAATTAAACATATTAGAAACGTACGCTTTCTCTTTTCTTTCTTTTCCATTTAACCAGACTGAGCCACAGCAATGCGTGGCCGGGTACAGCTAGTTATTTTAATATTTGAACAAATAGTTAATTATCTATTTCAAAAATATATAATGTGTCTTTTAAAGAAATAACATATTTTACCTTTTTTTTCTCCCTAGAAAGATTAATTGTGACAAAGAACATTTTTACATATAGCAGTTTAGGAGAGAAATCAAATAGGAAATTTATCATATCCTTTCCTGACTATCATGTTTGTTTTAGACCACATTGGTCCTATGGTGAGCTGGGTAGATTATAAAACTGCATAGTCCACCTGAAGTTTTTCGAATCAATGACTGTTGATCATTGGGCTACCATTTGTTGGAAGATACTTCACAGACCTCCTACATTTCTGTAGCAGAAGCACTGACAGTCATTTGTTCCAGATTATGTTTTCAAGGATGTTTGCATGGTAAACTCATTGAAAAGAGAGAAATAGTGCCCAGGCTGTGTGGCTCAATGGTTAGGCATTGACCTATGAACCAGGAGGTCATGGTTCCATTCCAGGTCAGGACACAAACCCTGGTTGCAGGATCAATCCCCAGTGGAGGGCGTGCAGGAAACAGCTGATCAATTATTCTCTCTCATCATTGATGTTTCTATCTTTCCCTCTCCCTTCCTCTCTAAAATCAATAAATATACTAATGTATATATATATATACTAGGGGCCCGGTGCACAAAATTCGTGCACTGGGGGTGGGGCTCCCTCAGCCCAACCTGCCCCCTCTCACATACTGGGAGCCCTCAGGGGATGTCCTACTGATGGCTTAGGCCCTATGGGGAGCGGGCCTAAGCCGCAGTCTGGCCTCCCTTTGTGGGAGGCAACCGGGCTGGTCAGGGGAAGGCACCAGCCCCATCACCCCGCTGCTGTAGCCACTGCCAGTCACCACAGCCACCAAGTGTTTTTATCAACACGGACTCCAGTCCCTTCACCATGAAAAAATGACAACTTTCTTTAGGCATTTTCAAGATGTGTCTTTCATAGGATATGACATTTCTTTCTTTCTTTTTTTTTTTTTTATCCTCACCTGAGGATATATTTCCATTGACTTTTAGAGAATGTGGAAGAGAAAGGGAAAGACAGAGAGAAACATCAAAGTGAGAGGAACACTTTGATTGGTTGCCTCCTGCATGAGCCCTGACCTGGGCCCCAGCCAGGGAGGAGCCTGCAACCTAGGTACATGCCTTTAATCAGAATCAAACCCAGATCCTGCTGTGGGCAGGCCGAGGCATTATCCACTGAGTCAAACCGGCTAAGGCAGGATATGACATTTCTTAGCCCTCCAGCAGTGGACCTTCGTTTTTTTCTCCAGGAGTGTGGTGGAAAAACCCTAGATCACCTTTTTGGATTCTTACTACCCAAGTTTCTAAGAATATTACCAGTGGCATACAGGTAGCTTAGCCAATGAGCAGTCAGAAAAGGTGTTTCCTCTATAGTTCACACCAATGGAGGGCTGTGCCCTGCCCAGGCCTAAAGCCTCTGGCCAAAGCTTTAGGCCTGGGCAGTGGAACCCAGGCTCCCTCTGATCGCCAGTTCCACCCCTGCCCAGGCCTAAAGCCTCAGGGCCTGGGCAGGGAACCCCCAGCTCCCTCTGATCGCTGGCTTCGCCCCTGCCCAGGCCTGCCCAGGCCGAAAGCCTCTAGCCAAGGCTTTCGGCCTGGGCAGGGGACCCCTCGCTCCCTCCGATCACCGGCTCCACCCCTGCCCAGGCCAAAAGCATCTGGCCCAGGCTTTAGGCCTGGTCAGGGGACTCCCAACTCCCTCTGATCATTGGCTCTGCCCCTGCCCCCTCGGCTCTGATCGCAGGCGTGGCCCTGCCCAGCATCCCCCTGGCTCAGGCCCTTCCCAGGCTGCTCAGGGCCCACATGGGGCTTACCTCAGAGTGACCTGGGTGCCAGGATGTTCCTGGGACCCAGGCACTGGGTGCCTATGTATGCAAATTAACTGCCATCTTTGTTGGGCTAATTTGCATACTCACTCTGATTGGCTATGGGTGTAGCGGAGGTACGGTCAACTTACATGTTTGTCTATTATTAGGTAAGATATATATGAAATAGTGCCTCAATTTGGAGCAAAAGGCAGGATTGTTTATGGTATAATATTAAAAACATGTCTCTCTCCAAGGCATATGGACAGGCTGCTTGCAGCCCATTTACTAGTATAAAAGTTTGGGGTTTTCTGAGCTTGTAGTTTCTCTTGTATTATGAAGCTTATTGCATGTTCAGAAACTTACTTACATCCTTTGGAAATTTAGGCTCAAGAAACAAGAAAATGATCATACATTGGGTGCTACTGTTGCAGTATGTAGTAAATTATGCTTTGTCTGAGCCAAGAATCTCTTGTTTGCTGACATTAAATGTCTGCAGACCAGCTTATCAGCTTGTAAGTAGCATAAAATCTCAGACCCATCATGGTCTTGACAACATTTAGACTAAAAAAAAAAAAAAGAAAGAAAGAAAGAGCCCTGGCCAGAAAGTTTGCCAGCTTTATTCCTGGTTAGGGCACAGCCTAGGCTCTGGGCTCAATGCCTAGTGTGATGGCCTGCAGGAGGTGGCCAATTGATGTTTCTCTCTCACACACTGATGTTTCTTTCTCTCTCTCCCTCTTCTTTCCTCTTTCTCTAAACACCAATAATAAAGAAAATGTATTCTGAAAGGAAAGAAATATAGCCCATATCAGATAGCTAATTATACTCGGATCTATTTTTTAAAGTAGCTTTTAGCCTTTTCACCAAACTTGCCATCTTGTCATTAAATAATTTTTGTATTGAACCTGTTAATTGTTTTAAAAGTAACAGAAAAAATATATATAAAACAGCAAACAGAAAGATTCCATTTATATATGAGTGTGTGCATGAACCTGGAAGAATGAAGATTTCAATAGGGACACTCTCCAGGAGGTAGAATGCCACGTAATCTTAATTCGCTTCCTTATTCCTTTCCATACTTAATGATTTAAGGGGAAAAATGCATAATTTTTAAAATTGCAATATTTTAATTATTAAAAATTAAAAATGTTTATTTAATTCAAATTTTTTCAAACTGATTTGTGAGTATAGGCAAAATACACTTATAACAATCATGTCATATGCTCACATTGTTTTTCTAATTGCTTTTCTACAAATGTAACCCAAAAAGTAGCATGCAGAAATTGATATTTTCTCTGTCACTTCAGTATCAAAATACAAAAATAAAATTCTTAGACAGTTTGATGAGAATTAAGCTGTTGTAATGATCTAAAGTTTCAGTCACTCCTTTATTTAAGTATATATTCTGACAATATTTTACACTTGTTTCAAATACATTCAACTTATTAACTTAAGCCAAAGCATGCTACTTTTTAAAATTAGGATATTCAACACTTTTAAACCTCTTTTACCTCTAGTTGAGTTTGCCCAAGCATGCCTTTTCTCCCTCTCTTTCTCTTTAATGGTACCCATTTAGAAACATATGCCATTTTTTATAATAATACTGTAAAGTTGTCTGAAGGGGGTGATGGTTTAATCTATTATTTCTGACATACAGGGTTAAGAGGCTTAGACAGATGTTTTTGAATTTGCTGAAGACACATTTGTGAATAAAAACCTAGTCTGAGTTCAGAAAGCTGAATGCGGCTTCTTTCACTCCATATTAAAATTGATTCACTAATGCACTGTCCTAATGACTGTCATCACAATTTACATAGATTCATTTTATTGAAGCATATCAGTTAGTCAGTTCTTTTCACTGTAAGGAGAGAAAAAAATTAAAGAACTAAAGAGCTCTTCATTTCTTTCTTAATATAAAGTATAGTTTCCCAACCTCAACACTATGGGCAATTTGTTCTACATAATTCTTAGTTGTTGGAGCTGGTGGAGGGGATGGGTAGTGCCAGAGAGGTGAGGGAAGAGGTGTTCTGTGCATGATAGGATGTTTAGCAGCATCCTGGCTTTTATTCATAGATGCCAGCAACTTCCTCAGTAATAGTATTTCCAGACATTACCAAAATTCCCCTAAAGGCAAAATTACCTACATGGTATCATTGTAATCAGAATTTGCCTAATGTAGTAGATTAGGCTAACTGGAAAAACTGGGGATGGGATATATTAGTTAACCTAGTGATATGTTTTATTAAAGTCTTATTCTTGTTCACACTTTTTGATATTGGTAACTTCATCTTGGAAATATTAGTTCCTCAACTGCTCTTACACTTGTAAGGAAAAGGCAGCTTTTGATAAGTGTGTGAGAAGAGGTTGTGTTCCAATGAGAATGAAGTAAATAAGGTTTAAAAGTATCAGTTGCTTCCTTGCCCATAAGACAACATACATAAAATACTTCAATTATATACATAAAAAATAGCATACATAATAGAATGCATAAAATACTTAGAATCTCCCCTGATGCAATACTATTATTACATTCTTGGTTCATTATCGTGACCCTTATCTTTTCTACTATTCACACTGGAAAAAAAAATATGTGTGAGAGACTGTACACGTTTTCCTTACTCTCTGAAATTGTGCCATCAATCTACTCATTATATATGTCAGACGTTTTCCAGTTGTTATTTCAATAAAATTTGCATTACATTTCACTAGGTCATTTATAAGCTTTTCTTATGCACTTAATAATAATTCATCTGTGTTTATATAATTTTTAAAAAATATATTTTATTGATTTTTTACAGAGAGAAGGGAGAGGAATAGAGACTTAGAAACATCAATCAGTTGCCTCCTGCACACCCCCCACTGGGGATGTGCCTGCAACCAAGGTACATGCCCTTGACCAGAATCAAACCTGGGACCCTTCAGTCTGCAGGCCAATGCTCTATCCACTGAGCCAAACCAGTTAGGGCTAATTTTTAATATCACATATAGATTATTATTATTATTGCTATTACATTACATTATGTTTATTTTTTTCTGAGAATTATTTTTGACATTTACATGGTCAGGAATTGGTGAAATGAATGTAGATATACTAAAGGTAGCTCCCAATGATCTCTATTTCCTGATATTCACACTTTTGTGTAATCTTTCCCCTTGATGAGTTTTGTGACTTGCTTCTAACCTGTAAAATATGGCAAAAGTAAAAGGATGTCACTTCCATGATTAGGCTGCTAAAGATTATGACTTCCATCTTGTTAGCAGACTCTATATTGCTTTCTCAGCTTATAGGATTTGATGGAACAAATTGTCATGCTGGAGAGGCCTGTATAGCAAAGAACTGAGGCCTTACGTCCAACAACCCATGAAGAACTGAGTACTACCAACAACCACATGAGCTTGGAAGTGGATCCTCTCCCAGTCAAGTTTTGCGATGAGTAAAATCAAAGGATTCCTTAATTATAATCTATGAGAGGCTCTGTTCAACAGATATAGTGATATAATAAATATTTGATATTTTAAGCCAAGTTTTTTGATAAAATAACATGCAGCAAATAACTCATTTAAAAAAGAGAGAGAATGTGGTACATATACTCATGAGCTCTTCTTACTTAAAAGTACATTTAATTAAAAATAAACCTTGATGATTGCAGAGGTGAAGGGGACAGGTGGAGATGGTAGAGGGCATAGAGGAAATAAAAGGTGATGGGAAAAATAAAATAAAATTAAATTAAATTAAAAAAACAACAAAACCTGATGGCACTGGTTGAAAATCACTGATATGTGGGATTTCTCTGTATTATTTTTTACAACTGCATGTGAATCTACATTTATCTCAAAGTAAAACTTTTTTTTTAGTAAAAGTGAATTGAATATAAAAAGGAAAAATAAACTTGCTGCCCCTCCTTTATATTTCCTTTACTCATTGACATCATCATAACCTTGATTTTTCTTATAAATATCTGTATAAAATGTTTCAAGAAATTTTGGTATGAAAGTGAACAGAAAGCAATCCTTTGAGGCAGCATGGAGGGACCTGGAGAGTATTATGCTAAGTGAAATAAATCAGTAAGAGAAAGACAGGTATCACATGATCTCACTCATGTGTGGAATCCAATGAACAAAATACACTGATGAACAAAATTGATCCAGAGACATGGAAGCATGGAACAGACTGAGGAATCTCAGGGGGAAGGCAGGAAAGGGTGAGTGAGTGGAATGAGATCAACAAAGAACTTATATGCATACTAGTGACCTGTCACGCGAAATAGCGTGAGACCCGGGAGCCCTCTCCCCCTCCCTCCCCCCCCCCCCCTACCATGGGACCACCCAGAGTACTGGAGCCCGCCCCAATGCCTCACCTCCAGGCCGCGTGCAGCGGCTGCCAGGACCCCCGCGCCCCCGTGGGGCCACAGGAACCCTGGCGGAAGCCATGCCGAGCAGCTGCCGGCCCCGCCTCTGCTGCCCCGCCCCTGCTGCCCCGCCCCTGGTATGTGCTCCCCGCCATCTTGTAACAACGGTGTTATGGTATGAGGGTTAATTTGCATGTTACCTCTTTATTATATAGGATATGCATAACCCATGGACAGGGACAATAGTGCATAGGCCTGGGGGTGGGTGGAGGGGGTCAATGGGGAGAAAAAAGGGGACATCTGTAATACTTTCAACAATACCAGTAAAGATACATTTTTAAAATGTAAAAAAACAAAAACAAAACAGTGGGACTAAGGTAGGACTTGTTTAGTTTTTTTGTTTGTTTTGTTTTGAGGTCTAGGTTTAAGTGAATGATCCAAGAAGAGGGAGAGAGAGATGACAATGGAGGTGGAACAGGCACAAGCAGAAAAGAAGCTCCTGAGAAAGCAAACTGTGATGCCAGGCAGAGGACCACAGAGGAGGGATTCATCTTTGACTGGAGGGACATACTTTATCCCTCACTTCTCATAGGCAGGGAAGAGAGGTAAATATTCAAGTTTGCTGGAAGTTTTTCTGGTGGTCAATTACCAATATGCTATGATTTGAATTTAATAAAATATAACTGATGAACTATACAGGCATAATTTAACCTATTTATGATGAAATAGGAAATATTCTCAATTCTTCTCTTTTACTTTGGAAGAGTACAAATATATCATTCATGAGTGCAAAATTCCACGTTCCCCTTTGTAACCATTTTTAACATGAGGAAATAAAAGAAATAACGTGCTTTCACCTACCATCAGAAATAATTAGGTACTGAAAATGAATCAGTACTAAATCTGCAGCCAAAGAGCAAACTAAAATTGAATCTGTACCTTTGAAAAACTACTCAAACTCTAACTTACCCTCAAACACAGCTATTTATTCATGGTCCTATCAGTTTGTGTTAGCCAGTTCTAAAAAATAAGCTTTATCCTCACCTTTGATCCCCAAGGACACTGAAAAATACCTTTTGGACATGAACTCAAGAGGATTTCATCCTAGTCTAATTCTCTGAGGATGTTGGCTTCATGCCCAGATAACCTCGAAATGCAGGTCAGCTGGTGCAATGGTGATGTTCTCATTTCTACAAGGAGCAAATGATGCCCCTTTGTTGAGTATAGACTTCCAGAGTATGTTAAAATCCATCATAGGTAGAAGGAGACAAATGGAAATAGAAAGGTTCATGGCAAAAGTGCATAATACACTGTAGAGGCTCCCCAATGGCAGTGTATTTGCCATTATCATTCATAAAGGCATTGTGATTGGGGAGCAGTGAAATGAGGTTAATGCAGTGATTGGTTCATAACTTTTTATTGTAAATTCAAAGAATTGTCCTTTTTCATGATGATTATTATAATTTCTCTTTTTGTGGTAAAATACACTTTTTATATTATATTGTACAGAGTTTGAATTCATACCATTCTTGAAAAAATTAAACTTGTTTGCCCTATCATGAAATGCAAATATTAGGCAAATACTAATCATGGCTAAGATGGATGGTTAGTACTTATTTTATAGCAGAGTGGTAAAGAAAGAGTGCTTTGAAATCATATTGTTTGTGTTCATATTTTAACTCTAAAAATGGCATTGTCTAATGGGGCAGGTTACTTAGTCTATTCCTTCATTCCCTCCAGTATAAAATAAATTAATGAAAGGGACTTAGCTCATCCATGATCAATTAATTCATTCATTTATGTACAATGCCTGGAAAGAAGAAAACATGATCAGTCAAGATATATCATATTCAAACACTTAAACTCCCCTAGTACAATTATAATTAAGTTCATTCATTAATTAAATGTAACAGCCCTAAAAGGTTGGGAATTTTTTTTTTATTGAGCACATTTGTTGAGCAACTACTATGTTCTTAATAATCTACACTAATAAATGAGAAACATGCAAATTGACCATACCTCCACTATGCCCACAAGCCACACCCACCAGCCAATCAGGAGTGAGTCTGCAAATTAACCCAACCAAGATGGCAGCGGCCATGGAGCTGGAGCCAGCAGGAGGCTTGAGTTGCTCCAGTGATGGAGGAAGCCAAGCTTTCCGCCCACCCTGGCCGGCCCTGGCCTCTGCTCAAGGCTACAAAGTTTCAATTATAGAAGATAAATAAATCCCAGATACTTGCTTCCAGCCGGCCCTGGCCTCCGCCCAAGGAGGTGCTGAAAAAAAAAAAAGAAAGAAAGAAAGAAAGAAAAAGAAAAAAAGGAGGGGCTAGGAGCTTGGGTCGCCGGGGGATGATCAGGCCAGGATGGGATGGCAGTTGTGGGTGATCAGGCTGGTGGGGGGTGGGGCTGTTGGGGGTAAGCAGACCAGCAGGGGGGGCCAGTTGGGGGTGAGCAGGCTGTCAGTGGGGGTCAGTTGGAGGTGATCAGGGCAGTGGAGGGGGGCAGTTTGGAGTGAGTAGGCCAGCAGGGAGGCAGTTGGGTGTGAGCAGGCCAGTGGGGTGGGAAGGTAGGGGTGAGCAGGCCAGCAGGGGGGGCAGCTAGGGGTGAGCAGGCTGGCACAGGGGGCAGTTGGGGGAAAGCAGGCCGGCAGGCAGAGTGGTTAGGGGCAACCAGGCAGGCAGGCAGGCAGGTGAGCAGCTGGAGCCAGCAGTCCCTGAGTGTGAGAGGGATGTCCGACTGCTGGTTTAGGCCCAATCCCTGTAAACCGGCAGTAGGACATCCTTCGAGGGGTCCCAGATTGGAGAGGGTGCAGGCCGGGCTGAGGAACACCCCCCATCCCCTGTGCACAAATTTCATGCACCGGGCCACTAGTATGCTATAATTTAGAAATACAACATTAAATCAGACAGGACCCTCAAGAGAGTCTGCAACCTACAATTATCTCTTAATTTTCATAGGGAGGTTTATTTCTGTTTAAGCAGATATAATTTTAAACTCGTGACCTGTGCTTGGTGCTGAGTAGTGCTCTGAGATAGAAGTTGGGAAAAGCAAAAAGCTAAAGATAGGAGGGCACCAAGAAGATTGCCAGTGACAAAGGGGACTAGAAAGAATTAATCCCAAAGGAGGAGACAAATTCAAAGTAACTTATAAATGGGAGTTTGTTAACTTCTATGTGTGCAACCATTAAGCACAGAAATGTATTCTACAAAGAGTAGTCTTTCTACAATTTCCTTCCAATGTATAGTGAACAATATCATTTTCCTTAGTATTCACATAATGTCTGGACTTCAGGAAGAATTTCTTAGAGGGCAACTGGTGGGGTTGGTAATTTTTTTTGTTTAAAATTTGATAGAAATATGATTGTGAACTACAATTTTGTTATGCTCCAGTACAATCATCAAAAGTTTCAACTATTACCCTAGCCGGTTTGGCTCAGTGGATAGAGTGTCAGTCTGTGGACTGAAGGGTCCCGGGTTTGATTCTGGTCATGGGCACATGCCCGGGTTGCGGACTCAATCCCCAGTAGACGGCATGCAGGGGCAGCTGATCAAAGATTCTCTCTCATCAATGATGTTTCTGTCTCTCTCTCCCTCTCCCTTTCTCTCTGAAATCAATAAAAAAATATTTTTAAAAAAGTTTCAACTACTTAATGCAAGTATTTTCTATTTATCAAAGGTGAAGTGGGTAACGTGATATGTTTCAGTTTTTACTTGAAATGCTGTCTCCTTCATCCACCTCTCACTCCATGCAGTCCAGTTCTAGTTGATACTGAAGTTCCAAATCCAGGATACACATCCTCTTAACTTATTCATTGCTCTTTGTATGGTATCCTACCACTTTCCTGGGCTCAGTTTGGTAGATCAGTACACTGATATATTGAAAATCAGTTACAGTACATTTCAGAAAAAAATGGAATATTTTATTTTCTCAATCAATTCCCACAAAAACCAAGGTGTTTAGCCCACAGTAGGAATGAAAATTTGTTGGGTGAGCAAGTAAGCCATACCTTAAAAAGCAAAGTATTTATCTGTGTCCACAGGTGCCAAGGAAAGTTGGAGGCCTTATGACACTTTTGCCCTACACTGAACAAGTCGACATTAAATGAACAAAATATAACTTCTTTCAGTTATTGATGCATGTATAAGTTTGAACACATAATTAAAGCATGTTTTTTTTCAATTGGATAAAGATAAATCCCAAGTCCTGATTAACAATTTTAGTATCTACCCATGAAGTTACATTAGGTAGACATCCTAGTGGTACAAACTGGAACAAAAGTTAATGTGCAAGTCAAACTTGAACGTTAGCCAACATTTTTTATAGTAAAAATGATAAAGACAAAAACCTTAGTCAAAATTAATTTCCTAAAAATATTCTATGCCTACCATGTGAGACTAAAAGATATGCAATTATGGGTCACATTAAGTCATAAGTCTTCCTGAAAGAAGGATCCAGAAGGAGAAATGAAGGAATAGATATAGTCGCAAGAAGTCCACTCCATGACTGAAGTGATACAATGATCAACATCCATCTGATCCTAAAGTACCTATTTAACCAAAGGCTGATTCTCTTTCTGATTCTACATGTCTAATGAACTAGAGATTTTTAGCCTGGTGAGAAAGATCTCTGGTTCTGATGAAGGCATTAGCTAACAGGGAGTGAGAACTATACTATCCACAGCTACATGAATGACCACTATCTCAACTGCCTTTATGTGGAAAAAAAAGAATTAGCTGGACAAATGTCTATGTCTATATTTCACTTAACGCTATAAGTATATAACTTCTTCCTCTCAATTTTTAAATTGCTATTTTGAGAAATTTGTTTAAAAATTTATGACTACTAGTATGAAAAAAATGTATGACGGATGTTAGTTTGCATGCAATAGTCATTTGGGTTGGCTTTATTTCAACTTCATTATCATTTTAAGCAAAATGTAAGGTCTGGGATATTTTCTGGTCTATAGTATCTATCTTAAAACAAATAAGTAGAAACAAATATGTTTCTCATGAGTGTTAATGTTGACAGACACTGGTGAAAAAACCAACACGCATTCTGAAGTGATTCCACTCCTTTCCTGGGAGGATTAAAACAAATTGCTCATCAATCTGTTTTTGCACTCAATAAGACCAAGTGTCAATAAGTCCAACTTGAAATCACAACCATGAATTCTTTAATCTTTGGGATCAATTTGTGCAAAGAGGAGAAAAAGTTTTCAGAGACACAGGGGGAATACTTCAGCCTAGCAGAAATACAGCCCTTAGATGCAACCCAATTATTCATCAGCAGGAAGAGATGCAATCCCAGGTCTGGACTATGATTTCAGATCCAATTTCTAGTTATATCTTGAATATCTTGGCTGTCACAGGAAAATATGTTGGCAAATTCACAACATTGACCCAGTGCTCGAAGATGTTTTTCAAAATCTCCTTCAACAACAACAAAAGGAATATAAAAACTCATTGAAATTGCATAACACTATTCTCCACCTGATATAGTTTTAGATGTTTGTAAATGTTATTGCTCACGGATGAGTTTCAGTATGATTTAATGCTACAATGCACAACTGCCTCTTTTTCATAAAAACATTTTTAAACTTTGATTCCAATACAAAAATCTATCTTTTAAAATGCTTGTGGGTAGGGAAAATGGTCTCAAACTTAATTTTTTTTCTAACCTCCTATTTGATATTTCTGCCACTAATTTCTCATCATCACCATGCAAATTCACTCTTCAATACAACTCAGAGAGCTATTTAATTTAAAAAATGATGTGTTACATTACCAAAGCTAGTTTTTGAATGCCTTCTATGTATCAAGCACTATGATAGGCACACATAGATAAAAATAGAGTATAAAAGTCTATAAAGTCTTGATAGTCCTATATTGCCTACTTCTCTTCAGTTTATGATATGTAACTCCAAACCCAACCAACTTCTGCAGCTTGATTTCTTTGTTTTCTTTATTTTCCCGCATCATCATTTATCACCCCCTACACCCTCTTCCACCTCCAGCCCTGTAACCCTACAACCACCACACTGATATCCCTTTGTCTTTTTTTGTCTTTTTACTCAATCCCTCCAAACCCCAGAGCCCCACATTCCCAATAGCTGTCAGCCTGCTCTCTATCTAAGGCTGTCACTATTTTGCTTGTTAGTACATTTTGTTCATTAGATTCTACATGAGTGAAACCATTATGGAACTTGTCTATCTCTGACTGGCTTATTTCACTTAGCATAATGTTTTCCAGGTCCATCCATGCTGTTGCAAAGTGTAAAACTTTCTTCATTTCTATGACTGAGTAGTATTCCATTATGTAAATGTACCATAGCTGTTTTATCCACTCTCCTACTGATAGACACTTAAGCTGCTTGCAAATCCTGGCTATTGTAAATAATGCTGCAATGACAAAGGGGTGTGTATATTCTTTTGAATTAGTGTTTCTGATTTCTTCAGATAAATTCCCAAAAATAAAATTGCTGAGTCATTAGGCAGTTCCATTTTTAATTTTCTTGATTTCTTTTTATTTCACTTCATGCACTGAATTCTTTATTCACACTGAACTTCTCCCCTTACCTGAATATCCCAAGCCCTTAAGTTCCTCTGTGATTAAGTCTATGATATACTCTTCTCTGGCAACCTGGAATACCCACTTATCAACCTGTCAAATACTTACCTACTCTAAGACCATGGCCAAAGTTACCTCCTAGTCAATAAAATGTTTTCTAAATCCCTTAGTAACAGCCATTCACTCCCTGTTCTGAATTATATTGAGTGCTTTGTTCTTACCTCATTCAGATTAGCACTAAAGTTATGCCATGAAGATATATAAGAGCTGAAAATTTTAAAAATCATTCAAATTTTAATGTTATAAAAGAACAGTGGGGAAAAAATCTATTGCTGTTCATTAAAAATAATATTATATATATTAACAGAAAGAGATGTGATTGTTCTTTCAGCAAAGTAGACTGGGAGAGATAATAGTTTATTATAATATTGAAAAATTCATGAGTTAAATGTACAAGTGAGAAATATAAAACTGCTTTGTACATTCAAAATATATAAATATGTATATTTTTCAAATAGTTATTTTTCCAGGACATTAAAATTCCTCATGCTTAGAGAAACTAATATTAGCATACCAAAAAGGTATATAGACTTTTTTTTTTTCAAATTACACTACAGCATTCAGAAAATGAAGTCCCTCTTTTGGGCAGACTCACAATAAAGGAATCCATTCAAATAAGTAAGAAGAAAGTCAAAAAGCAGGTAAAGGACACACATGCTGAAATAAATATCAAGTGAGAGTTAGTGCAAATGGACCATTAACATATTTAATTATACAATAATTTCTCCATGTTGTGTATGAAGAAAAACTAAGACTATTAAAATTAATAAAAGTTGCAGTACAGAATGGAGTTGAGCGTGGTATTCAGTTTTATGTGTCAGCTTGCCTAAGCTACAGCCTCTAGTCATCCAATCAAATATTAATCTAGGTGTAGCTGTGAAGGCATTTTGTATAAGTTCAGGAACAGTTGATTTTAAATAAAGGTATTATTTCAGTTAATGTGGGTAAGCTTGATTCAATCAGTTGAAAGACCTAAAGAGCAGAACTGAGGCTTCCCCACAGAGGAATAAACTCTGCCTGTGGGTTGAAGCTTTGGTTCCAACCTACTCCTCCTAAAGGCCTGCCTTAGGGATTTCAGACTTGCACTGTTACCTCCCCAAATCAACTCCTTTTTCTAATTCTCTTAATATCTATCTCCCATTGATTATGTTTCTCTGGTTGAACCCTGACTGATACATAGAGTTTAATGTCTCCATAGCCTATCTAATAAATGGGTAATATGCAAATTAACTATCACTCCATCACAAAGATGGCAGCGCCCATAGCCACAAGATGGCTATGGGGGGGGGCGGCTGCTGAGAGCCAGCAGCGTGAGCGACCAAGCGTTCCACACTGACCGTGGATGGGCCTCTGGCCAGGCTGGGGCGCGGAACACTTGGATCGTTGCTCCAGTGATGAGGCAAGTGTTCTGCGCCCAGCTGCAGATAGGCTTCTATCAGCACTCACTTAATTTACCTGAGTGAGTGCTGACAGGAGCATGTCCTCCCTGTGACTTACTCATTTTAATTGGAGAGAAAGAGGTGTGCAAGCTAGCAGTGCTGGAGGCCCAAGGAGAAGCATAGAACTCCACTTGGGGAAATCTGAAAGACATGGCTCATGCAGGCACAGCCACTCTGGGCACTTCACAAATGAATGGGGTGTTTTCTTACCGTTCCTGCTACACTGAGCATGCAAACGCCAGAACCAAGACTGTATAACGCAGATAAAATGGATGGGCCTCTGGGCTGCGGATGGGCCTGTGGGCCACAGAGAGCTTCTGGGCAGTGAGCACGGAGCAACCAGGCCCTGCAGAGAGCTACTGGCACATGGATTCGTGCGCAGGGCTACCAGTGTCTTCATATTTACCATCTTTTTCAGTCAGTTCATAGTCATTGAGCAAGCAGTTATTTTAAAGTTATAGACAAATAATTGAATCAGCTAGTCTCTGCTCACCATTTGACAAATTAGTCTGTTCAGTCAAAATAGTTTTGCCTCCTACTGGCTGGTGTGGCTTAGTGGGTTGGAGTATTATCCCATACACCATAAGGGAGAAGGTTCATTCCCAGTCAGGGGACATAACCAGGTTGTGTGCTCAATCCCAGGTTAGGGCATATGTGGGAGGCCATCTATCAATGTTTCTCACATTGATGTTCCTCTCTCTCTCTCTCTCTTTCTCCCTTCCTCTCTCTTGAAATCAATAAAATATGGCTTTGCCTTCTGTATGAGCCATTCACCATGACCAAATTTAAACTGTTGATCTTGCCTCTAAAGATGTTTCTCTTCTAGTATCCTAATTTCTAATCTGACACATCTAGGTTCATCCCAGAAATCTGAAAGTCATCTTTAACACCTTTCTCTTTCTCTTCTTACATATTAAATCCGTTACTGTTTATCATAGCAGTATCAGAAACCTATTCTGAGTTTCTGATAGGCATGAAGGTGTAAAACTGGGGTGTAGAGCACTTTTGTTAGAATGAATGTCAACAGTCCATTTCAGATCTAAACATTAAAGGGAAATGAATAAAACTTTCTCAAGAAAAGATAGAAGAACATTTTTGTGATCTTGGGATAGAAAAAGCTTTCTTTTTCTTGAATATGAGTTTATAAATAAATATTTAAAATTGTGTACAAGAAAGTTCTCTTCAAAAGTAAATATAATTCACTTTTTAGTTTGAACAAAAGAAAAATATTCTTCAAATAGATGAAACACGTGCAGAAGCAATATTACTTTAAATAATAGCACCTTGCTTTTGAAGTTCTTTCACAGATAAATTCCTATTTCATTTCATCTGTCAGCATTGATGGTATCCCAATAATAGGAAGCATCTTTCTTACTTGAGTTCTCAGGAAATTAAAAGATAAGGAATAGGACAGATGAAAATTATCACCTTATTACTAATAAGGAAGATATTAGAAATCTGGTCTAGTAGGCTTACTGATGCTGACACCTACTCATTGACAGTGTCAATTACACTGTCAATTGACTATTGTGGGAACCCCACCATAGAGGACATCACTTGACTAAGAACAATTGAAAGTATATATTCTATGAAGGAAGATGATTTCCTAGAGAAAGAAGCATAATGAAGTATGTTTAGTTCCTCATCCCAAGCAAAGCTATAAATTAGGTAACTCCTCCTTCCTGAATAAAAAGGAACAGCAAATCAGTGTTTCTCTCCCTCCTCAAAAATCAATTAAGAATAAAAAATAAATGGAGGTGAGTAAGGTCAGAATTTTTATACTAATGAAGTTATATTCTTATAGAAGAAAACTTCAGGAGTGAAGCAAAAGCACTTGCTATTATTACCCTATAATATTGAAAATTCATGCACTGGAAGGGGGTCCCTCAGCCTGGCCTGCCCCCTCTCACAGTCTGGCAGCCCTCAGGGGTGGGAGGCAACCCAGAGATCAGGGGAAAGCGACGCCCCCATCACACCTCTGCTGCTGTCACTGCTGGCAGAACAAAACTTGGCCGGCCCTGGTTACCGAGCCTCGGGCAGCCCTGGGCGGCTGGGTAGCCACCATCCGAGGCTTGCCTGAACCTCAGGCTGGCCCTGGGCGACATTCATGATTCAGAATTGGCTTCCTTTGATAGGCCCTACTTCTCTAGTTAGGAATAAATGTAGTAAATGAGGCCATGATCAGGAATCTGCCTTCATTCTTGAAGATATTGATCTTTAGACTTTATGGCCACAGTTGTTCTTAGTAATATGATAAACCTTGATTATCTTTTAGCTGAGCAAGGAGATGTCTGAGCTGTGGCTAGTACATTCTGCTGCAGTTGGATTAACACTCTGGAGAAGCTGAAACTCCAGGTTACTGAGCTTAAAAAGGTGAGTCCTTCACTGGGGTCTTTGGTTTATGTAATTTCATTGGTTTGGGTCTTAAGGACTATGGCCTCTGAAACACATTCTAAACACTGGGAATTATGCTGCTTATAGTTATCATAATAATCTCCCTGATGCAATTATCTATCCTTTAAAAAGCTTTAAATACATATTCATAGCCACTGACCATCAGGGAAATGATCTCCTCAAGACCATAACGTCAGGCCCTGGCTGGGTAGCTTAGTTGGTTGGAGAGTCATCCCAATATGCCAAGATTGCCGGTTTGATCACCAGTCAGGGAACACACAGGTATCACCCAATGCATGTATGAATAAGTGGAACAACACATCAATCTCTCTCTCTAAAAAAAAAATAATAATAATAAAAATAATAAATAAATTTTAAAAATCTATTTCTGCATACTTATTTGAACAAAGACTGAAACATCAAAAAAGAACAAAAGATTGTGAACTTGAAACCATTTTTTTTTTTTTTATGGAAAACTAGAATCTAAAGCAAGGTATAGGGTTGTCTTTTCAAAGAAGGGAGATAGGCCCTGGCTGGTGTGGCTCAGTTGGTTGGAGCATCATCTCATGCACCAAAGGGTCTCCGATTAGATTCTCAGTCAGGGTACATACCCATGTTTTGGGTTTGATCCCAGGTTGGGTTGTATACAGAAAGCAAATGACCCATGTTTCTCTCTCACATTGCTGTTTCTCTCTCTCTTCCTCTTTCTTCACACTTAAATAAATTTAAAAAACAAAAGAAGGAAGATCCACTTTTAATTATAGTGCATTTATAGTACGTATTTTGCGAAAAACATCCAGTAAGTAAAAAACAAGCAAATAAAAACTAGACAATGTTTAAAATAAATATATGTAATAGACATGCCTATTGTCCAAATAGCAGCTTTCTTGGAAGCCATATTTGGTACACACATTACATATTTGAAGTTCAGTTAAAACATCTTTGACCTTATAGAAAAAGGTTGGGGATGTTATCTGATATTTACAATAGTAAATATTCTTTGTAATCACAAATTTGAATTATTATTTTGTGACAACAACATAATTGACTATCACAACCTAAGAAAGTTTATGAAGAAATGTAAATTATTATCAACAGTTGAATGAGTACCAGGAAATACACTCTAATTATTTTATGGCAAGACAATTTATTTACCCAAATATCTGGAATCTTATGATAATATTTCTTTAGAAATATTTTATACTGTTTCTCAAGAATGTAATGGGCATAATTCTGAGATTTATAATGTCATATGTGTAATCTGTATTTGTGCTGATGCATTAATAAAAGTAAATTTATCTTTTATCAGAATAAAAAATTGAATCATACCTTAAATTGGATTATACTAAAAAACATTGCATTGGCTCAAATTTTATTTCTTTATTGAGGCAAGACAGACAAGTTAAGGGACAAAGAAAAATAAAGAGGGATTTTCAAAAAAAGATTGAAATGGATTTGAAATTAATAAAACACTAATTTTAGATGGCATACAAAGCATTAAGAAGATTAAAGGGAAAGAGCAAAGAAATCAGTAAACCTTTAACCAACCTTTTAAAAATTTCAGTAGGCTTAGAAATGTTTCTGAGGAGAAAAAAAAAATAAATCTTTCTGCATTTTGTTGTTGTTCAGGAATAAATCAAGAAAATTATATCCCAAACAACTGAAGATGTGCATTTCAGAAAAAGCATTGGCCTATAAAGAAGAAAACACTGGCAAAGCTTATTACTACACAAGGAGAGAAAGTCATGCCAAATTTTAGTAGTTCTTAGAAAATGTTACAGCAATCACATGCAAGGGAATTCAAAAGCTCTTAAGTATCATCATTTATTTCCTACAGAAAATTCTGTCAGAATTTTTGGAAACCAAAAATAAAATATTACCCAAACCTCTGAACAGCTTATGAAATGGTACAATAAATTTATTTAATTCTTTTTGCAAAAAAGCAACTTGAACTATCTGTAGGAAGAACAAGGGAATAATAATAATAATACTTTAATTTTAACACTCAGTTAAGGCACATTAACATTTGTTATGTCATTTGAGTAATTCATAACTGTAAAATAAATAGATTAACATGCCTCACTTCACAAATGAAAAGATATACAATATACCCAGGAAATTATGACTTTGGACTAGCATTCATCTCTCCTCACTATTCATATAGTCACCCATGCTGCATTAAATTATGGAAATAAATTATAATAGGATTGAATCTGTTTTTAAAATCTGTCTGTGGTGTATTTCAGGTAAATGGGAAAATCCAGAGACAATGGATGAAGTTAAAGAAAATAATCCATGGCTTAAAGCTATTAGTGACTGCTGTAACCTGTGTTGGTATTGCACTGTGTACTTATGGATTTTATGGTTGTGTCAACAAATGGTAATTAATTTGTAAGCAAAATTTGGGAACATATATGTGCATATATTCTCAATGGAAGTTTCCTTCAATTTAACTAAATGCCAACTATCTATAGATCTGTCTGTCTATCTAGTTATCTATCCATCAAGACCTAGGATTGTCTTCAAGGAATAGTAAAACTACTGCTTGGTGATTAAGAAGATGACTACTTAATGCATTAATTAATGAGATACCTCCTAATTTCAGCTTTAAAATGATAAATATTTCTAACCCAGAAAGAAAAGAAAAAAATTAATTCCAATATTTTAGATAAATTATATAGGAGGGGCAAGTCATGCAGCTAAAATAAATGTCCTGTCTATCTCCTTATGGGAATAGCTAATAGAAAGAAGGCTAAACACAACAAAAATTAAAATTTTATGCTTGCATACATTTTATGTTATCATTTTCAACCATGATTAACTCTGTTTAATATGTGTGAGTTAATCTTTCTGTTTTTACAGATAAGGGCATGTAATTTCTGAAATAGGGCAGAAACATTGAAACTGTGAGATGAACAAATGTATAAACTAATTAACTTAAAATTCATGCTCTGAGGTTTAGAGTCTCAAAACTTATTGTCTAAATGAAAAAGTCACCTTGTAAATATACAATTAAAATAATAAAACTTTCATTGATAAAAGAGTGGGGAAGTCCTTTTAAAACTTTAGTTTGGAGGTTGAATGTGTGATTTACTAGGAATAGCTATGTGTCTATGCAAAAAAATAGTTTTAATAGTCATTGATTTCAAGTTGAGCTCCAAACTGATAAAACAAAAATGATGTTAAGAATTAAACTGATGCCTGCCCTGTGTGGCTCAGTAGTTGAGCATCCATCTATGAATCAGGAGGTCACAAATCGATTCCGGTCAGAGCAAAGGCCAGGGCTGTGTGCTTGATCTCCAGTGGGGGGCAGGCAGGGGGTAGCCAATCAATGATTCTCATCTTTAATGTTTCTACCTCTCTTTCCCTCTCCTTTCCTTTCCTCTGTAAAATCAAATATATATATATATATATATATATATATATATATATATATATATATATATATATGTGTGTGTGTGTGTGTGTGTGTGTGTGTGTGTGTGTGTGTGTGTATACATAAAATTGACACTTCCAGTCAAAATGGTGGCATAGGTAGACTCTGAGGTTACCTCCTCCCATGATCACATCAAAATTACAACTAAATTATTGAACAACCATCACTGAGAACCACCAGACTATCTGAACAGAATGCTATAATGAAGAATCAAGAAGTCACGCTGAGACTGATAGGAGGGGCAGAGATGCAGACCAGGTAGGTCCCACACCCACATGTGATGATTAAAAAGTGAGAGGGATATCTTGGTCCCAGAGATGGTCCCTGAGGAGTGAGGGGTTACAGCTCCACACCAAGTTCCCCAGTCCAGGCACTAGTCCCTATAGCATCTGGTTGTGAAAATCAGCAGGCATGGTGTTCCAGAGAGACAGAGGGCTGAGGGAGACAAGACACATTGCTCTTAAAGAGCCAACACACTAGGCTCCAGTGCAGGGGCAGCAGTTCAAAAGTGCCAGGCACATATGGGAAGGGATCAGATTGACTAATTTCAGAGTGAAGACCTGAGAAGCAGGTATCAAAACAATTCTTTCTGGGGACAGAGGTGGTGGCAGGTGACACTGTTCCTTTGTTGACTCTCCTCCCACCCTGCAGAAACAGTGCTAGGGGACCAAATCTGTGTGCTCCATTTACCTAGCTAACATTGCTCATTCTACCATGTTGATTCCCTCAGACCCGGCTCCTCACAATTCACTTGCAATTTTATGCACCAATAATGAACTAGCAGAAAGAGGAATTAACAGCAACAACAATAAAACACACCAACATTTACAATTACATTATAAAGAATAATATACTGAGGAATAAATTTGACCAAGAAGGTAAAAGACATGTACTGGGGAACTATAAGACATTGAAAGAAATTAAAGACACAAATAAATGAAAATATATACTGTGCTCAAGGATTGAAAGGATTAGCATCATTAAAATGACTATGCTACCCCAAACAATCTACAGTGTCAAACTGTAGAAAATACCATTGGTATTTTTCACAGAACTAGAATAAATAATGCTAAAATTTATATGGAATCACAAAAGACCCAAAATAACTAAAGAAATCTTTATTTAAAAAACAAACGAACACATACAGCCTTAGCCAGTTTGGCTCAGTGGATAAAGCGTCGGCCTTCAGACTGAAGGGTCCTGGGTTGGATTCTGGTCAAGGGCACATGCTTGGGGTTGTGGGCTCAATCCCCAGCAGGGGGCATGCAGGAGGCAGCCAATCAATGATTTTCTCTCATCATTGATGTTGCTATCTCTCTCTCCCTCTCTAAAATAAATAAAATATAAAAAACATAAAGTTAGAGGTATCATGCTATCTGATATCAAACTATACTATGAGGCTATAGTAATGAAAACATCATGGTACTGGCCTTGAAATAGACACATAGGTCAATGGAACAGAATAGAGAGCCAGCAATAAACCCATATCTATATGGTCAATTAATCTATAACAAAGGTGATAAGACTATACAATGTGGTAAAGGTAGTCTCTTCAATAAATGGTTCTGGGAAAACTTGATAGATACATGCCAAAAGATAAAATTGTATCACTTTTTCACACATATGCAAAGTAAACTAAAAATGGATTAAAGACTTAAATGTAAGGCCTGAAACCATAAAACTCCTAGAAGAAAAATATAGGCAGTAAACTCTCTGACATTGCTCTTATAATATATTTTTGGATATGTTTGTTTAGGCAAGAGAAACAAAAGAAAAAAAAATAAACAAATGGGACTACATTAAAACTAAAAAGTTTTTGTACAGTGACAAAAACCATCAATAAAATAAAAAGATAGTTTTTTGAAGAAACTCCATACTGTTCTCCACAGTGGCTGCACCAGTCTGCATTCCCACCAGCAGTGCACGAGGGTGCCTTTTTCTCCGCATCCTCGCCAGCACTTGTCCTTTGTTGATTTGTTGATGATAGCCATTCTGACAGGTGTGAGATGGTACCACATTGTTGTTTTGATTTGCATCTCTTGGATAATTAGTGACTTTGAGCATGTTTTGAGCATGACTCTTGGCCTTCCTTCTGTCTTCTTTCAAGGAGGGAATATGCTAATTGCTGCTCTGCCCTCAAAGATGGCAGTGCCCACAGCCACTAGATAGTGGCACCCAGTCCCTTCAGCCCCGCTGGCATGTCAGGCGCATGGCAAGTCTGGGCTTTCCCCCAGGTGGGCCCGATGGCTCTGCACGCCTGCCTCCGGAGTTCCCCAGTCCCCTCAGCCCCCCAGCCGCCCAGGGCCAGCCCGAGGTGCAGGCAAGCCTCAGATGGCAGCTGCCCAGCCGCCCAGGGCCAGCTGAGGCTTGCTCAGAGGTGTGAGGGGGCATCACCATCACCTTCCCCTGATTGCCGGGTTGCCTCACGCCCCTGAGGGCTCCTGGACTGTGAGAGGGAGCAGGCCAGGCCGAGGGAACCCCCCTCCAGTGCATGAATTTTCATGCACCAGGCCTTTAGTGTTAGAATAATTGATTGGTTGTTTAGGAAATAATCTCATTTTATTTAAACCATATATCAGGTACAAAGTAAATTACAAAAAAATAATTACTTAAAAATAAATTGTCAAAATATGAATTAAATATATGAATGAAGAACTTTAAAACTAAAAACACAAGATACCATAAAACATATTATTGGGCTTAATTTATGCATATGAGATTAAGGATTGCATTAAATTTATTGGGGAGGGTTGAGTGAGAGGATGAGACTCAATGATGTGGAAGTGCAATGACTTCCAGGTTAGTAGCAGATGTTAATGGAAAAGATACACCAATCTGGCTCAAAGATAAGGATCATGCATGAGTAATAATTTAGTGAGGTAACTTGCTTCCTGACTGAGCTCCCAAAGTCACTGTTAGTCTGTAGTTAACGAGCCCTGAGTTAGATTAGTTAGAGACCTACAGGCTGAACATGTAGATAATTACATGTCTTTTTCAAGAATGGGTAAATGAAAGGTTATGGCCAAATCATTGGAGTTTTGAAACCAGGCTGCTGTAACTTGACAGCATTTCTTTCTCCTTCTGTGAGATTTTGCAAACTGACAAACAATGATGAAACATTTAAATACAACCAGAGACCTGGGAACCAATTAAGATATTTTTTTTTCTAATGCCCATTTATTCTCTACTCAAAGCAATTCTACACTATATTTAGATATCACCATATTGTGTTTTGGTTTGTTTACCTGTGTTTTTATTTTATTTTATTTTAAGCCATATTGCTTTTAGGTCTTTATTTGTGTTAGCTATCTCTACTTTTTTGAGGAAAACTTTAAACTTTTGAAAAATTTGATCTGTATAAACATTTTTGTAAAGAGATGTACACAAAGGATTTTGTCAAAATGAACCAGTGGCCGTGATATTGTGCCAACTTCTGCAATGCTTTGAAGAGTGTGTTTGGTGAATATATTTAGAAAGGTTTGAGATATAGACTTTTAATCCATTGATATTTAAACTAGAGAGGATAATATCACCAAAGGAAAGGACATGAGACAGAGCCTTGAAAGAGAAGAACGAGATTTATGTGGTATTTATCCAAATGTGATCCATGAATCATCCTTGTGAAAATCATTTTGGTGCTTATAAAAATGCTGCTCCTGGGTGAGAGTTAAAACTACTAAATCAGAATGTTAGGCAGGTCCAGGAGAGTACATTTTTTAAAGCTCTTCTGTTGATTAATTCATATATTAAAATGTGAGAATCACTCAGTTACAGGATTGAAGGAGGAAGAGCCTGCAATAAGACACTTAAAAAATGGCTAGAGCACTGATAAAAAACAAAACAAAAAAAAAACACCTGAAAGTAATTTAGAAAAGAATCATTTTATTTGTTGAATTAAGAAATCAGATACTAAAAATAAAGAAAAAACAGAACACTAATCTGGTATTAATATAGTGAAATTTATAAAAAGTCAAACGTTATTGAAAAAATAGGAATTTGGGTTGAGAAAGTTCAGTATCTATTCAGAGATAGAATTTCAACTTCCTAAAAAAAGTAGTGGTACATCTATACCATGGAATATTACTAGGCCATAAAAAAGAATGAACTATTATAATTTGCTACAGCATGGATGGACCAAGAGGGTATTATGCTAAGTGAAATATCAGACATAAAAAGACAAATGCCATACCATTTCACTTATATATATGGAATCTAAAGAACAAAATAAATGAACAAACAAAATAAAAACACTCATAGATACAGAGAACAGTCTGATGGTTGACAGAGGGAGTGGGTTTGGGGGACTGGGTGAAAAAGGTGAAGGGATTAAGAAGTATAAATTGGTTGTTACAAATTTTTCATAGGAATGTAAAGTACAGCACAGAAAATATAGTCCAAAATATTGTAATAACTATGTACAGTGCCAGGTGGGTACTGGAAACATTGGATGGATCACTTTGTAAAAGTATATGATTGCCAAACCACTATGCTGTACACCTAAAACTAATACAAAGTAATATTGAATGTAAAAAAGATAAAATTTATCAGACTGGAAAAAAAAGAATTTCCAACTTCCAGTCATGTTCTAATATAGAAAATCATGAATATATACTGTAGAAATACAAGGGGAAAAAACTTAGTTAATAGTGGTCATTCTTTCTTGAGTAATAATAGCACAGTCTCGTGGTTATGAAGCAACTGTCCACAAAGAAGAAACTAAATAATTTCAATGGTGAACCGAAGCATCTTCTATAGGCTCTCAAAGGCAAATGTGTAATTCTTAGCTTGAAATAACGATGGTGGAAATATCAAATATCACTACCACACCTGAAATAACAAACATCAGTCCCAGAAGATGAAGAAAAATGAAAAGAAATTCAGGGAACAATCCTTAAAGCTCTTAACAAGCCAGAGAGATTTTCTTAGGAGAGAAAACAAATATTAAAGAATAGAATTTCAACTTCCTAAAAAAGTAGTGGTACATCTATATTAAAGAATTAAATACATAAAATTTAGCCAAGCAAAAGTTAAAGGAAAATATAATAATCACCTGGAAGTATGTGAAAAAGTTAAACAACATTGAAAGAAAGGAATAGCATGGTACAAGGTATAAAACAAGGACTAAAGTAATATTATAATGTAATTCAGAAAAATCACTAAAAATAAAATATTTTTGCAAAATTTTTAAAAATTATAAAAAGTATATAGTTGCAATAATTTCTAGGTGTATTGAAATTGACAGTTTTTTTTACATTATTAAAAATATTTTACTCTAAGAAAGAAACTAGAAGAAGCTATCACACTTGGGTAGAAAAAAATTGTTACATTTTGTTGGTATTGTAATCATAATTTTGTTACTAATTGCTAAAACATAAGTATTTTCTATAACATGAGAGATATACTCAGGATACGGTGATAAATAGAAAACTGAAGAATGTGCATATTTTACATTCTGTTTAAATGTACAACTCAATTATTTTAATGTATAAACTATTAAGTTTGAAAGTTGAAAGATATTCATAAATTGAAGGGGAAAAAGAAAAGAAAAAGTAGATTTTCACAACTATCATTAGGAAAGAAAGACTAATTACTGGAATACTTTCACACTAAATGTTCATGTATCTAGTTGCTTAATTTGAATTATCCCCACATCTTCTCACTTCTTAGAAGGGGAATATAATTTAAACATACAGAAATTTTCAGGTTTAGTAAGACCTATTTTGTATTCATTCTCATGCTTGAATTGCTATGACTATGTCAAAGGAATAGATATACTTAGGGCTGAATAAAATTTCTTTATAATGTTGTCCATAGACTGAGCTATTTTTTAGAACATTTGGGAACCATTATGCAGCAATAACAGAGGTTTATAGGCCTTTTGTTGAAACCTTAAAAATGTAATGTTACATAGGGGAGTATGATATGCCAATTTTTTTTCTGATAAAAGTTCTTTTCATTTCAATATCGTATAAGTATTATGCATACCTTGGCTAGTTCACACTCATGGACATCATCTCTAAATAACTAAGACTTTTTTTTTTAAAGCCACAGTCCCATGTATTTAAAAATCTATTATCAAGTCAATCTGAGGAGTATACCTATTTTAGCACAAGTTCAAGTAGTATTACATTTCATAAAATAGCTATATTTAAAACTTTATTGTTCCTCCATTCTTTTCAGTAATAACTGGTTTGAATAAAGAGTGTATTATGGGGTTCTATTTACCCATTTAGCTTTGGACATCCCTCCCACCTCTTTTGCAATGCCTCTTTAAGCTGTCAGTCCATTGTAGTCAGTGGAGCATCAGAAAATATCAGGTTCTTTCAGCAGCACAGCAGGTGTGCACTTGTGAAGCATATCTGATATATTCAGCAACCGTCAACAGATTAATGTCACTGCTCACAATTCTTGTTAAGAGAAAAGAGGAAACATTGATATAAAAATAAAATTACTATTTCCTTTATACATTTAAAGAAAATTTTAGACAATGTGATGAAATAGTCTTTCCAGATTCTTTACTGACAGCAGATATTGGCTTTTTAAGCATAATTTCTAAATTTATTTTGGCTTTAACTATATTAATAATCACTTATTTTCCTTAACATCAATTGGGCCATGTACAGTGGCAAAAATAAAGGAAAATAAAAGATAGATTTAAAAGATGCAACAGTTTATTTTCCAAGTCTATTTATATGACTTTCTATACTTCCAAAATAAAATGGACTATTTTTCTTTGCTTCACTCATTAAAATGAAAAATAATAATAAATCCTATGTAATAAATGCCTAATATGTGTCTGGTTATCTGGTCATCCACTTAACCAATCAAAGCATAATATGCTGATATGCTAAGGCCACTTAATCACTCTCTATGAAGTGCACTAACCACCAGGGGCAGACAGTTGACTGGTTGACCAATTGCTATGATGTGCACTAACCATCAGGGGGCTCCGACTGGTAGGATACCTTGCTGCTGGGGTCCAGTCAATCAGGACTGAGTGAGAAGGGCCAGACATGCCCTGGATCCCTCCCATGGTCCCTCCCCAGCTGGCCAACTTCCCACATCCCTCCCCTGCCCTGATCATGCACCCGTGGGATCCCTCAGCCTGGCCTGCACCCTCTTGCAATCCAGCACCCCTTGGGGGATGTTGGAGAGTCAGTTTCAGTCCAATCCCACAGGCTAGGCCGAGAGACCCCACTGGTGCACAAATTCATGCTCCGGGCTTCTAGTAAGTACCGTATTTTCCGGCGTATAAGACGACTTTTTAACCCAGGAAAATCTTCTATATGCCCAGTTGTCTTATATGCCGGAAAATACGGTAAATAAATAAGAAAAAAAATAATAATACCAGGGAATATGTAGGATAGACTCTTAGATAATTTCCAAATTTTCTTTCCCTTTATTTTCCCACATTTAATGAGGTTTTTTTTTTAGGTTGGCATTTTGCTTGCCAGAATAATCACAATTTCCAAACTCCCTTTCAACTTTGTGTGGACTTGTGACCAATTTTTGGCCAATGGGATATCAGCAGAATAGTTGCAGGGCAGCTCCTGGAACTCATTTTTTAAGGGACATTTTATGTGTGTTCTTTACCTATTATTTTCCATTCTCTCCTCTGATATACTACCTGGGATATGCAGGCTTTTATCTTGCATGATGAGATAAAAAAAGGCGTGGTGTATACAATAGGATTGAAAAAATAAGCAAATAGAGAGATGATGGTGGAAGCCAGATTTCTTGCAGTCAAAGAGGAAATTTACAGATAAGCATGAAAAGAAGATTAGAATAAACCATGTGGTACTGGATTAAATTCAGAGCCATATGAACTCATGTCTAGCTAATATATACTAGTAAATATGTATGTGTTTGTTTAAGTGTATATGTGTATGCATAAGCCTATGTGTCTGTACACACAGAGAGACATTTAGAGGATAAAGAACAAATTATAAATATCTATGTATGCATTAGATATTTATATATTACCTAATTCACATACTACCTAATTCTATCTAATGAGAGCCTAGAAACAGTGATACAGAAGCAACAAGCACATCTAGCAACCAGATTTTGGTTTCTAAGTATTATTTCCATAAAAATAAGTAGGGCATATTTGGAGAAATGGATAATTCTAGAGTGCAGACAGGGAAAATATAAGATGATTTTGGAGCATTTTATATACCAGAATGTAAGGGGTTTCTTAAAAAAACAAAGAAACAGACAAAAAAAACCCCACAAAAACATAAGAATGGTGATATGTCATAGAAAAATTGAAGCCAACCTTAAATAGCTCCCAATGTTCAAAATTGAAATAATTTGAGCCATACTATGAATAATGTAGTGTTGGATTATATTCCAAAGTATAAAATAAGTATCAATGAGTCATAGTGATGTAAATAAATAATTGAACAAATATACACTAATAAATGAGAAATATGCAAATTGACCATACCTCCATGACACCCACCAGCCAATCAGGAGTGAGTAAGCAAATTAACCCAACAAAGATGGCGGGTTAATTTGCATACACAGGCACAGAGTAGCCAGGCAGGGCAGGACACCTGCTATGAGGGGAAGGGAGGGGGAGGAAGGAGCTACAGGAACAGTGCTCCAGCCGGAGCAGAGAAGACTGAGGGCTCCGGCCAGAGTGAAGACAGAAGGCAGGGGCCAGAACAAAGGCCTGGGTCCCGGGTGCCAGAGGAAAACCAGTGCCGACAGCCAGGGGAAAGAAGGTCTATTGCATGAATCTTCATGCAATGGGCCTCTAGTAATTAAATAAAAGAGGAGATAGATATTTTTCTAAGTAAGATTTACAAATGACAAGTAAGCACAAGCAAAGATGATCACCATCACTTGCTGTTAAGGATATGCCAATCAAAACCCCAATAAAGTACCTCTTCACTCACACTAGAATAACTGGCATAAAAATAGTTAGATAATAACAAGTATTGACTAGAGGAAATATAAACAGTGCAGCCATCTTGGAAAATAGCATGGCAATTTCTCACATGTTTAAACATGGTATTATAATGTGACCCAGCCATTCTACTCCTCAGTATATGTCCCAAATAAATAAAATAAATGTCGACACAAATACATGTACACAAATATATATATAACAGCATTACATATTTATAGGAGCCCCAAAATGGAAAAAGCCCAAATATCCATTAATTTATGAATGCATAAAAAATGTGGTATATTATACAATCCTATCTAATAAAAGAGTAATATGCAAATTAACCATCACTCTGCTAACCCACAAGCCACGCCCAACAGCCAATCAGGAGGGAGTATGCAAATTAACCCAATCAAGATGGCTGCGGCCACAGAGCGAGCAGGAGGCTTGGGTTGCCCCCGGTGATGGAGGAAGCCAAGCTTTCCGCGCACCCTAGCCGTCCCAGGCCTCCACTCAAGGCTACAAAGTTTCAATTATAGAAGATAAATAAATCCCAAAAAATATGGCTGCGATCATGGAGCAAGCAGGAGGCTTGGCTCCGCTCAAGGCTACAAAGTTTTAATTATAGAAGATAAATCCAGATACCAGAGCCTCCACTTGGGTCGCTGTGGGGCTTGACCAGCCTGCAAACCACCACAAGACCCTTGCCCAGGCCGCTCCACACCCCAAGGGAAGCCCTACCCTGATCTGGGATACCCTTCAGATCAAACCAGCTGGCCCCCACCCATGCACCAGGCCTCTATCCTATCTAATAAAAGAATAATATGCAAATTGATCATCACTCCAACACACAAGATGGCTGCCCCAATGTGGACACAAGATGGCTGCCACAAGATGGCCAGCAAGGGAGGGCAGTTGGGAGGGACCAGGCATGCAAGGGAAGGCAATTGGGGGAGATCAAGCCTGAAGGGGAGAGCAGTTAGTGGTGACCAGGCCAGCAGAGAAGGGAAGTTGGGGGTGACCGGGGCTGCAGGGAAGGGCAGTTGGGGGTGACCAGGCCTGCAGGGGACGGCAGTTGGGGGTGACCAGGCCTGCAGGGGAAAGCAGCTAGGGGTGACCAGGCCTACAGGGGAGGGCAGTTAGGGGCAAACAGGCTGGCAGGGCAGCAGTTAGGCATCAATCAGGCTGGCAGGGGAGTGGTTAGGGAGTGATCAGGCTGGCAGGCAGAAGCGGTTAGGGGCAATCAGGAAGGCAGGCAGGCGAGCAGTTGGGAGCCAGCAGTCCTGGATTGTGAGAGGGATGTCCGACTGCCCGTTTAGTCCCAATCCTAATGGGCAATATACACAACATTGGAATATACCCCCCTCAAGGGGTCCCAGATTGGAGAGGGTGCAGGCTGGGCTAAGGGATACACACCCCCGTGCACGAATTTTGTGCACCGGGCCTCTAGTGGAATATAATTTGGACATAAAACAAGGAATGAAGTATTGATACAAGCTATGAAATAAATAAGCCTTGAATACATTATGTTAAGTAAAAAAAAAAAAAATCCAGTCATAAAATGTCATATTATATGATATAATTCAATTCATAGGAAATATCCAGAATAGGGGAATCTGAAGAGCCAGAACTCAATGTTACTCAAAGGGACTCTATAGAGACAGAACTCAGTATTTTTCATATGAATATTTAACTAAGCCTTTCTTTTTGAGTTGGTGAAAATGCTCTAAAACTGTAGTAATGGTTCTCATATCTGTGAATACACTGAAATCCATATAATTGTACACTTTAAATAGCTGAATAGTATAGTATGTGAACTATATTTCAAAAAAAACTGCCTAAAAACAAATGTTGATAAGGTATTTTTTTTTTCTTAAGTCCACTCCTAAGAGCAGTATTTGAGAGTTCCAATTAAATCCCATTGGAATTTTCTGAGTGTGTGTGTGTGTGTGTGTGTGTGTGTGTGTGTGTGTATGTTTCAGATATGCCTAGTGACTGTGGAGTATTCTTACACGTGACTTTAATTTTCCTTTATCTGATAGAAAGTGAAAATGAATACCTTTTTCTGTTTAATTTTGATATTTGCTTTTGTGAAGCATCTGTTTAAAGTTTTTAACCATTTTTCTGTTGTGATTCCTGTTTTTTGCTTATAAATTAATTGTAGTTCTTTATATATTCTGGAGTCAAGGCCTTGGTTTTAAATATGTAATACTAGTTTCTGTTTCCATTCTATTGATTGTTTTTACACACCATCCTATCTAATAATAGACAAATATGCAAATTGACCATACCTTCGACACACCCACAAGCCATGCCCACAAGCCATGCCCACCATCTAATCAGAGCGAGTATGCAAATTAACCCAAACCAAGATGGCTACGGCCACATTGAGCAAGGTTTCCTAGGTAACAGAGGAAGCCAAGCTTTCCACCTGCCCTTGCCAGGCCTAAGCCTCCACTCAAGCTACAAAGTTTCAATTATAGAAGGTAAACAAATTCAAACAAATGGCGGCAGAATAGAGCTTGAGAGAGCAGGCCCGGGTTGCCGTCGGCAACATGGGAAACAAAGCTTTCCGCACATCCTGGCCGGACTCACCCGCTTAAGGCTACAAAGTTTCAATTATAACCCCAACACAAATGGCTGCCAGCCTTGGAGGGAGCCCCAGGCTTGGCTCCGCTCCAGGCTACAAAGTTTCAATTGTAGAAGGAAAATAAATTCCAGATACCAGAGCCTCCGCTTGGGTTGCCAGGGGGCATGGCCAGCCTGCAAACCACCATAGGCCCCTCACTCAGGCCGCCCCACACCCCAAGGGAACCCCCACCTGATCCGGACGCCCTTCAGGGCAAACCACTTGGCCCCCACCCCTGTACCAGGCCTCTATCCTATCTAATAAAAGAGTAATATGCAGATTGATCAACACTGCAACACACAATATAGCTGCACCCATGTGGTCAAAGATCCTGTCCCCATGTGGACACAAGATGGCCACCACAAGATGGCCAGCAGAAGAGGGCAGTTGGGAGGCACCTGGCCTGCAAGGGAGGGCAGTTGGAGGTGATCAACCCTGCAGGAGAGGGCAGTTAGGGGTGATCAGGCCGGCAGAGGAGGGAAGTTGGGGGCAAACAGGCTGGCAGCAGAGTGGTTAGGGGGTGATCAGGCTGGCAGGCAGAAGCGGTTAGGGGCAATCAGGAAGGCAGGCAGGCAAGCAGTTGGGAGCCAGCAGTCCTGGATTGTGAGAGGGATGTCCAACTGCCCGTTTAGGGATCCGACTGCCCACCGGGATCGGGCCTAAACGGGCAGTCGGACATCCCTCAAGGGGTCCCATATTGGAGAGGGTACAGGCTGGGCTGAGGGACAACCCCCCTCCGTGCACGAATTTCATGCACTGGGCCTCTAGTTAGTAATATATTTTAATCAACAGAAGTTATTAATTTTAATATAGTCCACTTCACAATTTAGTCTTTTATGGTTAATGCTGTTATTATTTTGTCTAAGAAACTTTGCTTAGGGCCAAGGTCATGAAAATATTCTTCTGTCTTTCCTCATTAAAACATTAATATTTTGTCTTTCATATTTACATGTAAGTATGTATGGTTTGAAGTACTCATCAAGATTTTTTTAATTTTTCATATAAATATTTAATTAATCCAGGATTATTTACAGAAAAATCTACCTTTTATTCATTAAATTGCTATGTCACCTTTATCACAAATCATAAAATGATATATGTAAAAATTTACTTTTGTCTACTTTGGACTTGCAAAAAAATGTATATTTTGCAGTTGTTTGATGTAGTAGTGTTCTACAAATATTAATTATGGCAAGGTTGATAGGGTTGTCAAGGTTAATGTCTTTATTGATTTTTTTAAAGCTACTATATTTTCTATCAAATTCTGAGAATGTTCAAATCTTCAACTGTGAAAATTGGAATTATCTATTGTTTCTTTTATTTTTGGAAATTTCTGCTTTGTATATTTTGATGCTATTATTTCTCAAGTGTGCAAAACAATTTAATGAGTGAGTCATCTGATCCTGGAGTTTTCTTCATAGCAAAGTACTTAACTTCAGATTTAATTTTTTAAATGGATATAAGACGAATTCTACTTTTTCTAGTGTCATTTTTATAAGTTGTATATTTGAAGGTGATTGTTCATTTTATTTAATCAAATTAATTGGCATGAGTTTTTAAAAAATATTCACTTATGATCTTTTTATTATCTTTAAAATATGCAGTGATATCTCTTTTTTATTTCTGACATTGGAGATTTCTTACTTATTTGCAGGCTTCTTCATTCCAAAAATATAATTTCTCCATGGAATCCTTTGGCTAAATCTTACAAGTTTTAGTAGTACACATTTAATTATAATTCAGATTTTAAATATTTTCCAATTTCTACTTTGATTTTTTATTGATTTTTGAGTTGTTAAAAATATATTTCATAATTTAGCAGCTTTAGGGATTTTCTACCTTATTTTAATGTCATCAAAGAATTTTTTAATTTGGATTTTTTTCTGTCCATTTAAATTAGTTGAGGCTATTTTATCAACCAATATGGTCAGTCTTGATGACTTTCCTATGTGCATTTTCAGAAAAGAATATGTTTTCTGCCATTGTTTGGTATATTCCAATTTTGTGTATATTGCAGTATTTCTTGATTTTGTTGTCCTTTTGTATCCTTATTAATGTTTGTTTTTATTGTTCTGTTTCTCCTATAATTTACTGAGAGAAGTACATTGAAATCTCAGACTGTGAATGTGGATATCTAATTCATTTAATTCTATAAAGTTTTGCTTTATATATTTTGGAGCTCTGCTATGGTTTTGAATCAATTGATTCCTCATGGTTTGATCCTTTCATCTTTCTAAATTTTTCTCTGTAGGTCTAGGGATGCTTTTTGACTAAATGTTTGAAGTTGAGCAATAACATTTGAGTTATATTTCTAAGGCTATGATGTAAAGGTAATTAAATATTTATTCTCAAGAAAAATGACCATAATTAAGATTACAATATAAAGTCAGGGTCTGATTTAGGATTCTGCTATTTGGAAAGAGGCCTGGTACTATGGTCTATAGAAAATTGTGAGGTTGGAGAGGTAACAAGTCACAAAGGACAAGCCATCTTCTTGTACTGACTCGATTTGCCTAAGAACTGTAACTGTGGAATGAACAATTGCTATTATAATCTGGTCTTTAAATGGAGAAGCAATGGTAAAACTGTTTGATAGGAAAACTGCACAGAATGAGAGAGAGAGGAAAAAAATAGAGAAATAGAAAATGAGAAAGAAAGAATAAGAGAACAATCACAAGAAATGTAAAATGAATGCAGTAACACGTGAAGAGACATAATTCCTTACAAAATAGCTAAAAACAAAATCAGAAATAAATTCTCCCCAGGTCCAGATAATTATATAAAGCAGTTAAACAAGTACTTTAAAATTAGTATTTTTCCATGTTCAAAAATTTAAATGAAGATATAAACTTACTTTTCATAATATGAACTAAAATAGAAAATAAGCAAAAATTGGTTGTAATAAAGCCAACTAAAATGTTAGAAATAAAATAATAGAGATTATAATTTGTTTTAAAAGATGCAATATGTGATATATACTTATAAGTATACTCAGTCAGTGAATTAATGAATTGAAAAATAATATTAAGTACACACAGAGTGTTACACAGAGGCATAAAAACTAAATACTAAATGCAGTTAAGGCATGTGAGGATTGATAGGATATTTTATGAAATAATTACTTTTTGTGTTTTTTCCCAATTCTCTACTTTTTTGTGTTGTTCTTGTCATTCATGGATTTACTTGCTACCTTAGCTTCTAGGAAATTAAGGTATCTCATGGGTGAGATAACACAACTTTATGTGTTTCTCTAAGAATCATATATCACCCAAATTCACATTACTTATGTTGCATAAACATCTCTGAAATAACTATAAATTATTTTAAAGAATAGGTAAGGCCTTTGATCTTACCATTTCAGACTCTCTAACTTGCACTCCTAAACTCTTCCAATTCTCATGGATTGTAGTCTGATCTCGTGGCTTTCACCAATGTGGAACCACAACAAAGGCTTCATTTTCTTAGTAAAACTAAGGACATTTCCAAGAATATCCCCTCCCTCCATATCATCTATTTCATAACCTAAGTAGTCTGATTTATATTAGGTTATTATTAACAGCCTAAACTAATTAGTCTTCACTAACTAGAATAAATTAATTGTGGTTTTACCTTTCACTGTAATTATTAGGTATCAGATATCAGATTGTCTCATAAGTGGCTGCATTTTTCCTTGTCTGTGTACCATATAGGTAAGTCTTCCGAAAGTGTATTTTTTTCTTTATCTCTCATACTATTTGTTTTCCTTTTCAACATCCCTCAACACACACAAATAAAATCAAGTACTTATCTTGCTCCGCTTCTTCTGAGATTTTAACGAGTAGAGAATCCTGTTACATATTTTAAAGCTCATTTCTTTAATCATGTAGTAGCATTAAGGGTCTCAGTTTAAAACCATTTCCTCAAGAAAAGGAACTTAAAGACTATCGTACGACTTATTGGGAGAGTGAAGAAGGCGATTTCAGGCAAAGCCAAATATTCGACACTAAATCTCATTAGCCCCATATCAACTCTGCTCTGAAAACCCAAGTGCCATGCTGTTAGCAATAAACAGGTTCTAATGCCTTTCCAGAACTCCGAATTACAACATGTAAATCCAAGTGTAAATAATTAAATGTACATATATTTAACCCGAATCACTCTGCAGTCATGCTGTTCTCGCCTCCTGCCTCCCACCAAACCTTGTCGGTTGTTGGTCAAATAGTAACATGGCACTAGAGAAGAAGGAGAAACAAAGGTAGTTAGGACATTACAGCCCCTGCAGTGTTTAATCCATAAAGCAGGGAACGCAAATTGGAGACTTGGATCCATGACACGGCTACACTGAGCTACAGAAAAAGAACCCTTAGGGAACTAGCAGGAAGTAAATTGGATTCTATTTTGAGATAATGGTTCATTTACATTGTTGTAATTATTTAAATAATTAATTTCATAATGAAAGAAGCTTATAAAAGTCAAAGCCCCACTGAGCTGCAAATCCAAAGTGTTCTCATGCTAAATCAGAGCTGATTATCATGCACAGTATATCAGTAAATCTATTTAAGATAAAACAGTATTTTTAGTGGGATAGACAAATCACATATGGCTTAGTTGGTACTTTATTATTAAAATGTTTCAGTTTAGTAATACAGTGGGTGCTTTCTTTGTAGAGTTTCCTTTTAATCCAGAGCAAGCAGATAGATGTCTTACTCCTAGCCAGAAAACTTGGAATGTTCATTCACATCCAATTTAGGCAACCAAAAGCCCCACAGGAAGTATCAGGAAGATATGCAAGGTCAGGACCAAGGACACTGAAGAGCAGAAAGTTGCCAGAATGCAGTGAATCTAGGTCAGTAAGGTAGCTAGAAGTCTGCAACAAATAAGGTCAAGATTAGGCTTGACTCAGAGCATCTATAATAATAAAAGCATAATATGCAAATCGACCAAAGGGCTGAACAGCAGAATGACTTTCTAGATGACCACGCTATGACACGCACTGACGCCAGGCCAGCCAAGGAGGGTGCGATGCAATTGGTCGGGAGGCCCCCGCCACTGCCCCACGATCACCCCACAAAGGGAGGCCCAGGCTACTTGGCCTGCGGCACTGTAGCAGGTGGACAGGGCCTTCCTCTGTGGGGCAATCGATCGCATGGCTCCCAGACTGCAAGAGGGCACAGGCTGGGCTGAGAGACTCCCACCCCAAATGCATGAATTTTGTGCACTGGGCCTCTAGTATTAAATAATGCATGTGGGTTAAACACCCCAGGGTCAAGTTAGACAGATAACTCTAGAATCTCAGAAGATTCTCAAAGGCAGATGTACAGCAAAGGCTAAGAATATTGGACAGGAAAACAATAGAATCATAAAACAAATACATAGAAAGAAAAATCAATTAAATTTCTTTGGTGATTCTATTTCTTTCTTTCTTTTTTTCCCCTTGCCCTGTCAGAAGAAAAAGAGAGAGAGAGAGAGAGAGAGAGAGAGAGAGAGAGAGAGAGAGAGAGAGAAATGCTGGGCTTGAGCAATTAAGTGAGACATAAAAAGTTTGAAAATTCAATAACATACTACATAATCCTTTCCTCATCTTAATTATATCCTCACCTGATAGACACATATTTTCCTCCAATTCTTTGAAGGTATTAAAACTGATATTTGTCTCTCTCTCTAAGAAACTCAGCATTTTCCTTGTCCTCAATTCTGTGCATGTAGCATTTAGCAACATAGGCTCACTGTTCTACCTCTTTTTCTACTCTAATTATCTTCACCTCTGTTCCACTCTAGCCATTCTTTCCAATACCACTCCCTCAGTTTTCTCATTTCTTTCACTTTTCTATCTGTCTTAAGCATATGCTATTCTACTTTCAAGCTACAATCACAATCCTTCAACTAAATTCAAAACCCTACCACTGCTGAAACTCATCAAGATCTGTAGACACTTCATTTCTGTTTGCTCTAAATCCTTGAGTTCCTGTTCTTGCTCACTCACTTCTGTGGTCATTCTTTGGAAGCAGAATAACTTGTGGTTAACCCAGATAAAATATGGGTTAAGAATGCTTAAATTTAAACTCCAACATCTTCAGCTTTTAGATATGTAACATTTGGGAAGTTTCTTAATATTATTAAGATCCAATTTCCTTTCTAATAAATGATTATAAAAGATTACTTACTGCATAAGGCTGAAATTAATATTAAAGAGTTATCCTACATAATAAAGAGGTAATATGCAAATTGACCATCACTCCAACACCTAAGATGGCCACCCCCATGTGGTCAAAGATGACCACCCCCATGTGGACACAAGATGGCCTGCAGGGGAGGGCAGTTGGGAATGACCAGGCCGGCAGAGGAGGGCAGTTGGGGGCAACCATTCCTGCAGGGGATGGCAGTTGTGAGCGACCAGGCCAGCAGGGGAGGTATTTAGGGGCAATCAGGCCAGCAGGGGAGCAGTTAGGCATCGATCAGGCTGGCAGGGGAGTGGTTAGGGGGTTATCAGGCTGACACGCAGAAGCAGTTAGGGGCAATCAGGCAGGCAGGCAGGCAAGCAATTGGGAACCAGCAGTCCTGGACTGTGAGAGGGATGTCCGACTGCCTGTTTAGGCCCGATCCCACTGGGGTCAGGGCTAAACGGGCAGTTGGACATCCCTTGAGGGGTCCCAGATTAGAGAGGGTGCAGGCTGGGTTGAGGGACACACACACACACCAATGCACGAATTTCATGCACCTGGCCTCTAGTTTTATATAACGAAGTTAACATAATGCCTGAAACACTGTAAACACTTTATATTTCATCTAGAATTATTATTAGTCTTTAACCATGTTTTATCAATTCAACTATTCTAATATACAATTTGGGTGTGTTGTTTTTATTATTAACAATTACCTTTTCCATTTCTACTCACACTCTATAGACAAGTTCAAGCAAATGTAATTTAATCATCAAATATTTATGACATCCCTTTCCATCTTTAGTCTAAATTGTCTTCTTTGAATACCAGGTATATATTATATATTGTTTGGGTATGGTATAAATATTATAACAAACCTCAACCTCAACATGTTCCAAATATGAATCTATCATCACCTTCCCTTGGCCATATGGTTTTCTCCAGTGTTTTTTGCAACCATGATGAACGTGAAAAACGATGATCCAAATGCAAAAAATAATTAATTAATTAAATTAAAAACTGGGACACCAAGTTGGATTATTCATTCTTCCTATATATCTATATCTAATTACTTATTTAGTTATATAGATCTGTATTGTACACTCTTGAAAAATATTTCCTTTCTCAATCATCATTACCTTAGTGCAACCCCTTCCTTTTCTTGTGTGGATTGCTGAAATAGCCTTTCAACAAGTCCCCTTGACCTCAGAATGTCTTCCCTCAAAACAAACTTAACAAACAAAATCTATCTTCACTGCTTTCAGATTTCTCTTTATGAAAATGAAATCTGATAATAGTATTCCTCTGCTTAAATTATTTCAGTGTTTCACCATAGTCTTCAAGAAAAGAAAAAATTAGCATATATGTGCAGCTTTTTTTCTCTGTTTATCATCATGGAGTTGAATTTGCAGGGCTCAAATTCATACTCAAATCTACTTCTTAACTCTGTGGCCTCCAACAAGTTACTTGACCTACCTAATACACAGTAATCTAATGTATGTAATAATCTAATAATGTAACTTACTTTTCTATGGATCTTTATTTCTCTTAACTTGGACTTTAAATTCTGGAATTCTGTTTCCAACATCTTTTCATATTTATTTAAAGCAATAGCTGGTACTTTGGTGGTACACAATAATATTCAATGGAATAACAAATGTCAATGTACTAATTGCTTTACATTTACAATTCATTAGGTTCTCTCCACAAATCTTTTTGGTAGGCACAGTAACCTTAAACATGAAGAATACCGCCAATTAGAGAAATTAGCATCTTTCTCACTGTCACATGTCCAGTTAGTAGAATAACTATGATTCAAATCCAAATCTGTCAGTCTCCAATCTCTCTGCTGTCTATTAGAGGAAAAGCAGCTGACACAGTTATAGATGCCTCCATTCCTATTTTTAATTAAAACCTTCAACTGTCATACATGATAAAACAGTACAGCTGAATTTAATTTTCAACTGGGTAAGCATTTGAAGTGTTCCTTAAAGTGTCCATCAGGCTCTCTGAGGGTGATTTAAAATACAAATCTCCAAACTACAACTTAGAACTCCACATTATTATCAATATTAGCCCTGGCCAGTGTGGTAAGTGGTTAGAGCTTCCGGCTGTGCATTCACGGAAGGGTCGCTGGTTCGATTCCCGGTCAAGGACACTTACCTGGTTTGCAGGTTCTATTCCCCACCCTGGTGTGGGGGGCAACCAATCAATGTGTGTCTCTCACATCAATATTTCTTTCTCTCCTCTCCCCCTCTCTCCCACCTTTCCACTCTCTCTAAAAAAAATTAATAGGGAAAAAAATCCTCCGGTGAGGTTTAACAAGAACAACAAATTACTGGTAATATTTACCAAGAGGTTGATAATGGACACAAAGAGAACCACTGGCCAAAAATGAGGGATAAATATGCAAGATGTCATCAATAATCATCCAGTTGCTTAATGTGATGTCATAAGATTAGAGAATATGCTTATTGCCAGATGTTATTATCAAGCTTATGACTAAAAAACAGATCAAGGAAATGACTTTAATAATTATTCTGCAAAGTCCACCTAAAGTGGGAAAAAGAAAGAAAAGAGAATAAAATTTATATTATTTATTGCTGGAGCTATGTGACATATAATGCCCTACTTCACTAGTATCTTATTTCTTTCTACTTCCAGGCAAATGAGAGAATTATACCTTTCTGCCCGTGAAGACATGGCCACGTGATTTGCTCTTAGCAATTATATGAGTAGAATTTATGTTCGATAGTTCTGTGTGAAACCATTTAATTGCTTTTGTTCCACTTCCCAGTCACTTCTTACCTGACTCCATATGTAGGTGTGCACACATACATGAGCAATCACACAGGTGAGCTCTCTTCTGGAGCGGTGCTGAGGCTCACACTGAGCATCAAAGAAGAACTAAATCGCGAAGATTTAGTTTATGTTTGTTTGTTTGTTTTTGTTACTGTAACATAAACTGTGCTGGTATACTAACTGATGTAGGGTGTATTTACATTATGTTTAATGAATTAAAAAAATAACTCAATTAACTTACCAAAAATGTTCAAATTAATTATAAATAAAGGAGACATAGTTGGTCAGCTGATTCATTTCAAGGAGTAGGTTCAAGTGCTTTCAGGGGGGAAAAAGAAAAGATATCCCTAACTCAATTTCAGATAGTAGAGGCCCCTAAGAGGCAAAGTGAAAACAACTAAGTGAAAAAATAATCTTTAATACCAGATTTGTCATCAAATGCTTAGATTAGCTTTAGGATGCATGCTATCAAACTAGGTGATTTTCAAAGCTGAAAATGCATCTCCTTTGAATTCCATGTGACACAAAGTAACCTTAATCACCATAGTATTTCACAAGTAAACTTCTTTTATTTTTTTTAATATATTTTATTGATTTTTTACAGAGATGAAGGGAGAGAGATAGAGAGTTAGAAACATCGATGAGAGAGAAACATCGATCAGCTGCCTCCTGCACAACCCCTACTGGGGATGTGCCCGCAACCAAGGTACATGCCCTTGACCAAAATTGAACCTGGGACCTTTCAGTGCACAGACTGATGCTCTATCCACTGAGCCAAACCGGTTTCGGCACAAGTAAACTTCTTAATGCTACTCAAGACCCAGCTGGTTATTAAAAGATTTGAGCACTGGCCCATGTGGCTCAGTTGGTTGGGCGTTATCCTGAGCACTGAAAGGTTGTGGGTTCAGTTCCCAGTCAGGGCACATGCCCAGGGGTTTGATCCCTCATATCTCTCTCTCTCTCTCTCTCTCTCTCTCTCTCTCTCTCTCTCTCTCTCTCTCCTTTCCTCCTTCCCTCTTCCCCCTTTTCTCTCCCTCTCTAAAAGAAAAACAAGCAAACAAAATACAATAAAAATTTAAAAAAAAAAAACAAAAAACAAAGAATGACTTCTCAATGGCCTCACAGTGCAGCCATCCTCAGACCCAATCTTCCAGGCACCCTCAGCTTTGTAGTCTTTGCTGTTTTTAAAATAAAACAAACAAACAAACAGAGATTTGAAATATTTTTGTTGATATGAAAAAACTATATAATGTAATGCTAATTGTTAGGAGGCATGTACCTTGACCAAGAATTGAACCATGACCTTCGGGTTCAAAGGTCAATGCTCAACCACTGAGCCATGCCGGGTGGACTGCATTATTTTTCATATGCAGTGCAGGGCATGAGGCATGACCTTCAATGGGTTCCATTTGAAGTTTGAGATGTCCCATAAATATATAGCAGTATAGCTGCTTTAGAATCAATTTTTATATCATTTTGCTATGGAAAGAAATCTGGATTTACCTATATGTTAATCACAAATGTCAACAAAAAAGTCAATCTGCTAATACTTGTTCTAAGAATTGATGACAGTAAGTCGGGGCAGGGGGCATTTTATTTTTCTTTCTTAAGAAGCAATTACTGTCAGTATGTTCTGGAAGAATATGGACAACAAGTCTAAAGAAATACTCTAGCTTTCCTCCACCTGTTTCGTGGTTGTTTCAGTTTAATGAGGCAAGCTGTCTTTTCATTCATTCCACAGTTGCTTTTCTTGGATTTATTAAGTGCCACACAGTGATGAGGCACTAGGGGATATGTGCTGCACCAAACAAAGCAGAGCCCCTGCCTGGAAGATGTTTGCATGGTAGTATGGGAGCTGAGCATCTAATCAATCACACAAAACAACTGAAATGTGAAACTGTTAAATGATCCAGAAAGGCAAGATAGAGAACATTCTGAAAAGTATAGAATAGAAAATTGACTTAATCAGGGACACCAGAAAAAATATTTTTGAGGATGTGACACCAAGTGATTAGTAGTTAATTAAGCAAAAATGTGTGCATGTGTGTTTCTGCCAGTGTGTGTTCACACACATATGTGTGTATACTTAGCATTCCACAAAGAGGAGACTGTATATGTACAGGCTTTGTTTTAAGAGGGGGTTCAACAGTTAGGGCTACTGGAGTGCTGCGAAATGGCTGGCTGGAGTAGAGGTGTGCAGAGGAGACTATAAGGAGAAGCAGAGGCCAGACTCCACAGGGCTTATTAAAACACTAGAGGCCTGGTGCATGAAATTCGTGCATGGTGGGGGAGGGGGAGTAGTCCCTCAGCCTGGTCTGCACCCTCTCGCAATCCAGGACCCCTCAGGAGACGTCCGACTATGGGTTTAGGCCTGATCCCACAAGAATCCCTGCAGGATCGGGCCTAAACCGGCAGTTGGACATCCTCTTGCAATCCAGGACCGCTGGCTCCTAACCACTCTGCCTGCCTGCCTAATTGCCCCTAACTGCTCGGTTGCCTGCCTGATTGCCCCTAACCACTATGCCTGTCTGCCTGATTGCTTCTAACTGCTCTCCTGCCTGCCTGATCACCTCTAACTGCCTCTGCCTCAGCCCTCACTGCGGCGGCCTCGTCCAGAAGGATGTCCAGAATGACATAAAGGAAGGTCGTTTGGCTGTCTGGTCTAATTAGCATATTATGCTTTTATTATTATAGCTTAAGATATTTTGAGTCCTTTCTTGAGCTTTTCAAACTAAAATCTTCATGTTTATTCCCAATTGCATCTATTCAATTTTTCAGAACAAAAGTCTTCTGTTTAACACTATGTGGCTCAATTATTGTCCTAAATTTTATATTTTATGTAGGCATAAATGATAAAAGAAATGTGGGGAGGAGACAAAAAGGGAGGGAAAAAATGAATAATCAGCAATTAAGAGAATGGGTGACAGCAACAATTTTAAATCTATATGTTCATTAGTTATTCATTAATAATGAATAATTAAAATGCATTGAACCCTTCAGCAATAAGAACACTTTACATACCTTATTTCTAACACACGTATCATCTGGTCCGATAGATAGCATTATCAGTACCAATTATCAACAGGCACACTGGGGCAAGGAGGAGGTAGGTTATTTACCTAAAGCCACAGTGTTAATGGGCACTGGCATACCTCTAAAGTACTGCAGGTTTAGTTCTAGACCACTGCAATAAAAGGAATATCACAATAAATTGGGTCACACAAATGTTTTGTTTTCCAGTGCATATAAAATCATGTTTACACCTTACTGTAGTTTATTAAGTGTGCAATAACATTATGTCTAAAAATCAATGCACAATACCTTAATTTTAAAAAAATACATTATCGCTAAGAACTGCTAACTATCATCTCCTAGTCTTGCCTTGAAACTGATGAAGATGCACTATCTGCAAAGGATAATAAAATGAGGTATGTTTGTATAAGTGCCAGGATTTAAACTCTACTCCCTTAGAGTTCAAAGTTTATGCAGCCTCCCACTGCGATGAAAAAGTGCTATTATTGTGAGTCAGAATAAGAGCAAGTTGACTTTGAAAGAAATATCAAATGTTTTCAATACATACTTTTAATCCCTAAAATTATATTTAGATGTTTATCAAGAGGCTTCAGGGATAAATGCATCCAATTAAAAAATAGCTTTCTATTTTATTGAATTCCAAATAAAGAGGGCAAACTTCTCTCCAGGTTCCAACAGTGCTTATTCAACATGTTAATGTTGATAAATATGCTAATAATGACATGGACACAATATAAATTCCCAAAACATAGCTAATCTGATCCCACAGAAGCATTTATTATGGTAGTTAGATTACTTTGGTATTATTGCTTTGGATCCATTTAGTATATTACCAGTGTTTGCCATGATATTAATAGTATTGGTGTGGGGAGTTTACCGTTCATGAAAATGGTAAAAGCATTAATATATATCACATATAATTCAGATTTCAAATTGAAAAGGGTTTCCAATTATCAATACACTAATTTTCTGAACTAGTTTTGAAATATTTCGGTAAAATTATTTTAATAACAATTAAAATATTTATATATCTTTTCATTGTGATTTCCAATGACAAAATTCTCAAATTTGTGGAGCTATAGCTTCATGTGTTAAACACAATGATGCCATTTATATCTCTTATAAATATGAAGTAAAACTTTATACATTGTAGGAAAACTTTCAGCGGTGAGTTAGAAACCTTAAGTATTTATGTAAAGTCTCTCAGGATAGTGAAATACAGGTTAGGAATAATAACAATATTCTTAGTAATGCCCAACCTATTTTTATTAATAAACTTTATATTTTAGAATACTTTTTGATTTATAAAAAAATTGAGCAGACAGTACATCGAGTCCCCATAAGAATCTCACCCAAGCTTCTGAAATATATTTAATTATCAAGTCTCCTTAGGTTCTTCTTGGCTATACCATTTTCTTAGACATTATTTTTGATGACCTTGATGGTTTTGAGGAGTATTGCTCAGGTATATTGTATAAGATGCTGCTCTATTAGAAGTTGGCTGGTATTTTTTTTTTCATGATTAGACTAGATTTACAGGTTGTTTAGAGGAAGCTAACACATATAAAATGCCATTTTTATCACATTATATGGAGGGTCCATACTATTAACATGCTTTATAACTTTCGATATTGACCTTGCTCACCTGGTTGAAGTGGAGTTTGTCAGATTTCTTCATTATAAAGCTATTCATTTTCCCCTTTTCTACACTCTATTCTTTGGAAGTAAATCACTATATACAGTTTACACTTAAGGTGTAGGAGTTACACTCTCTACTTTAAGGTGCAATATTTACAAATAGCTCAATTTTGAAAATGAAATGTATTTTAATAACACTGCCTCTATAATTATTCAAAGTGTGTATATACATTTTTGGTATACCCTATATATGTCTATATATGTAATCATTCAGTCATTTATATCAATATAAACTCATGGGTATTTATTTTGTGCTTTGGGTTATAATAAATACCATTTATTTGCTTTTTCATTCAAATTGTTTTATCCTTGGCCATTGGGAGCTCTTTCAGTTGGCTCTAGGGGACCTTTAATGTATCACCATCAACAGGGTTTTGGTTATTTGGTTGGAGTTTTTTGAATGCCCTTACTTTCTGGCACTACAAGATTTTTTATGTTAATATGGTATATTCCCTGCCCCAGTCATGGAATTAACCATTTCTATTAGGATCCCTGATTTATTTAAATGAAGAATAATATCAGAAACCAAGATCTGGGTGCTAGGTGTGCTCATTAATACCGGGGTGCCATTTTTTTTAAACCATTTCAGCTGACAGAGAAAGAAATATATTTGTCTATACTTACATATATATATATATATATATATATATATATATATATATATATATATATAAATTTCTAATGTAAACATAAGAAACCTGGATCTGAGATGGGAATCAGATGAATGAATCTGCCATCAATTTTTCAGTCCAAGTATACATGTATAGAAATATCAAAATTGTTAGCTCATACTCTCATTAAAAACAAGTTTATCAAATAGAATATAGTGTTAATGCACAGTTCATTTTGCTTTAAGTCATTTTCAAAGGTCACAACATTTTCACCTCCTCCTACAGGAAGCTTTTGTCAAACATTTGTGATACAGGTAGATTATCTCATCATAGTCTGCATTCTTTCCTGGAATCCTCCAAACTCCTAATTTTTATTAATACATACATTAACATTCACTCTTTGTGTTGTACAGTTCTATAGGTTTAAACAAAAGTGTAATGTCATATATCCATCATTATGATATCCTACAGAATAATTTCAACACAAAGATATTTTACTAAATGATATTATTCATGGCAGAAAAAGAAACTTTACCTAAATGTTTATTAGGACCTTTGGAAAGTATTGTCATCAGGCTAAATTTTGTATTCTTTATTGAATGATAATGATTGGAAAACTATCTACATTTATTATTATTGATACTAGAGGCCTGGTGCAAGAAATTCATGCATGGGGGAGGAGGTGTCCCCTCAGCCCAGCCTTCACCTTCTCCAATCTGGGACCCCTCTGGGGATGTCCGACTGCTGGTTTAAGCTCGATCCCACAGAATCGGGCCTAAACCAGCAGTCGAACATCCCTCTCACAATCCGGGACCACTGGCTCCTAACTGCTCACCTGCCTGCCTGCCTGATCACCCCTAACTGCCCGCCCCCTGCTGGCCTGGTCACCCCCAACTGCCTCTGTTGGCCTAGTTGCCCCTAACTGCCCCTCATCAGCCTGGTTGCCTTTAACTCCCCCCCTGCCGACCTGGTCGCTAATCACTGCCCCCCCTGCCAGCCTGGTCGCCACACACAGCCTGCTATTCGATTGTTTGGTCGCCCCTCACTGCCCCCCTGCCGTCCTGGTTGCCCCACACAGCCTGCTGTTCAGTCATTTGGTCATCCTTCACTAACCCTCCTGCCAGCCTGGTCACCCCACACAGTCTGTTCTGTCATCTGTTCAGTTGTTTCGGTTGTGATGATTGCTTAGGCATATATATATATATATATATATATATATATATATATATATATATAATTTAAATTATTAAGGCAAATTCTATATATGAGCTAATTAAAACACTGCAGTAAACTTTTGGATAATATCAGGAAACATACCAATTTTATGTGTTTCAATAAAGTATTGTGTTATAAATCAAATTTATCATAATTTTAAAAAGCAGCATGTATATTCTTATTGTCCTGGAATTAGTTCTCTCATATATTGTTTTAAATAACTGCACCTTCAGTTCATAGCCTGGCAAGATTTTTGAATGCAGTTTTTGTTTGGACTATATTTTTATTGCTTTTTAGTAAGTGTTGTAACCAAGAATATGAGACTGGAGAACAACATTATGCTTTTCGAGTAACTGAAGAAGAAAAAAAAATATTTATTTCATTGGATCAGTATATAGGGTATTAACTAATGAAATAACTGATTTGTAAATAGTTTGGAGGAAAAGGAATCAAAATAATATCTCTAAAATTTAAAAAGACTATTAAATAAACACAATTAAATATGTAATTCAGAATTCAGGGTTTCATAAGTCTTGGGACTTCCAGTTTGAAAAACAAACAAACCAAAATTTTATATCCTTTAATTTTTTTTTTCACTCATAGAAAGCCTATTCCACAACACCAAGATGTTTCTATGTAAGTCATAATGTCTGCTTTCATTTCTTGGTACCCTAAAATTTTACCTTAAAACACATCACAAGGCCCTAGCTGGTTTGGCTCAGTGGATAGAGCTTGGGCCTGTGGACTGAAGGGTCCCAGGTTTGATTCAGGTCAAGGGCACATGTCTGGGTCGTGGGCTTGGTCGCCAGTGGGGGGCGAGAAGGAGGCAGCCAATCAATGATTCTCTCTCATCATTGATGTTTCTATCTCTCTCCTTCTCCTTTCCTCTCTGAAATTAATAAAAATATATTTTTTAAAAAATCACAAGGACTTATATCTCAAAGGAATGACCTAATAATTTAAGCTATATTGCATATTAAATTTTAGTTATTTAATGAATGGTTACAAATTTTGGTATCTTGTCATTTAAATCTATGTTTATTCATATACAAAAAAGGATTCAATTACAACAGGTCATCTATCAATGTCATTTTGTTATAATATTGATTAGATGCCTTAGGAACTTAACTCTGGTTTATGTCAATCAGCCTATTGTAAACTGATTTTGTTTTATGTTGTTTCACTTAAAGTCTGAGGACCTATCAACAACTTTAAGTGAGAAACGTTTTTTCTAAGAGTTTTTAAAAAAAACAAGGGCTTGCTTGTGGAAATTGTCAATTACTCCATCACTAGATGAGTTCATTTAGAAAAAGTTTTACGATCACAATGAATCATTTAAACATCAATCTATGAAATAAAGATATAGTAAAGAACAAAACTGAGTACCATCCCACATTATTCATATTTTCTAATAGAGGAGACAAAGATAGAAGTGAGGTTATAATAAATGATATAAGTTCAATAACACAAGATTGTACAGTGATACAGGGTAATATGGAAGCCCATAGAAGAAATAGGTCAAATTCAAGTGTTAGTTTTTCCCCATTCCTTCCTTTCTTCATTTTTAAATTTTTCATCTTATTTTTTCTTCTTTCAGAACAGAGGCAAAAAAAATTGGTGCACATAAAAAGCATTTTGAAGGGAACTCTATATGTTTTATATTTTCACTGTAAAATTTTAGATTATATATAGGCTAAGGTGGAGAGGCATATGAAAGTTAAAAAAATAGGCACATTAGTTTTAGAGACCTTGATAGATGATTAATACATTTTAAAAATCAATGACTATTATAGAAGTAAAGTGGCATCACTTACCAGTGGATCCAATGGGAAATCAATGATAAGAAACCAAAAGTAGGGGAAAAATAATGAGCTATGGGATGATGTCAGTTTGAATATGGCAGAGAAGAAACACATAATTTCAAAGAAGACATGTTACCTCTCTGAATTAATTTCCCACCATTTTTCCCTTTGCCCGATCTGCTCTGCTCTGATTACATCGTCCTCATAAAAGTTAAACACATTTCTTCCTCAGGGCCTTTGTATTTGCTGTTCTTGTATCTAGAAGAATATTCCTTCAGATATTTGCATAACTTACTTCTTAATATCCTTCATTTCTCTGCCCAAATGTCTCTTTATTAGAAAGTCCTTGCTGGGCATTCTCTACTTTTAAATATAGGCACAATTTCTCCCTATCAGCTTATCTTGCTTTGTTCTTTTCTTTAGTACATTTACCACCATAAACCTATTTATTCATTTTCCTATTGTATATCTTTTCTGACTAGAAATAAAGCTACAGGAGAGCAGTCATTGTTTGGGTCACTGTTATATTACCTGTCCCTAGAATAGTGCCTGAGAAAGAACAGGTATTCATTACATGCTTGTTGAATGAATGGACAAAATCCCTCCCACATTGAACATAAAATGAAAGCATAAAACTTCAGAGATCATGTTTATATAATTAGTATTCAAAATTGGTAAGGAGGCAGGTAAAATATGTGGATGGAAAGATTAGAGGTGAATTAAAGAACCCTATGTCACCAAATAATAGATGAAGAAAAGAATAGACAATACTAGATTAACAAATAGAAGATAATGGTTAAGGAAGAGATGATCACAGATTTGATTCAGCCCTTAGCAGTATGTAAGACTTTTGTAATTAAATGCTATAAAAAGAAATCTATAGATATGTAAAATACAGTGAAAGAAGGTAATTCAAGTGTATGGAGTAAAATAAAATAAAAAAAAACAACTATAAACCTAAATATCATCATTATGAAGGTAGGGGATGAGAGACTGGGAAGCAATTATTTATAAAAGCCTAGATAAATGTTTCTACATCTTCACAAATAATAGTTTTGATAATGGATAAAAAATGAATTGCATAATCAAGTAAATTTTTAAAAGGTAAGGTCTGTGAATTATGGTGGCAGACCTATGATAGACAAATGTCAATAAAAGTAATATACAGTCTAGTCCTCTTCTTTTGAAATTAAAGTTGAAATGCTTTCTCTTTCTTATTTTAATAGAAGTCATATTTTTAAAGCAATGTAAAATTTTAGTAGTAATATGATGAAATAAAAATGATTTAAAAAGAAATGATCATATCCTGGAGATACTTTAAATATGATTTAGTGACTGACTTATGGAGTAGATATTGTACTACAAAAAGAAGGCCATTAGTTCACTTAGGACTTAGCTTACTTAGCTGCACTGGTAGTGGAAACTTGTTTTAAGATCAAGAAAAGAGGAGGCATTAGTTGATTAGGGGGGATTTGGTGCTTGAGTCACACTGAATTTCAAGAAAAGTGTTGCAGGAAATAACAATAAGCAGTTGGATAAACAAGATCTATGTTTGGGAGAGAAAACCAGAGTAGAAATATTTGTTTGTGTGTCATTAACAGAGCTGGTAATGGAAGCCATTGCAATTGATACCCTATCCCAGTGGTCAGCAAACTGCGGCTCGCGAGCCACATGCGGCTCTTTGGTCCCTTGAGTGTGGCTCTTCCACAAAATACCACGTGCGGGCGCGCATGTACAGTGTGATTGAAACTTCGTGGTCCATGCACAGAAGTCGGTTTTCGGCTCTCAAAAGAAATTTCAACCGTTGTACTGTTGATATTTGGCTCTGTTGACTAATGAGTTTGCCGACCACTGCCCTATCCCAAAGAAAGTAGGTAAAGAGGAAGAAGAGATCAGAAGGCAATATTTGTGAGAACCCATCATTTGTGAGAACATAGGCACCTAAGAGATTGGGAAAGAACAAGAATTCCACAAAAGATACTGAGAGTAAAAGACTGGAAATCAAATTAGAGAGAATTTAAAGGGAAAAAAAAAAGTAGCCCACAGTGTGAAAAGATGCAGAAAGTGAAAGGCAGGTAGGGACCAAAATGTTTTCTTTCTTTTTAACAGTAAAGATCCACTGTGGTGAGTGAATAGGAGCAGAACACAAGATTTCAAGAAATATAGCAATGTGAGATAAAAAGATGAAAACCACACATTTCAGTAAGTTAGTCATGAAGAGAAAAAGACAGATAGGGTCCAAGATAAGAAGTGATGTCAGGTGGAAAGAAGGTATTTTGTGATGAAAAATACTCATAGCTGTTAAAGAGTAAAAGGGAACAATAGACAAGAAAAAGGAGCTAGTACATGAAAGCAAGGGTATATTTAATAGTCGTAGAAAAAGGGGTAACATCTAAGGCATAGATGAAGCTGTTGGCCTTGTACTTGAGGGAAGAAATCTATTGATTGTGACAAACTGTTAGGAAGAAAGAATGGATGAACTGTAAATCAAGAACATATTTATTGAGGGCACTCATGCCATTAAGTAGGTGAAATCTTCTGCTGAGTAGGAGGGGAAAGGTAAGTTGTAAGTGGATTAGACCAAAGAAAAGTTTAAGACAGTTGCTGGTATTTTTCAGTTTTAGTGAATTCCCTAAAGAAATTGAAATTTCATAATAGAAAGTTAAAAACCAATTGAGGGTAGAGACAGAAAACCAAACTGGGAGAATGCATAAATTCCTTCAACACAACACTTAGATTTAGGAGCAGAGAAAACAGTGGATTGTTGTAGTTTTCACTAAAAGTAGAAAAGGCAAAGACAGGAAGGCAAGAAAATATGCAGGATGCAGTTAAAGTAGTAAACATTGGGCTCTGAACTGCATAGCAAAGGACTAAGTACAAGAGGCAGGTGATGAATGATAGATAACAAAGGAGTCAAAGTTTAATCAAGTGTGCTAAACAGAACCTGAGAAATGATGTGCTATGATAGCCAATTTATGTTCAGCCTAAAATATAATCAGCATTCTGGAGCATGTTTTAGTGTTTGGGGCTGGGGATAGCAGTGTTCATTTGAGTGGGTACTTGTTCCAGCTTCATATACTTGACCCTTGCAGACAATGGTACTTTCCTTATCTCTACTTGATATTAGAAGTATTGGTTTTATGAAAAACCTATTATGTTATACCTGAGACCAATAAGTAGCTGAAAAATCACTATAATTTTACTCAGCATTATACAGACGCTTCTTATCAAGCTGCTCCCCAGGACCCAAAGTGCTGATGACAGCCCAACATTCTTTAGGCATCGTCAAACTCATAGAAAAATATTATGTATTCTTACTGGTATTTCTGCTTTGGCAGAGTTCCCAATTCCTACATCTGCTTTTATTCCAGCAAAGTCTGTTTCCAACTGGGAGTCTCAGAGTTCTGATAGCTGATGCCCTTGCTATGTCAGGGAAAATATAAATGTGTTGTCTTATTTAGAAAAGAAAAATGTTATCTTGATTGTAGACATAAGAAAAACATACTTCACTTAAATTATGAATCACAGATTTAAATTAGTCAGTGCTCCTTAGTTACCACACTGCCCCCAGCCTAAAAATAAAAAAAATAAATAAAACTTGAAAAAAATGAGAAAAAGAAGAAAATTTAGTATAAGAATGAAATACTTCTTTAAAAAACACATAAACTCTCTTTAAAAACTAATAACCATTAAATGTATAGAATGTTTGTAGTTAACCATAATTAATTCATAACTTATGTGTCTATATGTCTTTGTGTAGATAGATAGATACTGCATATGTTATATGTAGTATACTATATATATTATTACTACTACATACTATTACTAGTACATACATATATGTATTAGTTTAATTATAAAATTAATTTAATTTTTCTTTTCATCTGTCATCTTGATGATAGCTCAAATTGAACACACCATTTATATTTTTATTTGCAAGCAATAAAAATTAATTTGTTTAATTAACAGCACCCCCACCACACACACACACACACACACACACACACACACATGCGCGCGCGCGCGCACACACTCAAAAAAGGGAATGTATTACAAGGATACTGGTAGCTTGCAGACTCTCAAGAAAGAAAAATGCCCCAAATTATGCCATGGAAATAACTCAAAGACACTAATACTTCACCGTCTGAAAAACTACAGGGCCAATTACACCACCAGTCCTAGACACTATATTGCTGAAACAGGAATGTTGCGGGGGTGAAAAAGACAGGTTTTAGGAAATTTTAGAAATTAAGGGGACCATGGAAGAAACACAGGGCTGCAGAGCAGCAGAAGGTATATTTCCATAGAACGAGGGAGCTGGGAACAGCAAAAGGTCTGTATTCACAAAATAAAGGGAAGGAAGTCCTTCATCCAGAAGGAGAAGAAATCCCAAAGGGAACAGAAAAACAATAAAGAAGAAGTGGGGGGAGAACCTCATCTACCTTTGAGCCCAGGAGTTTCTATAGTAACCAGTCTAAGGGAATAGTGACCAATCAGAGGGGATATCAAGGCACCAGGATCGGCAGCCTTTATAAGCCGTAGGGAAGAGGAACTCAGTGGGACCCTTTCCCCCTCCCTAAGTGGGAGTCTGTACGGTTCTTCAATAAAGCTCCACCTTTGCTATACCATTTTCTGTCCATGAATTCATTCTTCAACTCTGGTGGACAAAGAATCCGGGTTCCAGTCCAAAATTTCCGTTTCATTACCCATTTAATTACTAAGTTAGCTCCCTTTGGAAACAAACACAGATTGACTATTGTTCCCACCCTTAATACAAGGGATCCAGTGTAGTCCATTTGTTTGCATCACAAGCTTAGGCCCAAGGTGTGCTGAAAGATGCATTAGTTTAGAAAAGCTTTAGTTGCAATGATGCATGCTGGACACAAGGAGTCTAGAAAAATAGAGATCCCCTTTGCAGAGGCCAATTTCATCTCTTTTACACTGAAACTCCCATTTCATCAGGGAAAGCAAACATGTCATGAAACTTTATTCTGCTAATAGTAATCTTTCCATCCTTCTCATTCACAGAACATAAGAATAAGTAGAAGTTAAAAAAAGAGTTTTTTTTATTTTTTCCAAAGGAACTTTCAAATTTGTCTTTCATTTTCTAAAATTAATAAATCATAACTTGAAAACAAACAAATATGTTGAAAAAGAGATGGGGGAACAAAGAGAAGAAATGGGTGTTACAAGAACCTAGGATCCTAGAAGAGAGGATCCGCAGAGGTGGGAAGCAGGACATTGAGGAGGGGTTGCCTTGTTAATGCTCTAACCTCTGAGGGAACAAAATGAGGCTGGTTCTGGGAGTATCCAAGAGTGAATAATAGTAATAATAATAGTAATAGTAATAGTAACAGTAACAGTAACAGTAACAGTAATAATAGTAATAGTAATACTAACAGTAACAGTAATAGTAACAGTAACAGTAACAGTATTAGTATTAGTATTAGTATTAGTATTAGTATTAGTAATAGTAAAACAAGAAGTTGATGTGGGAAAACTGGACTGGAGCACGCGGTGTCCCCTGGGCAGGATGGTTCTTGGGCTCTTTGTCTGGTGGAGTCAAAGAATGAAACCATGGACGAAAGGTGGTATAGTAAAGGTGGAAATTTATTGAGAAATAAGCACAGACTCCCACTTGGGGAGGGGGAAGGAGTCCCCCTGAGTCCCTTTTCCTTCGGTTTATAAAGGCTGCAGATCTTTGTGTCTTGATATCCCCTCTGATTGGTCACTATCCCCCTTAGATTGGTTACTATAGCAACTCCAGAGCTCAGACCTCACATGAAGTATGTGAGGCTCCCTCCTTCTTCTCCCTTACTGTTTCCCTATTCCTTCTGGACTTTCCTCTTCCCTCTCTGAATGAGGGCTTCCTTCCCTTTATCAGGTAAATGTGTACCTTTCAGCAGCTCCCAGCTCCCTTATTCTATGGAAATGTACCTTCTGCTACTCCCTTATCTTATAGAAATGTACCCTTTGCAGCTCTGTAGCCCTGTGCTTTTCCCATAGATCCCTTAATTCCTAACATTTCCTAAACCTGCCTATTTCTTCCCTAAAAACTCCTTTCAAAGTGAGCCACTGCAGCTGACTAGGTGAAAGGTCCCACCTGGTTTTCCAGTTTTCCTCTAACTAGAACTCTTCTGGGTAGAAAATAACAGGGCGCTCACTGGGAAAAGAAGCATATAGTTTGCAGAGACACAGCTCTGGTATCTTAAAACAGCACAAAGGGAAAGTTTGGATCCCAGCGATAATAGCTTAATAACATACAAACCCTCTTTCCAATTGAACAGGGCAATGCATAGCTGATATTCTTTCATTCAAAAAATCCAAAAAATATTTCTACTTTTTAAATGTTTTACAAATTTAAACCATCCATGGTCCTGAAAATAGCCTAAATATAGAAAAATAATTTGCTGCTACTCTTTAAAAGTAGTCAGACTTCTATCTTTTTCCTAAATGGAAATGCAGAATGGAGCTTAGGCCTGACTTTGATACTTATGTACTAAACATCTTGGATCACTTATTAACCTCTCTGTCTGAAAGTTTTCTTACATGTAAAATGTGATTTAAATATGGCTTCCAAGTTTTTCATAGAAGTATTATGTGGATCTGAGAAGGAAAATAGGGGGACAACTTTGGGGGCTTACAGCCAAGTTCATTATCTAGTTAAACAGTAATCTTGCAAGCCCCATTATAACTGACTTGGGCAGAGCTACAAAGCCCACCCCAAGGGGCCCGCCACAAGAAGATATATATATATATATATATATATCAAAACCTCCCACATTATCAGTTCAGGCTTTGGCTCAAAGTCCCCTGGACTAGCAGCGCTGTGTAATAAAGGTTTTACTTTCCTGATTCCCCTGGTGCTGGCTCTCACTTCTCCTGGGTCATTTGGCACAACAGATCAAGTTTTTTAAATGGATATTAAAATTTTTTTAATATATATTCTTAAAATTAACCATACAAATATTTGGGCATAATGTGGCATTTGACTTTCTCTCCATTCTGTCTCTGATCTCAATGAAATCCCTGTATAAAAGGCTGTAATCCTCATGCCAGAATTGCTGAGAAATGTCTGCTGGGTCTACTGCAGATGGGAAGACCCTGAAGGGTGATCTGCAACCGCACGGCCTGGCTGGGAATGTACAGCACCTGTGATAGTACAGTGCACTGATTCCCATAATTTTAGAGGAAAAAAGACAGCAGGCATAGAAAAAAGTGCACAAGAATGATTAGCTGCAATTAGATCTATGGGCTATAATTATGAGTGGTTTGACTCTTATATGTACTCTGCATATTTTATATTTATTACAATAAAACCTTATCATTTTAAATTTAAAATGCATTTTAAATATGCCTAAGTATAGAAATACACTTTAAACAACATCAATAAAAGCCATATGAATTATCATTAACATTTTTGAGACTAAAGCTAGTGATTCTATAATCTTAAAATATGTACGAACACACATAAAAAACAGGGGCAATTTTATTTTTCACTTTGTTAGGAGACACAAAGAAAGTAGCACCATTCAAACAATTCCATTAATTACCTTGCGTTTTATTAACAATAAGGGCTTTTGAGATTGATAGAATGCCAAAGCAAAGGTGAAGGGCACAATCAATCCCAGTAGACATTTATCAAGAGTACAATGCAAAGCAATTAAGATTACTGCTGAAATCAGTATAGCTAATCTCCTTGGAATAAAAGGACACGGGGAGAATGCAAAGGCTGCACCAATTTGTATGCATTCTTAAAACAAGTCAGTAGTACACCGGGAAGGGATGAACGTTGAATGGGCAATCAGCTAGTAGGAAATAGTTGATGATGAAAGACTGAGTAGGAAAATATTAGGGCTCTTTTTAAAAAAGTCAAATTTTGGATGAATTTTAAATATGTGGTTTAACACAAAGAACAAGTTCATTAAACAACTTAATTGAGTCATTCTTTGATTACTTTGATATATTTAGAAGACTTTACCAAGACAAAGTGTGAATCTTGGTTATCAGTCAATGATAAAAGGGCACCAATTCAAGCCTGCAGACCCATAGTATACAGAGGATTAGCCACTATTTCTTTGATAAAAACAATATTCTAGCTTGGTAATGAAATAGGAATTTTAGGGGAATATAGGCAGGCTTAGGGATTTTTTTAGAATTGGGGTCCACGGAAAAAACACAGGGCTACAGACTGGGAGAAGTGACATTTCCATAACACAAGGGAGCAGCAACAGTTACATTTACATAAGACAAGGGAACTGGGAGTAGCCACATGGTCTATATTTACAAAATAAAGGAGGTGGAAGAAAGCCCAGAAGGAACAGGAGAACAATGAGGGAGGAGGGCATCACATGTCCCATGTGATGTTTGGCCTTTGAGCTCAGGAGTTACTATAGTAACCATTTCAAAAGGGAATATTGACCAATCAGAAGGGATATCAGGACACAGGGACTTGCAGCCTTTATAAATGCTGGAAACAGGAAGTCAGCGGGACTCTTTCCCCCTCCCCACGTGGGAGTCCATTCTGTGGGATTGGTTCCCTCTCCACACATGGGAGTCTGTGCTGTGAGATTGTTTCCCCTTCCCCACGTGGGAGTCTGTACTTGTTCTTCAATAAAATTTCCACCTTTGCCATACCATCTTCAGTCCATGGATTCATTCTTCGACTCTGATGGACAAAGAATCCGGGTAACCATCCTGCCCAGCGGAACACCGCCTGTTCCAGTCCAAAAATTCTGTTTCAGTAATAAAATGTGAGTAGGCAGAGCCAGCTTCGTGGGAATGTGACCTGTGTAGTTGCCTTAAGTTTAGAAGGGTTCACACCTTCATTATGCTCTGCTGAAACTATCTTAAAATTCTTTTTTTTTTTTATTGATTTTTTTACAGAGAGGAAGGGAGAGGGATAGAGAGCTAGAAACATCGATGAGAGAGAAACATCGACCAGCTGCCTCCTGCACACCTCCTACTGGGGATGTGCCCGCAACCAATGTACATGCCCTTGACCGGAATCGAACCCCGGGACCCCTCAGTCCACAGACTGACGCTCTATCCACTGAGCCAAACCGGTTTCGGCTATCTTAAAATTCTTAATATTATTTGTACAAGAAGTCCCATAGTTTTATTTTACACTGGACCCGAAAATTAACTAGCCCATTTGGAGACCTATAGTAACTAAATAAGGGTTAAGAGATGAAGAGGAAATCCAGGCAGAAAAAAAAAAAAAAATGGGCTAAGTGGGAATGAGGTCCTTGCAATATCTTCAGGAAAGGATTTTTCTAAGACTTGAATGGGAGGATGGGATGTGGAAAAAGATTTTAATGGCATGGAGTTACATTCCTCGGGTTGTAATGTTCCATTCTCCCCAAGCCAGGCCTGAAAGAGGGGCCGCTGGGAGTTCAGCAGAGCCAGAAGCAGGGTCAGTGTCCAGAGCTTCCATTCCATGTTGCAGCCGGTGTGGCTCAGCATCCAAGCTAATTAAAGTCTATTAGTCCATGTGTGGAGTCCAACATAGCCGTGAGTCCTGTGGGCCCCGGGGAGGGCAGGCGTTTGAGAGAGAGAAGAGAGATAACTTTGGAAGTTTATATTTTTAGATTTTGTGGCTTGCGGTGGTCATGCTCATCATGGCCACTAATTTGCTCCCAGATATGATTGGCAGACAAGTAGACACCTTGCCAAGTCACCCAGATCTTACTGGGCATCCCTTCCCCCATCAAACATTGGGGAACAGACTTGGAGAATGTTAAATTCAGCTTTTTGGCAAAACTGTATAAATGACATGCCTATACTATTTGGTCTTTTCTTTCCTATGAAATCCAGGTTATTATAATGCATTATTATGGCTTCATAAAATGTAACTCTGTATTCCTGGGGATCAAAAGGGAAAATTGTACTTGGCAAGGTCAGTGCAATGAAGAAAATGCCAAAATCATTAAGTGCCTTTTAGGTAAAGTTATGGATTTTGTTCAATTCTTCTAGGAAGGAGATGCCAAGGCAGAGTTACAAGTGCAAGAGATTTATTGGAGAAAGTGCCTGTAAAAATGTACAGTAGTCAGGAAAAGCTTTCAGACTATGATGCAGGAGTAACACTGGGGTTAAGGATTGCACAGGAGGTTAAAGGTTGCGGTGCAGCTCCCATAAAGCCTCACCTGGGCTGAGGATGGTCAAGAGCATGGATCGCCCATTAGATGAGTTCTGCAACGGGTAAGGATGGCCCAGTTCTGGTACCTTCATTATCCTGTCATTAGCCAGCAGCAGTTCAGGGAACCATCTTGGTAAAAAACCCGAGGCAAATCCTACCGATCAATGCTGTCAGCTAATGCCACTCCTCATAGCAGGTTCTCTCTTGAAAAGGGATCTGGGTGCAGTGTCAGAGGTTTGCACTTCACTTTCCAGAATTTTGATGATTCCTACTTCACGAGCCAAGTATCCAAAGTGTGTGTGTGTGTGGGGGGGGGGGGGGGGGGGGGCGGTGATTCTATAACCAAGTATGCCATTCCAGTTACACTGAGGCACTGACAAAATGACCAGTTGGACACTGTGGATCCAGTCTAAGGTGAATTTTAGTTAGAAATACTGGCCACCATATGTTCCAAGTTTTAACAGGAGGCTATGATGATGCTTTGTATCTTTATGTATCAGTGTTAGCTACAATGTGAGTCTAATTATCCTCTAAATGTTGGAATATTCCTCTTTCTCTAGTATTCAATCAACTAAGTAAATTGACATATGTTCTATTGGGGAGGTACTGACCATCTTTGTAGCATGTTCTTGCTGTGGGACTACAGGGTTCTTCTTTTTGAAAAAGAAAAGAAAGAACAGAAAAGAAAAATAAACATCTCTTTTTAAACCTTAAAATTGGGTTAGGTATGAAAACTGAGCAAGGAATGTGACTTTACATCAAGGTCATTGCCCTCAACCTATTGCTTCTATATCCTGACTTTTTCTGATTAGAGATGCTAAACAGAATTTGGGTGATTCCTCTTTTATTTGTCCCCAGGGATATCATTTTTTATTGACTTTCTCCACAACCACCTGTGGCTACCCTTTGATTGTGCAAGTCATTGTGAATACCATGAACCCCTGCCTTCTGGTGGTTAAGCACTGCCTGCCACTTGGCACCTGTTGCTTTTGGGCCCCATCACCCCCACTGTGCCCTTTAATAAGCCAAGGCCTAGTTTAGAGGCTGCTTCTCCTACTGACATATTCGACCTGCATATGAGAGCAATCCCTGAACTTAGTGATGCTAGAAACTATCTCATCAACACATTTTTGGTGGTTTTGGTGGGAGTTGTGTCCACTGGGTTTCCTGGCGCTGGTAGCTTCATGTAACAGATTTCAACTTGCCAGTATCCTTAAATCATTTCATCCTTTCCTCTACCATCTAACATTACAACCAATGCATTTTACTTTTGCTCAATGTTAGCCTCCACTTTCTCTGTTCTTCCAAGAGCTACCTCAGCAGTGAATTTTCTCTACCCTGTGGGGTACTTGACAGTATGTTAAAGCCCATACCCCAAATAAGCACCCCCAATTAATTTCTGCTTATCAATGTTATATTCCAGTTTACCTTAAAAACTTGGTGATATCTTCTTAATATCTTTAGTTTCCCTTTACTGAGACCTGTTTTCTCCTCTAGTGGTCATATTGATATAGTCTTCTTCTTCTTCTTCTTCTTCTTCTTCTTCTTCTTCTTCTTCTTCTTCTTCTTCTTCTTCTTCTTCTTCTCCTTATTCTTCTCCTTCTTCTTCTTCTCCTTATTTTCCTTATTCTCTTCTTCTCTCATGTATTCCATAATTGATTTGTGAAAAAATGTTTAATTTTCTCTAATAATTTCTAAGAGTACAGAAATTTTTAGACTGATCTACTAGCTTAAAGTCATTTTTATCCCTTTATTAGTTACTAGGTAAAAGTCCAACTTACAACTAAGGTGGACATATATTAAACTCACTAATAGCCTCTTTCAAACTCATCTCTTATTTTGAGGTAAGAGAGGGAATTTACCTCTCTCATTTGGGTGGGTCAGGAACGATAATCACCTCAACCTGAGAATCCTATTTTAATAGATATTCCTCTTCAAAGCCTCTCCAATCTTCAACTCCAGACCTTTCATAATGTCTATTTGTTTGAGGGCCTTCTCAAAGGTCATCTAAGCTTTTCTCTAACACTTAATTATCAACTGTTAATATTGGGTTAGAACCTCACTTCAGTTTTTCCTATGGCTTATATCTTAATGTTTCAAGATTCTTCAAATTCAATATCTGGTTACAACTACATGAAGTGATTTTAGCAATTTAAGTGAAGCCACATATTGCAGAGATCTTGAGGTAAAAAATGAAGAAAATAACAGTTATTCAGGGAGATTGTTCTGTTTTGCTTCATTTTTTAAATGTAAGTAATTAAAGAAAGTTAAATAATTTTGAGAAAGATCAAATAGAAAGTAAGAGTTCAATGATAAAAAGAGAGAAGATAATGGATAGTTTGTAGTCCTCAAAAATGTAGAGTACCCTATGGTGGAGGGATGGATTTTGAATAAGAACATGAAACTCTCTTATCCTTTCCACAGGCAGGAGAAAAACAAAATGTACACTCCTTGCCAGTCTAATTACTATAAGCTCAGTAGTGATATTAGCAAATGTGAATATCCAAAAATGTGTTGGGACTCAGGAAGAGGTTTTAGGGAAAAGAAGACATATTGAATCAGCTTAGCAGAAACTGCAATCTATAATTTCTTGCACTGGGTAAATTCGGTGCCAAACGCAGGGCCCGAGAAGCTGGATCTGCTGTTTTATGGCCCTTCCTGGATCAGGTGGAACATGAGCCAGTGTGAAAAGCTTAAGATATATCTGGGCGTAGAGAAAAGTGACCACAGCCCTGTGACCCATCATCTACCAGAAGGTTGCCTTATTAAGGGAAAAAAACTGACCCCGAAAACCTGGGATAAAATATTAGTTGCTATATGCCAAACCCTCATGCCAAGGATTCTAAGATGATATTTATAACTGTTAAACCAGGTCCTGGAGGGAAGGTTTAAGTGATGGCAATTTTCCCATGAACACATTTAAACTCTTTGTAAATGTTGTAGGTTGAACTGTGCTCCCCAGCTCCAGTATATATTCATACCTGTGAAAGTAACTTTATTTGAAATAGTGCCTTTTCAGTTGTAGTCAAGTTAAAATGAGGTCATACTGGATTAGGGCGGGCTCCTAATCTGGTCACCGGCTCATATTCTTATTAGAGGTTAGCTGCTGCTTTATCACAGAAACTGGGAGATAGTGGACACTGTCTTCTTTGGTGGGTATATTTCAAAGGGGTGGTCCTTGAGAAAAAATATTCCCAGGTTATAAAACCAATAAGAAGCTCATTAAAAGATTTGTGTATTAAAGGAGCAGAGGAAGAATTCACAATTACAACTTCCCAAAAATAAACGCTCTAAGGAAAGGGAGGCCATGAGCCAAGAGGCATGAAGAGGCCTTCTTATTCAGCTTCTAGGAAGGACTTTCCTGTGCTCTCCCTCCCAGGGGCACACCCACACCTATCTTCCCTCTCAGGCCTGCATCACCTAAACTCTAAGGGTCCCCAGGGACTTGCAATCAGGGGAGCAGCGGGCAGTGACCTTTCATCCCAGGCTAAGCCCCTGAACCCGTCTTCAAGGCGCCCTTTTCTCTGACTTTACAGTGAGCTGACAGCAGCCCAGCCTAGGCTCTCCTGTTGCTTTTTTTTTATCCTAAGCCTGTTCCTGTTTCACTGTCTCCAGCTTTAATAAAGATACTCACAAAATCCACCTGGAAGGAAAAGGAAAAGAAAGAACTTCCCTGCCACACCTGGAATCAGACTTCTAGCCCCCAAACTGTAAGAGAATACATTTCTGTTTTTATTTTTTCTTTATTGATTAAGGTATTACATATGTGTCCTTATCCCCCCATTGCCCCCCAGCCCCCACTTATGCCCTCACCCCCCTGGTGTTTGAGCCAATTAGTTTGTGGTAATTTGTTACAGGAGACCTAGTACATTAATTTAAAAAATAATAATAATGTTCTGGAACTGCAGGATGGTGAAGATGGTGTATTGTCCCTCTTATTTACAATAAGAAATATAAAATCTTAGTAATAAAGACATTCTCCCAATAAAAAACAAAGTTATGAAGCGATAAAATGATATGTTGTTTTAGAAATTAAAATCGTCTCCAAATTTAAGTATACTGAATAGTTATATATGAATTTTGTTAAAACTTTAAGCACCTCTTTTCCTTAGATGTGTGTGTGTGTGTGTGTGTGTGTGTGTGTGTGTGTGTATCCTGCTCTACAGGACATGAGGAAATTAAGTCTTATTCAACTTTTTCCCAAGTACCTGGCATGTGATATTAACAAATATTTGCTGAATAAATGAATGTAAGAATTAAGATAGTCACCAAAGTTCAAGGTTACTCTCTCTATATCTTTCAAAACGCAGATACCTAATAAGTAACTAAGATACTCTGACTTTATTTTTTATACATCAGTAAATTCCATTCTGTCTTCTGCATCTGCTTGACTACTGTTTTAATTCAGAGAGCACTCAAGATCTTGCTTCAACACTATTTCCACAATTTTATTGCCTTTAGTTTTCACTTTTCCAATTCATTCACTACAGTGTTTCTAGCTATTTATCTAAAATAAAATTGTAATTATTCTATTCTCCTGATTAATAAATGCCATGCTCTCTCCCTACCAGCTGTACTATAAGTCCAAAAGCTCTTCTCTCACGTTATACATAACTCCTTGTGCAGAAAAGTATCAATGCCTTTTCACACTCTGTTCCTGTTGACTGGATTGTCAGCCTTTATAATATCTCCTCAATGAACATGTATTTATCATTCAAAAGTCTGAGTTCAAACATAATTTCCTCTGTGAAGCTTGCCTGATATCACCTCACTAATCTGCCTTTTTCATATGTTTATTCTTATCTTGTGACATAGTTTATGTTGTCAAAGCACACCTCCCTCACTTGGATGATGTCTTATTTATCTTTGTATAACTCCCACTCCAACTGCCTGAAGCATTGTTCAAATGGATGTTGGTATAAGAATTAATAGAAAATTAATTTATTTAATTGATTAAATGCAAATAGATATACTGAGATTAATAGCTAATACAATATTAAAATATGAAGAACTAGAGGTATATTGCAAAGTAACAGTAAATCATGAATTAAGTAAATTTCATTTGTATTTTACAGGTCATGTAAGAGCATAATACAGTGTAGTATTTATTGATAAGAATATAGGATGGTTTTAAATAATGAGTTTTCTAGATAGATATCATGGGAGAAAGTACATAAAAACGAATTCTCATCAAATTGTAGAGTCTATCATCTCTCCTTAGGTTATTTCAGTTACCTAGAAGTCAATGCATTATTTGAATTCTTAAATGCACAGCAATATTTTATGCTGCTTAAGAAGTCCTGGATGGCCCGGCCGGTGTGGCTCAGTTGTTGAGCATTGAACTATGAATAAATTTCTGTTTATGGTTTGATTCCTGGTCAGGGCACATGCCTGGGTTGCAGGCTTGATCCCCAGTGGGGGACATAGAGGAGACAGCTGATCAATGATTCTCTCTTATCATTGATGCTTCTATTTCTCTTTCCCTCTCCCTTCCTCTCTGAAATCAATAAAAATATATTTAAAAGAAAAAAGTCCTGGATATTTCAAATAATGAGTATATTAATTTTTCACCAAATTTTTTACAATAAATAAATAAAACATTAAAAATAAGGTTAGATAAATAAAAATGTAATGACATGTTGACAATACAAAATTCTTAGAGAGTACAAGTTTAACAATTTTTTAAAAATTGCTACAGAGGAATTTATACATTACCTAAAAGATGATGGCCTCTTTGGTCATCTCAAACAAAGCAAGTGTTTTTAGCCATAAAGGTAAAATACCACCAAATTCACCAAGGAATAAAGCTAATGTAGACTTTACTTTGAAAAACTTTATTTAAAAGTAATCAAAGTGTAAAATAACAGCACTAGCTTAATGTGACAGTTATAATTAAAAATATTTAGGAAAATAATTTAAGTACTTGTGATAGTTAACATTCATTAATTAAAACATATAGTTTGGTAAGTATAAATTCTTACCATTCTTACATTAAAAAACTGTCCTTTGAATGAGAGTCACATGTTTTCATAATCCTTTGCTCTAGATTACATTATCTTACCTCTCTTGTAGCAGAATAGAAATTGTTTACTTTAGCATCAGACAAAAACAAAATGTGAATTCTGCCTGCATCATGTAGAACCAGTATGCCTGGAAAACATATAGCTTCCACTTTCTGAGGTTCAGAGATTTTCCAGTATGTCCCATGGAAAGAAATTTTGGATTTGATTGAGCAAAATGTCATTATTTTAGATATTAGCTCCTCCCCCGCCAAAACAATACTAAACACTGACTGTTTACAAAACTACCATCTGCGCATTAAAATTATCCTATCTAATAAAAAGGAAATATGCAAATTGACCATTACGCCATCACAAAGCTGGCAGCGCCCACAGCCACAAGATGGCAGCACCCAGTCCTTTCAGCCCTGCCAGGGGGGTGGCTGGCTCATGGTGGGGCTGGGCCCACCTGAGGGTGCGCCTGCCATCAGAGTCCCACAGTCCTTTCAGCCCAGCCAGTGGGGGCAGCAAGCCACAGTCGGCCAGACCCGCCCTCAGCCCCCCAGCAGCGTAGGGCCAGCCCAAGGCACAGGCAAGCCTCAGATGGTGGCTGCCCAGCTGATGCCTTAGGTGCAAGAAAGCCTCAGATGGCGGCTACCCACTTGCCCAGGGCGACTTGAGGCTCAGGTAACCAGGGCCGGCCGAGGCTTGTGCTGCTGGCAGTGGCAGCAGTAGAGGTGTGATGGGGGGCGTCGCCGTCCCCTGATTGCCAGGTCACCTCCCGCCCCTGAGGGCTCCCAGACTGTGAGAGGGGGCAGGCCAGGCTGAGGGACCCCCACTACAGTGCATGAATTTTCATGCACTGGGCCTCTAGTATATATATAAAATTAGAACGCTTAATTACCCATTCTGTATAGCATGTATAGAAAGAAATGAGATATGTGGGACAGTGTTCCTTGTGTTAATATGCATGTATATGAGCATGCATACACATGTGTATGTGCACTATGAGTCAGAGTGAGAAAATATCCTCAGCATCCAAAATAATAAAATTTCTCAAAACAGTAATTGGAAAGAGTATATGTACCCCTATGTTTACTGCCGCATCATTTACAATGGCCATGATATGGAAGCAACCCAAGTGCCCATCCTATCTAATAAAAGAATAATATGCAAATTAACCATCACTCTGTGACAAAAATGGTGGCGCCCATGGCCACAAGATGGCGGCGCCCAGTCCTCTTAGCCCCAGTGGAGTCCACCCAGCAGCGGCAGTCCAGGGTGTCAGGCTGGGAGGCACCAGCGGCTGCCTGGACTGGGGTCTCAGAGCTGCAGGGCCCCGCCCCCAAGCTGCGCCGATCACTGGCAAGCCGCGGCTGCCTGGGCTGGGGTCTCATGCCTGCAGGGCCCCGCCCCCAAGCCACACCGATTGCTGGCAAGCCGCGGCTGCCTGGGCTGGGGTCTCATGCCTGCAGGGCCGGGCACCCCCACAGCGCTATCTTCAGGCCAGTGAAGGCAGCCTGGGCTGGAGCCATGCACCCCCACTGGGTTATCCCCAGCCAGGCTGAGATGGCAGCCTGAGCAGGGGTCTTAGCCTAGCTTGGCTGAGGTGGCAGCCTGGGCTGGGGTCTCAGCCTGGCCAGGGCCCGATCCCCTTCCAGTGGTGGCAGCCTGGGGTCTCAACCATTGAGTCACACCAGCCAGGCAGATATGGAAGAATCTTAAATGTTTCTTTTTTTATAATATATATTTTATTGATTTTTTACAGAGAGGAAGGGAAAGGGATAGAGAGCTAGAAACATCTATGAGAGAGAAACATCGATCAGCTGCCTCCTGCACACTCCCCATTGGGTATGTGCCCCCAACCAAGGTACATGCCCTTGACCATAATCAAACCTGGGACCCTTGATTCTGCAGGCCAATGCTCCATCCACTGAGCCAAACCAGTTAGGACTGTCCAATATGCTAAAGAAAAAACCCTATCTAATAAAGAGGGAATATGCAAGAGAGGGCATTTGGGGTTGACCGGGGTATCAAGGGAGGGCAGTTAGGCATTGATCAGGCTGGCAGGCAGAGCGGTTAGGGGCAATCAGGAAGGCAGGCAGGCGAGTAGTTGGGAGCCAGCAGTCCTAGATTGTGAAAGGGATGTCTGAGTGCCTGTTTAGGCCCGATCCATAGGATCGGGCCTAAACAGGCTGCCGGACATCCCCCAAGGGGTCCCAGATTGGAGAGGGTGCAGGTTGGGCTGAGAGTCACCCCCCCATGCACGAATTTCATGCACCGGGCCTCTAGTCTATACTAATAAAAGGCCTATGGCCATGACGCTGTAACTCCGTTACGACCAACCAAGCAGTGGCTCTCGCGGCAGGTGGGGCAGGGTGCGAGCTACTAGTGGCGGAGAGCTATAAGCGGTGATGGGTGGGGCAGCCAGCTGAGGCAAGTGGAAGCAAGCTACTCATGCAGAATTTCATGTGCACTGGGCCTCTAGTCAATATGTAAGTGATAAAGACGTTGTGGTACATATATACAATGAAATATTACTCAGACATAAAAAGAATGAAATCTTACCATTTGGGACAGCATGGAGGGACCTAAAAAGTATGCTCAGTGAAATAAGTCAGACAGAAAAAGATAAATACCATATGATTTCACTTACATGTGGAATCTAAAGAACAAAATAAATGAACAAACAAAATTGAAACAGACTCATATTTACAGAGAACAGTCTGATGGTTGCCAGAGAGGAGGAGAGTTGGGGGACTGAGTGAAAAAGGTTGCCAGTTATAAAAACAGTCACAGGGATGTAAGTACAACATAGGGAATATAGTCAATAATATTGTAATAACTACCTATGATGCCAGGTGGGTACTGGAAATATTGGGAGGAACACTTTGTAAAATATATGTCTGACCATTATGCTGCACACTTGAAACTAATAGGGAATGATATTCAATATAAACTGTAATTTAAAAATTAAATTAAACAAATAATCAAATTTATTTAGTTGGGAAAATATTTTAGTGTTGCTTAGATTCACTATCACCTGAATGATGTTCTCCTAATAGATAATGCTTTTCTTTTTTGTTTTTTTAATTGCTCTCAATTACATCATGGAGTAATTATCCCCAAGGAGTGGAATATTGCTCTTCTAACTTTTGACTGTCTCTCTTCCACAGAGAGAGTCCTTCTTCTGGACATTCAGAGGTGTTGGGAGATGGTATAGAGAACAAAAGCCTAGGAGGCTTCTTCGCTTTGCATTTGCCCAACTGAGATACAATGCAAGGCAATTAAAATCATAGGCTGTGCAGCACCTCAACCTGCTTTCTCTATAAGTTTTAGAATTTAATTGACTACTATACCACCATTCAAATATTGAGCTGCTGTGTGAGTCATTTGGGGGGGGGGGGTTAAAGAGAAAAAATGTTAGCTGCAGGATATGATGTGGCCTTGCCAATACCTGGCCTTTTCTTTATGGATATCTGAGATATAATGAGGTCACACACTGTGTATTTAATGTTAGATATTCTGCAACTATTGGAAAATTTTTCTTAAGTATAAATGGACTATCCTGTAATAGAGATATACAGAAGAGAAAATAGAAGTTTAATTGTTCAATAAACATGGTTGGCATGAGCTAGTGTTGCTGAATTTCTTTTAAATATATATGACTTTAATCATCATCATAATAAACAGTAGGGAAGAACTGCTCTACCCTCTAATGAAAGCCACACTTTTTAAAGAACACAATTCAAATGCTACCTTCTCTTGAAGGACTTTCTTTAATGCCAACTTAGTCCCTATTTTCTTTCTGTTTTCTCATGCTATTTTGTGTATTTTCCTTTATTATAGCCCCAACTTTCTCCCTGCATGCCTCCAACCTCCATTCTTCAAAGGAAGGAATTCAATATAATCTATTTAAGTTTATTTAGCACCTCATAAAGAACTAGATATTTAATTCTCAGCAGCAGCTAAAAAATGTTTAATGAGTGAATGAAGCAATATACAAGCCAACAAAGCATGTGTGGTCAAAGGATTAGAGTGGGCCGTTTTAGCTAAAAGTGACAGAAACCTAATCATAAAGAATTATATTGGTTGAAATAACTCAGATGTTTAAGGACAAAGTAGAGTTGACTTTAAGCACAGAAAATTTAAAAGAAATAATTTTCTTAAAGCTGGATAAAAAAATCCTGGTGAGAACTCTGATAATTAGTTTTGGCTTCCTCTGGTTAATGTATCTAGGATCATTTACCTATTTCTATAACCAGCTAGGGTTGGGGTAGGTTAAACCTCATTTAAAATGAATGAAATGGGTTTCTCATAGGAAATAAAATGTCTCTGAAACAAAGAAAGAAGTGGATGCTAAGCAGGCCAAAACATCAGATGTCCACTTACATCAAAATAATTTAGAAGACAACTATTGGAAGCACTTGATAGGCAAACAACCAACAAGAAGTTACCCACACCAGCTCTTCCTTGACTCCAAACCTGCATATCTCTAAGCTATCAAAGACATTTATTTATCTACCCATGCTTTGCTTTATTCATTTATTTAACAACAATTTATTGAGACTGTATCATGTACCAGACACTGTGCAGAGGCAGACACATAAACAGATGATTACAAAGACATCAAAAGTTTCCTTAACCCTTATGGAATATCTTATTAAATAATTAATTAGCTGCATGACTGAATAATGACTAATTCACTTAAACAATACATATTATTTTATATGCATAATGTATTAATTTTTTCATGATTATACTTTAATATCTACTCACATTAAACTCCAGAGTAAACTGAACACAAACCAACATTTTTGCTTGATTTTTTTCTGTGAAGAGAGAATGTTAATAAGATATATATCTCTGGTAAATGTATCTTATTCACATTTTGAGCATATCTTTGTGATATTCCTTGTTTTTTTTCTTTAGTTCATTATTATGGGAGAAGATAAATTTTAACTACTTGGAGATGTATTTAGGTTAAAAATGGGCACTCAATGTAGAATTGTTATGTTATTCCCTTCTTTATTCTTTAAATTGGAACTCTGTATTAGATAATTGTATAGTGACTCAATTTTAGTATTCAATTGAAATCACATTTTGAATGATTTAAGAAAATGAAACTGAATAATCTACATACATTTTAAAATGAAGAAAATATCTACACTGTATGAGGCCATACAACAAATAACAAAAGTGAAAGGAAAATTAGTTGTTCACAAAAGAATCTAAATTTGCAAAGGTGCAAGACAAACTACTTTCTACCTTTCTTTGCAAAGGATTGTTTTTCAATAATTGAAGAGTATTTGTATTATAAAATAATTGATTTTATAGTTTTTCCTCCCACTCTTATTATATTATCTAGTTGAAGTTAATTGCTCTCATAAGACATGCCAGTACAATTGATGATTGGTCCTATCTGTATTTTCATTTTTCACCTTTTCAATGTCTATGGACCAACTCGGATATATGGTTCTAATTTGTCTCTGATGGTTGAAGGATCACATCTCCCTGCATGCCTGGAATAGATGTATTTTTTTCTCCTCCTCAACATCTTGTTTAATTCTCTGTGTGTTAACATGGTGCTCTTATGTAATCTTATTTGTTTGTATAAAGTATTTGTTCCCATTTAAGAAAAATATTTTTGAAAAAATATAAACAAATTAAATATGCAATGAGAGAGATAATGCTAAAATCTCAGGTGTAAGAATTATTTTTTTTTAGAGGTTGGTACCCATCGATATTTAGAGCAATAACCAAAGTAGTTCTACAGTGAAAATAATTGGAGATAATCATGATTTAAAATTTCAAGGCTGTCCAAAGATCTAGTCACAAAAACTCTTTAATAGTTAAGAAAAATTCCTGCTCCCTGAAATAAATTTAAAGCAATAAAAACTGTTCATTGTTTGGAACATTGCTGTTCAGTGGAAATATAACATGAGCTCCATATTCTATAGTTGACACATGAGAAAAAGTAAAAGAAATAGGTACAATTAATTTTAATAACACATTTCATTTTATCTAAGATACTAAAAATATTTTACCAGTTGATCCATAAAGCTAAAATATTTATGATATATTTAGTTTTTTATACTTTTATTAAAATATAATATATATTAACCTGTGCAGTACATCTTGATTTGGAATAATCATATAACAAGTACCCAACAGTGACCACACTTCTGGAACATTCAATAATATAAGAGAAACTCAAGATCTCAAATGAAGATACAACTAAAGTGAAAAATTAAGAAATTACCATTCTCTATCAAATAGATATAGTTAAAATACATTTTATAAGGCACATGCTTACTAGTTTATGAGTTTGCATAATAAATGGAAAATGCAAGAGCACAACTCTGATGAACTAGTTGGCTGAATAAAACACATTCCATGCCATGGCTGGTTTTGCTCATTGGTTAGAGAATCAGCCTGCAGACCGAAGACTCAGATTCGATCCTTGGTCAAGGGCACATACCTAAGTTGCAGGTTCCCCAGCCCCACCCTGGTGGGGCCACATGCAGGAGGCAACCAATCGATGTGTCTCTCTCACATAGATGTTTCTCTCTCTTTCTCTGCACCCCTCCACCCTCCCTCCCACTCTCTAGAAATCAATGGAAAAAATATCCTCAGGTGAAGATTGAAAAAATAAAAAGTATATTCTAGACATATACTATATGTACTAATCAGGTTGTATTTGAGGCTCACCTGCATTAGAATCTCTAGGCTATTTCTTGGTAAGCACCAAAATCTTGGCTTACATTTGAGAATTATTTTTTTCAGAATTTCTGGAATTGGAGACTAAGGGTCTATGTTTATAACTATTCTTAGTGTAATTCTTATACATGTAAATATTTGAAATATGTGACTGTATGTTATACACAGAATTTAGTAATACCCTAATAATTAACAAGGAAAATTGCTTCACTTTGTCAAACTAATCATAAATCAAATGAGACACAAGTGTTGTCTGAAGATACATCCTATGTTACTCAGGCTGGCAGATCCAGATTCATGTTTGGCAGACATCAATTAGCCATTCATTCTAAAGCAAATCTAAGAAATGTTAATAAATTATTAATTCACTCTAGACTAAATCTAAGAAATAAAGGATAAAAATATAAAGAAATAAAGTTTATAGAATAAGAATAAATAAAATAAGAAATAAAAATCATTAATAATTTTAAGAAAGATGTAATAAGCAAGTTTAATCACCCTGATCTTTCTAGATTTAGGGGATACATAGTAAATATTTTCTTTCTTTTTATTATAAGGAAAAAAAAGACAAACAACTAATCACATAAAAATTTGCTATAATGCAGGCTACAAGAGAGATAAAAATGTGGCAGACACAGTACACTGTATATAAAGTGATAATAGAGGTTCTTGAGAAGAAACTTGAGCAAAGATCTAAATGAGAAAATCAAATGAAATCTTGAATATAAGCTTATTAGGCAGAGGAAGGGGATATTGAGAGGCCCTGGGCTTGTCATATTCAGAGAAAGGAATCATGTCAGTAGGCTTTTGTAGATCAAGTCAGTAGGAGAATGTTAAGAAGTTATATAGAATAGCCAGGAGCCAGATCATTTTGATTCTTACAGTATTGTAGGGGTTTGGAATTTTATTATATATGTGATAAAAAGCACATACAATATTTAGCATAGGACAAAAACAAAACAATTTATGTTGTTTAAAAGTCACTCTGCTCTGTGGATAAATGACTAGAAGAGGGCGAGAGTGGAAGCAAAGATGTTGCGTAGAAGAATATTATAGATGTTCAGGAACCTATTTTGAGACTTGTACTGGGTGATAGGGAGGTCATAAGGAATGGTCCAATTTTGGCTAGATTTTAAGAACTCATGAGACTAGTTGATGAAATCAGATGTAGGCTATGAGAGAAACAAGAAGCAAGTTTGACTCCAAAGTTGTTGGTTTGGTTTTTGGATAAGTGGATGCATGACATTCCTACTAACTGTAGAACAAATTTTTACAAACTTGGTGGCTTAAAACAACACCCATTCATAGTTTCTGTGGGTAAGGAGTCTGGGTTCAGGTTAGCTGGGTCCTTTGCTCAAGGTCTCACCACGTGGAAATTGAGAAATCACCCAGGGCAGCAATATCACCTGAGGCTTGGAGTTCCCTTCTCAGCGCACTCAGTTTTGGCTGAATTCAGTTTCTTGTGGTTGTCCAACCAAGATGCCCAGTTTCTTACTGACTGCTGGCCAGGTACTAGTGTCAATTCTAGAGGCCAGCCTTGAGTCTTTGCCATGTGGCTCTCTCTACAGCACAGTGTTTTGACCCTTCAAGGCCAGCAGGAGAAGCCTGGCTTCTGTTTCTTGTCTCTTTTAATACTTTATTCAATCGGATCAGGACCACTCAGGGTATTATTCCTTTTGATTAGTTCAAAGTCAACTGATTAGAGACTAATCAAATGTTTAGAGGTTCGGATAAAGAGGAGAAGCCAATAAATAACACTACTAGTAAAAGCGAATAGCCTAAGAGGAGGAAAACAAGGGAAGTGTGGTATCCTGGAAAGAAATTAACACAATAGTGTCAGCAAATAATTGATTATGTGTAATGCAATTAAGAAGTTAAGTAAGATGTGGACTGATAATTGATTACTGCATTTAACAATATGGATGTCAATGTGAGACAGGCCAGTGAGCCAGGACAAGCAAAATAGGGAAACAGAACAGATAGTTCAACAGCAGTTTGTAGCCATCTAGAAAATCAAGATGCCCAGCAGTTTCAGCCATCTAGTAAATCCTATCTTTCCTAAACCAGGTACATTTAAGGGTAAATGGTTTGCACTTGTCCTCCCCAACCAGAGGATAAATAGCTTAAATCACCCTACTCAGGGAGACAGATAACAGAAATTCAATTAGTGCTATTTGCCAATCACACCGAAGAACAGATGAAGTTAAGAGAATAAACCTCATTTTGGTACATCAGCATAAAGCTGATGAATATTCTATTGAGATCCTCCCCTAAGACTTCTTCTAAGATTCTAGGCTGTGAGAAAGGGATAAAGCCTCAGGACAAAGAACCCATCCTGTGTTCTCCCTCGGGAGCAGCCCTGGCCAAGCCCTTTCCCTCCTCCTTCCCCCACAGGCATGCCTCTCCTAAACCCTAAGGGATCCCAGGAGATTTGCAATCTGGGGAGCAATAGGCAGTGACAGCTCTTCCCAGGCTACTCCCCGAACCTGATTCCAAGGTCCCCTTTTCTGATGTCTCAGAGAACGAAGGCAGCCCAGCCTAGGCTCTCCTGTTGCTTCTTCTATGCTAAGCCCTTTCTTGTGTTACTGTCCCCAGCTTTAGTAAATGCTCCTCATAGTCACCTGGACTCATGTTGTGAAATTCTTCCTGCACAAAGTCAAGAACCCACACACTGACACTGAATTTTTGGACTGGAACCTGGATTCGTTGTCCGCCGAAATCGAAGAATGAATCCACGGACAGAAAAGTGGTATAGCAAAGGTGGAGATTTATTGAAGAACAAGTACAGACTCCCATTTAGGGAGGGGGAGAAGGGTCCCTGAACTGACTCCCACGTGGGGAGGGGGAAAAGTCCCACTGGGTTCTTCTTCCCTACAGCTTATAAAGGCTACAGATCCTGGTGCCTGATATCCCCTCTGATTGGTCACTATTCCCTTAGACTGGTTACTATGGTAACTCCTGGGCTCAAAGGTGAAACTCACAAGGGATATGTGAGGTTCTTCCCCCCTTCCCACCCTCCCACCCTCCTTCTTTATTGTTTTCCTGTTCCCTTTGGGCTTTCTTATTCTCCTGGATGAAGGGCTTCCTTCTCTTTATTTTGTAAATATAGACCTTTTGCTGTTCCCAGCTCCCTCATTCTATGGAAATGTACCTGTTGCAGCTTTTCAGCTTCCCCTATTCTATGGAAATATACCTTCTGCTGCTCTGCAGCCCTGTGCTTCCTCCATGGTCCCCCTAATTTCTAAAATTTTCTAAAACCTGTCTTTTTCACCCATAAAAATGCCTGTTTCAATATGGATATGAAAAGGCTTTAATTTTTAATATGGAGATTAATCTATGCTAATAAAATGACCCTGAAGAGAAAGGAAATTGCAAGATGCTATAGAGAGGAAAACAGCTCTTGAAGCAAAGTTCTTGTGGTGGCAAGGAAAACAATATAATAGAACCTAGCACAGAAGTAAAAGGTTTGCCCTTAGAAGTCCTCATAGTTCATCTGCAGTGAAGAGAAAATCAGTCTGTGGCTAGATACAAAGTAGTTAATAGATTTGGTGGTGGGAATAGAGATTAGCTTCCTTAATTGCTTTATTTCTCAGGGAAATAAGAACATTAGGAGTACATAAGCATATAAAGGTTTAAATAAAGAAAATATAAACTATTTCCTTATGAGTGGGAGATTGAATTGACCAACTAAATCTCAGAAAACCCAGTTGAGACTTGTCGCAGCAATAAGCACATTGCATTTTCTTCTCTCTAACCAAGTCCAGCTGTTCACACAATATCTTATTGGACTCTTTATGATTAAAAAGATAAATTTCTATCTTAACACAAGGAAATGTTACAACAACCAGTGGTACCTTAAGACAGAGTGAATACAGATGAGATATGTTAAAGTGAAGTGTTTCAGGTCATATCAATAAAAATTACAGGTTTTTCTAAATGCAGAATATACAAATGAAATATTTGACAATTTGAAAACTTAAAAAATTATTTGAACTCTCATCCAAATTAAGAATAGAAATAAGAGTCAGTGTAGGAAAGGAAGAAATGCTTTAGAAATGGCATTTTTCAGAAAAATGCCTTTGTATAAAGTGATTGGTAAGCCACTTCCAATAAAAGTGCTCCTGAGGAGATAGTGTCAAATATACTAGTAAACATCTATAGACCCATACATATCATAGAACCCAGGATTTTCTCTTCTAGGTATCTACTAAAACAATTGAAAACACTTTTTTGTAAATATATGTTCTTTTATGTTCATTGCCTCATTATTTACTACTAGAGGCCCGGTGGACGAATTCATGCACCAGTGGGGTCCCTCAGCCTGGCCTGTAGAATTGGGTTGAAACTGCCTCTCCAACATCCCCTGAGGGGTTCCAGATTGCGAGAGGGTGCAGGCCAGGCTGACAAATACAACCAGTGCACAACTGGGGCTGGGGAGGGACGCAGGAGATTGGCCCGCTAGGGAGGGACCATGGAAGGGCTCCAGGGCATGTCTGTCCCATCTCACTCAGTCCTGATTGGCCAGACCCCAGCAGCAAGCTAACCTACCAGTCGGATTGTCTGACCCTGGTGGTCAGTGCAAATCATAGCAACTGATTGACCAGGAGACTGTCTAACCCTGGTGGTCAGTGCATGTCATAGTGACTGGTTGACCGGTCAACTATCTGGCCATCATAACGAGCGAGTGGTTGAACAGCCTTATCATATCATTAGCATATTATGTTTTGATTGGTTGAAAGGATGACCGGATGACCAGACATTTAGCATATTAGGCTTTTTTTTATATAGGATAGCCAAGACATGGAAACAACCCAAGTGTCCTTCAACAATGATTGGATAAAGAAAATGTGGTACATATCCTGGGGAGCAGGCCTAAGCCATCGGTCAGACATCCCAAAGGCTCCTGGACTGCGAGAGGGAGCAGGCCAGGCTGAGGGACCGCACCCCCCCCCCTGAGTACACAAATTTCATGCACTGGGCCTCTAGTATACAATGAAATACTACTCAAACATTAAAAAGATGAAATATTGAGCCCTAACCAGTTTGGCTCAGTGGATAGAGCATTGGCCTGCAGACTGAAAGGTCTCAGGTTTGATTCCGGTCAAGGGCATGTACCTTGTTTGCGGGCACATCTCCAGTAGGAGGTATGCAGGAGGCAGCTGATCGATGTTTCTAACTCGCTATCCTTCTCCCTTCCTCTCTGTAAAAAATCAATAAAATATATATTTTTTAAAAAGATGAAATATTGCTATTTGTGACAACATGGATAGGTTTTGAAAGTATTATGCTAAGTAAAATAAGATAGAAATAGACAAAAACCATATGATTTTACACATGTGGGATATAAAACAAAAAGCAACAAATGAACAAAAAAACAAACTCACACACAGACAATAAATACTATGGTGGTTACCAGAGGGAAAGGGGGCTGAGGGGAGGACAAAGAGGGTAAAAGGGGTCAAATATGTGGTGATGAAAGAAACTATACCTCGGGTTGAGCACACAATAATGTATATAGATGTATTATAAAGTCATGCACCTGAAATTTAGTTTATTAACATATGTTACTCCAATAAATTTAATAACAAATAAAATGAAATGAACATCTGCTAGATTCAAAGATGGTAAATACAATTTATAAATGTGCTAATAAAACTAAGAAAATTTTTATTTCTCTTATTCCTAGTCCTTTTCTAAGTCTCAATTTTTATTTCTCTTATTCCTAGTCCCTTTCTAAGTCTCAATCCATAACAAACACCAAACCCTCTGCAGCAGTGGGGTGATGGGGCTGGTGCCTTCCCCTGACCAGCCCGGTTGCCTCCCACAAAGGGAGGCCAGACTCACTTCCTGGTGCCGGGGCAGGGTTCATGGCCTCAGGTCCCCTGGCCCCAATCCATGCCATGCAGCCTCACCATGGAGAAATAAAAAGGAAAAATTAACCAGTTTGAGAGAAAAATAGGAAAAGAGAAAAGGACCATTCCCTGTGTGGCTCTGCCCAAATTTTCATTTTTTTATAAGGACATCAGTCATCTTGGCTTAAGGGCTTATTCTAATGACCTAATTTTAACTTGATTACATTTGCAAAGACCCTATTCCAAATAAAGTCACATTCACAGGTATGGAGATTAAAGCTGCAGTGCACCTTTATGGGGAAGACAATTCAATCCATAACAAACACCAAACCCTCTTATACATTAACTAGTGGCCTGGTGCACAAAATTCATGCACATTAAAAGGGAATCAGTTAGAGGAAGTATTTTAATATTGCTTTATCCTATCTAAAAAACAGTAATATGCAAATTGACCGCATCTTCACTACGCCCTAGACACGCCCACCAGCCACGCCCACCAGCCAAGCCACGCCCAGCGGCCAATCAGAGCGAGTATGCAAATAAACCCGATCAAGATGGCGGTTAATTTGCATACATAGGCGCCCTGAGCTGACCCCCTGCGACGGATTGCAGGGAGCTGGGTGTCCGCTCTGGCACCAGACCGAAAGCCTCCGCTGGAGGATTTTGGCCTGGAGCCAGAGCGGACACCCAGCTCCCCGCTTTCGAAGGATGGTGGGCGTGGCGGACACCCAGCTCCTCGCTTTGATTGGATGGTGGGCGTGGCGAGCAGACCCCCTGCCATCGAAAGTGGGGAGCTGGGTGTCTGCTCTGGCTCCAGGCCAAAAGCCTCCGCTGGAGGCTTTTGGCCCAGTGCACGAGCGGACCCCCTGCCATCGATTGCAGGGAGCTGGGGGTTTCTTCGGCCTGGTACACCCGCGGACCCCCTGCAATTGATCACCTGGGCAGGGAGCTGGGGGTCTGCTTTCGGCCTGGGCAGGAGCGGACCCCTGTGATTGATCGCAGGGAGCTGGGGGTCCGCTCCTGCCCAAGAGGCTTTCGGTTTGGGCAGGCCTGGGCAGGGGCTGAGCCGGTGATCAGAGGGAGCTGGAGGGGCCTGCCCAGGCCTAAAGCTTCGGCCAGAGGCTTTAGGCCTGGGCAGGGCACAGCCCTCCATTGGTGTGAACTACAAAGGAAACACCTTTTCTGACTGCACATTGGCTAAGCTTCCTGTATGCCACTGGTAATATTCTTAGTAACTTGGGTAATAAGAATCCAAAAAGGTGATCTAGGGTTTTTCCACCACACTTCTGGAGAAAAAAATGAAAGTCCGCTGCTGGAGGGCTAAGAAATGTCATATCCTGCCCTAGCCGGATTGACTCAGTGGATAATGCCTCGGCCTGCAGACTGCAGGGTTGGGTTTGATTCTGATCAAAGGCATGTACCTAGGTTGCAGGCTCCTCCCTGGCCGGGGCCCAGATCAGGGCTCATGCAGGAAGCAACCAATCAAAGTGTTTCTCTCTGTCTTTCCCTTTCTCTTCCACATTCTCTAAAAGTCAATAGAAACATACCCTCAGGAGAGGATAAAAAATAAATAAAGAAATCCATATCCTATGAAAGACACATCTTGAAAATGCCTAAAGAAAGTTGTCATTTTTTCTTGGTGAAGGGACTGGAGTCTGTGTTGATGAAAACACTTTGGTGGCTGCGGTGACTGACAGTGGCTGCAGCAGTGGGGTGATGGGGCTGGTGCCTTCCCCTGATCAGCCTGGTTGCCTCCCACAAAGGGAGGCCAGACTGCAGCTTAGGTACGGTCCCTGTGGGGTGCAGGCCTAAGCCGTCAGTAGGACATCCGCTGAGGGCTCCCAGTATGTGAGAGGGGGCAGGTTGGGCTGAGGGACCCCCGACCCCCAGTGCACAAATTTCGTGCACCGGGCCCCTAGTACAATATAATAGAATTGTCCAGCTGGCCCCACCCCCATTGGGTGACACCAAGACCGGGTCGGCTCCACCCCCGTCAAGCCCTACTAGGTGGGGGACGCAGTCTCACTTCCCGGTGCCGGGGCAGGGCTCATGACCTCAGGTCCCCTGGCCCCAATCCGTGCCATGCAGCCTCACCCAGACCCACCGTGCCGCGAGACCCCAGAGCTGCCGTGCTGTGGGACCCATGAATGCACCTCCTGGTGACCAGTCGTTTGGTCATTACAGATGAAAATAAAGTCATGCATTTAAGCATGCACACTCACTTTCAATGCCTGATTTGTCTACATTCTCTAAATTGCAAAATAAATAAGATCTTCAGCCACATAGCATCATAATGCCAAGTTCTTTATATAATGACACATACCATTCTCTCCACTCAGTATGCTCCATTTGAATGGATTACATGTGTGTGACTCATATGAAAGGCACTGCTGCTTGCTCTTCATAGAGGAAGCATTACCTCATTACCTAATGTCATAAAGTGGTTTAAATGGCATATACTGACTTGAAGAACAGAAGGAAAAAACAAACAAACAAACACAACATTTAGTGCTGTGGACGACAGGATCCTCTCCCTTTCCCTTTGCTTCTTTCTGCTTTTCCCATGAACCTATTTGCGCTCTGCCTCAAAATCAACACAGAAGACAAAATCAGATGCTGTCATCTGCATTTTATAGTGCCATTTGAGTACAAAGAGGTACTTTTCAATCTTTACTTTTTTTTTTTTAATCAATGCAGATCAAACTTGCTCCCCACGTTCCAGGGGCCAGGCCAACGTGGCTGTGTCGACACTCCTTTGCTAGGTGCTGTCAGGCTCCAGGGCTGGGGCAGGGAACATGCCAGGTGTTGCTGGGAACAAATCAGCTCTCCTCTCTACACAGCAGGAGTCTTTTCATTATAAAATGCAAAGCAGCAGCCATTTTCCATTACCCCCATCCCCAGCCCTCCTCACCCAGGGGCACAGGAAGGGGCTGGGAGGATATTTACTCTCGGCTCTTTGATTTCTCTTATGTAACTGAGCCCAGTGGCAGTTGCTTCTCTGAGCGCAAGGCCAGCCGGCTCAGGGCTAGCCACACCTGGAAGGCAAGCGGCAGAGCTGACCAGGGGCTTTGACCAAACCCAAGCTGGGCTTAGGACTTCCGGAAGCTGAAGGAGCTGATTTAGGAAACCAGGGTGTGTGGTGGTCCCCAGCATGCTGTGTCTCGGTTGGCTTCCCTCCACTCCTGCAGCTGGGGAGAGTTGAGGCTGGGAGTGGGTGAAACTCGCTCACCTGTGGGAACCCGGATTTGGGCAGGGAGCAGGGCCTGGCGGCCAGAGCGTGCAGGTCACAGCAGCCTCGGCAGGCAGCTCTCCCCACACCCAGACTCCACAGCCAGAGGGGCAGGTGTGGGGGCTGCTCCCAAAGACTCTAGGCCCCTCCCAGCTCCGCACCCCAGCTCCCTGCTCTCCCCCTTTCACCCACAGGCGCTGCCGGTGTGGTGTGCCCCAAGGCTTGGTGTGCAGACGCCAGGGTTGCAGGTTCAAGATGCTCCACCTCCTCTTGGCACTTTGAGCCATAAGCACCAGCAGGGACCTTTCCACTGGGTCTTGGTCTTTGTTCACTGCTGAGGTTTTTGGGACTCTGTAGGCCAGAGACAGCCAGGACCTTTACCTCTCACTGACACCACACCTGCAGTCTGCCTGGGGTACCCCCAGCCATGGGGGCATGACCAGCCTGGGCGAGGAGTGGGGGCTTGGGGGGTTGACTAGCTGCCCCACCCTCAATTGGGGTGGGAGAGGCTGATCAGGGGTGGGGCCAGGGGAGAGGCTGGGTTTGATGGTGCCTGAGGACACGCAGCACTCACAGCCTTGGTGCCGCCCCTCAACCCCCCACCTCAGGGCTGCGGGTCCCTGCCCCTCCACCCGGGCGTCCTTCCACGCTGGCAGTCATCACCCCTTGTTTCCCGCAGGACCGACCCACGTATTGGGGCGACTACAGAACCTTGCTCTCTGCGGGTGAGGCAGATCCCCACCCACCGGCCCCTGCCCCAGCCCGAGCCCCCTCCGGTGCACCCCACCTCGGCACTGCTCTGCGCCCCTTGGGCTGCCCACCTCCTGGCCAGCCGCTTCGCTGAAGCCAGGGTGCTCTCCCAGGAGCCGCCCCTCAGGCTGAGGCCTGTCCGTGTGCCCCGTCCCCGCCCCCATCCCCAATGCTGCAAGTCCCCACCCACGCCTGTTACATGACGGTGTAATGGACAATTTGCATATCCCTCTATTATTATAGAGGATTCTGTGTTGTTGTTTTAAATCAGCACTCAAGGTAAACCATATGCAGAGAGGATTATGCCATCAAGTATGCTGAGTGTTATGACAAAGAATGTCTGTTTGCTTCCCAGATCATTTTATTAGATAAGAGTGATAGGAATGTCTTTGTTCAATTTCCTTGTTTTGTTTACTATTATTTGTGCAACATCTCTATTTCCTCAAGTCAGAATATTATGAAAACCCATTGTTCTTTATGAGAAAATATGAATTATCTCTCAGAATATAGATGTTTCAGAAAAACAACCAAGTTTCATTTTTCCTCTTCTTGTTGTATAAATATATTAAATTTAATAAAACAGTATTAAAAAAGAAAAAATGCAATAAAAGAAGCCAGTGTTTGTCACTCAGGAGGAAAATTATGAACATGATAGCTTGGCAATATCTTAGAAAATATTTGGGTGTTATAATTTAATAAAAGAGCTATAAATATGTCAGCACAAACTATAAGTGTCCCATAGAATAATATTTTATAAGAAAATGACTCAAAATACATCTCTATTTTTATCACAGTAAATATGCAACTAAATTCTGCTTATACAGTAGGCACAAAATGTTCTTAGTTTCTTCAGTGTGTGACAAATTATATACATAGCAATAGTAGTAGTTGGGTTTTAAATAAGGAATCAAATTTCTTAGCATATAATTAAAGATTAGCATGTTCCCATAAAATCTAAAGTTATGTTAGTATTAGATAAGTAAGGTTCAAACTATGCATCCTATTTATAAATAATATATAATTTGAACTTATAAAACTGAAAATTGCCTGTCTTCTGGCTTTTACTGATATGATCCAAGATTTAATACTCTTATCATTCTATACTGACATTTAGACTACTGGATTCCAATACATGGAATGATAAAGCTATTTTTGCCTTGTTCTTTCAATTTGAGATATGATCATTCTGCTGAACTTTACATTTATGATTTAAGTTCAAACCTTAAATCTACTGTTATCATAGGAAAAGGAGCTTGATGGCTTAATGGATAAAAGTTCTGACCTTTTCAGGTCTAAATTTTGAGCACTAACCTCTGGTGAAGAGTAATCCACATCTCAAACACAAACAAACAGTTCTATTCAGTCAGCTTGGTGGTAAGAAAAACTCCAGAGAATAGACTGGGTCTATGTTTTCCATAACTTCACCTGTGGACTTTTATGCCTTAGATTGAAAGGGGACCAAACAAAATAATAAAACTAAACAGACTTTCATTAAGCAGGAAAACTTTGTGTTAGAAAAGAATTATTTTTCCCAGGAATAAAGTCAATATTTTCAGCTATTCAAAATAAATCTTAGCCTAATTTAATAAGATAAAATAAAATTTTAAGTAACAATATATAAACTAGCATTTTTATTTTTTATGTATATTTTTATTGATTTCAGAGAGGATGGGAGAGGAAGAGTTAGAAACATCAATGATGAGAGAGAATCATTGATTGGCCACCTCCTGCACGACCAGGAATCAAACCATGACCTCCTGGTTCATAGGTCATTGCTCAACTACTGAGCCACACTGGCTGGGCTAGCAGTTAAGCCATTTAAACTAAAACTCTCAAGTAATAATTCCCTTATCCTCTATCCATTGGCCTCTCCCAGTGGCCAATTCTGCTATCTTAAAATATTCAAAACTCTAAAATAAAAATCTGCATATTTGAGTCAATCTTAAAGTGAAACTGATCACACATCTCACTTCTTAGTCCTACAAACCCCATCTGGATCACACATAGACTCCTGAACTCATTACAACTAAATCAAACCCCCTACTTTTTCTCTGACTCCTCTTTTCCCTCTATTACATAAGCCAATTGGCTCAAAGATGCAAACCATGGATTTGCTTTCTGTTCATTTTAATCTCATCCCTTATATGGTCATCTGACAGGGGATCAAAACTTTTCTATTTTTCTTTACTTAAAACTTTATTTCATGAAGTAGTTTTCAGTTCACAGCAAAATTGAGGGGAAAATTCACATATTTTCCATGTATCCTCTGCTCTTAAGCATGCATAGCTCCCCCCATTATTAGTACCCCCCACTCTGCTCTGTCTAGTCACCAATGATCTTTTTATTATCTCCTTAGTTTTGTCTTTTACAAAATGTCATAGAGTTGAAATCACATAGTATTTAGATTTTTTTCAGATTGGCTTATTTAACTCAATAATATGCATTTAAGTTTCCTACATGTCTTTTCATGACTTGATTGCTCATTCTTTTTAGTGCTGACTAACATTCTATTTTCTGGATGTATCACAGTTTTCACATTCATCTATTAAAGGACATCTCTGTTGCTTCCAAGGTTTGGCAATAATGAATAAAAATGTTCTTCCCATCCATGTGCAGGTTTTGGGTAGACATAAGTTTTCAACTCCTTTGAGTAAATACCAAGGAGTGTATCACTAAATCACCCAGCATAGGTATGTTTTGTTGTATAATAAATTATCAAACTGTCTTCCAAAGTGTCTGTACCATTTTGCATTCCCACCAGCAATGAATGAGAGTTCTGTGGTTCCAATCCCCTTCAGTATTTAGTGTTGTCAGTGTTCTAGATTTTGGTCAATCCAATTAGTGTGCTATCTCATTTTAATTTGCCTTTCCATGATGACATATTATATGGAACATTTTTTCATATGCTTATTTGCCATGTGTATGACTTATTTGGTGAGATGTTCATTAAAGCCTTTGGCGCATTTTTTAATTGGGTCGGTTGGGTTCTTAATGTTAGGTTTTGAGGGGTATTTGTAAATTATGAATAATAGTCAGATGCATTCTTTGGAAATATTTTCTTCCAGTTTGTGGTGTGTCTTGACATTCTCTTCACATTGTTTTTTTGCAGAGCAGTTTTTAATTTTAATGAAGTCCAGCTTAGTTATTTCTTTTATAGATTAGTCGTGCCTTTGGTGTTGTATCTAAAAATCATTACCACATCTAAGGTTATCTAGTTTTGTTTTTTTCTATGTTATTTTCTAGAAGTATTATAGTTTTGCAGTTTACATTTAGGTCTTAATTTTGAACTAACGTTGTGAACTGTGTAAGGTCTGTGTCTAGATTTGTGTGTGTGTGTGTGTGTGTGTGTGTGTGTGCGCGCGCGCACACACACAAATGCGTGGATGTCCAATTGTTCCACCACTATTTGCTAAAATGTCTGTCTTTGCTCCATTGCATTGCCTTTGCTTCTTTGTCAAAGATCAGTTGATTATATTTATGGGGATCTATTTCTGGGCTCCCTACTATCTTTCACTGAACTATTTGTCTAGTATTTTTCCATAACCACACTATCTTGATATGGTAGCTTTATACCAAGTCTTAAAGTTGTATAGTGGCAATCTTCCAACTTTGTCCTTCACTCTCTTTTTTTTAATTTGTTTTTTATTGGTTTCAGAGAGAGGAATGAAGAGGGAGAAAGAGATAGAAAGATCAATGATGAGAGAGAATCATTGATCGATTGGCTGCCTCTTGCAAGCTCCCTACTGGGGATCAAGCTGTAACTGAGGTATGTGGCCTGACCAGGAATTAAAACTTAACCTCGTGGTTTATGGGACAACACTCAACCACTGAGGCACACTGGCCAGGCTTTCCTCTCTTTTTAAAAATATATATTTTTATTGATTTCAGAGAGCAAGGGAGAAGGAAAGAAAGAAACATCAATGATGAGGGAGAATCATTGATTATCTGCCTCCTGCATGCCCCCACACTGGGGATGAAGTCCAGAACCTGGGCATGTACTCTGACTGGGAATTGAACCGTGACCTCCTAGTTTATGGGTTGATTCTCAAGACTGAGCCACACCAGCCTGGTGACGGTAAACTTTTCATTGGGACACATATATCAGAAACCAGGATGTCTTTAAGGAAATGGGATATAGAGCAGTCAATTTGTCACTAAGCCACCTTATTCATCTTTACAATTCCAGCCTACTGATCTCACAGATTACATGATCCATCATGATATGATGAGTTTTGAAGGTACCTCTCAACGAAGGTGGTATGTCTGAATTAAAATGGAGACAGGAAACCTTGAGAGAGGAACCCCAAAACTAGCTTTGGAAATCAGCCATGCTTGAGATTTCTTGTGCTTCTTTTTTGACATTCTATTGGCTATTCTGGGTCTTCTTAACTCTTTATGTAATCTTTGTAATCAGTTTGTCAATATAAACAAAATAACTTGCTGGGAATTTGATTGCTGGTCCCTGTGTGTCATTAGTTCAACTTCTAATTGTGAAAGGGGGGATATCAGCATCACTCTCAGGACACTGCTACATTTCACATCACCTTCTTGAAACAAATGACTCTCAACTGCTGCAGTACAAGAATGGGGATGAGAGTCTGGCCCAATCAGCTTAATCACATCCAATGTAATTTCTCAAACAATCACCTCCATGGTGGCTTCTACTTGCTCCTAGTTTTCATTTCTCTGATTTTGGGTCATGACAAAACCATTATAATTTTTGGTGAAAATACCTCTTCTTCAATTTTTTTTTCCCTTATGGTTTCTTTCTGGCATGGAAAATTTCCCCAGACTCTTGCTCCTGATGTCATTTTGTGTTGTTGTTTTGTTTTTGCAAAGATTTTATGTATTACTAGGGGCCTGGTGCGCGAAATTCATGCACTGGGGGTCGGGGGTCCCTCAGCCTAACCTGCCCCCTCTCACATACTGGGAGCCCTCAGGGGATGTCCTACTGATGGCTTAGGCCCATGCCCCACAGGGAGCGGACCTAAGCCACAGTCTGGCCTCCCTTTGTGAGAGGCAACCGGGCTTGTCAGGGGAAGGCACCAGCCCCATCACCCCACTGCTGCAGCCACTGCCAGTCACCACAGCCACCAAGGTGTTTTCATCAACACGGACTCCAGTCCCTTCACCAAGAAAAAATGACAACTTTCTTTAGGCATTTTCAAGATGTGTCTTTCATAGGATATGGATTTCTTTATTTATTTTTTATCCTCTCCTGAGGGTATGTTTCTATTGACTTTTAGAGAATGTGGAAGAGAAAGGGAAAGACAGAGAGAAACACTTTGATTGGTTGCCTCCTGCATGAGCCCTGATCTGGGCCCCGGCCAGGGAGGAGCCTGCAACCTAGGTACATGCCTTTGATCAGAATCAAACCCAGACCCTGCTGTCTGCAGGCCGAGGCATTATCCACTGAGTCAAACTGGCTAAGGCAGGATATGACATTTCTTAGCCTTCCAGCAGCGGACCTTCATTTTTTTCTCCAGTAGTGTGGTGGAAAAACCCTAGATCACCTTTTTGGATTCGTATTACCCAAGTTACTAAGAATATTACCAGTGGCATACAGGAAGCTTAGCCAATGTGCAGTCAGAAAAGGTGTTTCCTCTATAGTTCACACCAATGGAAGGCTGTGCCCTGCCCAGGCCTAAAGCCTCTGGCCGAAGCTTTAGGCCTGGGCAGGCCTCTCCAGCTCCCTCTGATCACCGGCTCAGCCCCTGCCCAGGCCTGCCCAGATCCAAAGCCTCTTGGGGAGGAGTGGACCCCCAGCTCCCTACAATCAATCGCATGGGGTCCGCTCCTGCCCAGGCCGAAAGCAGACCCCAATCTCCCTGCCCAGGTAATCAATCGCAGGGGGTCCGCTGGTGTACCAGGCCGAAGAAACCCCCATTTCCCTGCAGTCGATGGCAGGGGGTCCGCTCGTGCACCAGGTCAAAAGCCCCTGGCGGAGGCTTTTGGCCTGGAGCCGGAGTGGACACCCAGCTCCCCACTTTCGATGGCCGGGGAGCTGGCCCCACTTTCGATGGCAGGGGGTCCACTCGCCAAGCCCACCATCCAATCAGAGTGAGGAGCTGGGTGTCCGCCACGCCCACCATCCATCAAAGCCGGGAGCTGGGTGTCCGCTCCGGCTCCAGGCCAAAAGCCTCCAGCGGAGGCTTTCGGTCTGGTGCCAGAGCGCACCCCAGCACCCTGCAATCCGTCGCAGGGGGTCAGCTCAGGGCGCCTATGTATGCAAATTAACCGCCATCTTGGTTGGGTTTATTTGCATACTCGCTCTGATTGGCTGGTGGGCGTGGCTTGGCTGGTGGGCGTGGCTGGTGGGCTTGGCTGGTGGGCATGGCTTGGGCATAGCGAAGGTGCGGTCAATTTGCATATTACTGTTTTATTAGGTAGGATTATTCTTTCCTTCCTTTCTTTCTTTTTCTTTACTTTTATTATTTTTCTATCATTTCTGTTATTTAGTAAACTAGAACAAAATAGTCATGTGTTTAGTTTACCAATTTAATTCAAACTTTCCAATAAAATCCTTTATTAAAAACAAAACCCTTTTCGTGTGGCTACTATCTTTCACTGAATTACAGATGCACAAATTTTTGTTTTCAAGAAAAAATTAGACTTAAATTTTGTAACAAAATGTTTTTGAGACCTTCATGGTTCATTTCGTTAATAACTTAACATTGTGACTCATTCTGTCATTGCAGTGAGTTGGAAATATATATTTCCAGTACAAAACTATTGATATTATCTCTATGTGTTGTTGTTTTTTTAAAGAGAGAGTGGAAGGGAGGGTGAGAGAGAGAGAGACATCGATATCAGAGAGACACTTCAATTGGTTGCCTCCCGCATGGGCCTGGGGGCCAGAGATTGAACCTGCAACCCAGGTACATGCCCTTGACCAGAAATAGAACCCATAACTCTTCAGTGCAGAGGCCAAAACTCTATCCACTGAGCAATACTTCCAGGGCTCACTGAGTCTCACTCAGATCTCTGTTACTTTCTGTTGCTGTTCTTGTTTTTCTGCCTCTCATTATCCACAAAGGAGAAATAGCTCCCTTTTACTGATTTCCTAAACAATACATCAGGCAATTTTGTATAAAAGATCATAATTGAAGATGAGTGGATAATAGATAATATTATGTCATATTAAGCAAAACTAAAAACTTATTTACAAATTGTCTTTATCCACATAGAGCACTGCTTACTGATTGACTTACTTCTATATGCCTTTCTCATTCCATATCCCCACCCTCCCCCCTTGCCTGACAGCCAACTACTGAGGTCCCTCTCTTAAATTAACTATTTACTTTTCTCATTTTAAAACAAATATCTACTAAAAGTAATTTGTAGACAAAGAAAGTGAGCTCTTATTACTGGGACTAATTTATATATATAAAAGCCAAGCGACTGGAATGCTGGAACAACCAGAATGACTGGAACGACCAGTTCCTTTGACATACACTGCAGCCCCGATGGGCCCCTCCCACCTCGATCGAGGGTGGGGCCAGCTAGCCAACCTCCCATGTCCCCTCCCCTGCACTGGCCCAGCCCCAATAGACAGCCATTGGGGCAGGCTGGCTGGACCACACCTGTGCACGAATTTGTGCACCAGGCCTCTAGTATTTAAATAATTTCTGCTCTTTCACAATGCTAGCTCAGCTACATTTTCCACCTGTTCCTTAAATATAACAGCCAACCTAGTATAATGTCCCTGGGAAAAAAATATCCATTTCACTTGACTTTTGGCTCTGACTCTGGTCTTTTAGAAGAGTGTTGTTGACTTAATACAAGACAGGGAGGTCAGCCTTTGGGAAAATAGCTGTAAATGAGTAATCTTGGAGTAAAGGCAAAATAGAAGGGAGAAACTGAGCAGTTCTTCTAAAAGTAAACACTTTACTTTGAACTGAGAGACAAAAACAAAACCTCAAGAACTAGCAAGAGGTATCACAAAGGGGCAATATACATCAATAGAGTTGAAAGTCAATCTCATTAGGAAAGAAAAGTTTGAAAATAAAAGGTCAAATATGTACAAAAGCTTGAGGCAGGTCTATTTTCAGAGGTTTTTAACTTCTATGCAAGAAATCAAAGGGGAAAAAAATTCAACCACATGAATACATTTATGTGTATATATGCATATACAACTATATATATATATATAGTATATATATATACACTATACTATATATATATATATAGTATTCATGTATATATATATATATAGTTGTATATGCATTTATGTGTATATATGCATATATATGCATATACAACTATATATATATATATATACATGAATACTATATATATATTGTGGACGAAAGGAGCCACATGCTAACCTGACAAGCTCAGGGGAGGCCTGCGTGGCAGTCTTGCAAACTCAGAGACCTGAAATAACCACAAAGGATGGTTTGAAAATTAAATATTTAACTACAAACAGGTTATAGTGGGCAGTCATTCCTAAGCTGATACCTTCCCTGACAAAGATCAACTTAGATCTTCTTTCCTGAGCCCATTTGCCTTTTCGCCTCTAAGATAACATATCTGTGAGATGTCTGGGTAACTTGTAACTTCCTTCTTTTGCTGGAGCCCCTGGGGCACAACCAAATGTGGTGGGCGCCAGGACAGATGCCTCAAATTCCTTCATTATCCTGTTAATTGTTCCTGTACCCACCTAAGCATGTGTCCATCATTTTACTTTTGTCCAATCCCAGGAGTTTCCCACCATTTGACTTTATCCAATGAATTTCATGTAGCCCACCTATGTCCCTCCTTTGATGGCAATGCATAAATACAGATGTAACCCACCATTCTTCGGAGCATAATCTCAATTCGTTGAGGTTCTGCTTCCCGGCATATGTCGACAGTTTGGCTCAAATAAACTCACTAAAATTCTTTACAGGTTTCAATGGTTTTTTCGTTAACATTACATATACTATAGTGTATATATATAGTTGTATATGCATATATACATTTATGTGTATATATGCATATATATGCATATACAACTATATATATATATAGTATATATATATGCATATACAACTATATATATATATATACATGAATACTATATATATATATATACTATAGTGTATATATATATACTATATATATATATAGTTGTATATGCATATATACACATAAATGTATTCATGTGGTTGAATTTTTTTCCCCTTTGATTTCTTGCATAGAAGTTAAAAACCTCTGAAAATAGACCTGCCTCAAGCTTTTGTACATATTTGACCTTTTATTTTCAAACTTTTCTTTCCTAATGAGATTGACTTTCAACTCTATTGATGTATATTGCCCCTTTGTGATACCTCTTGCTAGTTCTTGAGGAAAGGGGTAAAAATGACAGAAGCTCTAATCTTTCACATTCTTAAATTCCTTTCTACTGAGAGATCCTCATCAGGTTAAATAAGAAGGAGGTTTATTTTTCTTTCATGTAAAAAAGTCCTGGGGTTTATTTTAGAGCCGGTGTAGCTAACCCATGAGCAGCAGGAAACGGGCTCCTTATCTGATTTGTCATTTTTAGAAGTGACATTCATTGTAATAGCCTTCTCATTGACCAAGATAGATGCTGGGTTTTAAGACATAGAGCCCACATTCTAATCAGAAGACAGGAGCAAATGGTACAGGCACACAATTTAAGTAAGCAGACTACCCTTCTTTTAAAAGCCACCAAAATTAAATTAGTATTCTTTTATTAAATAATGATTGATGATAGGTATTATTTAGACAACTATTTCTGCTAGCATCAGTCTATAGGTGCTATTCTTCATTCATAAACTGATAGGGAATTCTACCACATGTTTTGCAAAGAAACATTTTAAAATAGGTTTTTTGAGCTTTAAAAATGATTTAAAATCAGTCTCCATCCACAAATTAAAAAAAGGAATTATCTATTGTGATCTGATGAATTTTCACATAAGAATATTATTGCCTGAAAACTAGACAAAACTTGGCAAAGAAAACATATCATGATGATTAGGAATGAGAGCTCTGGCACCAAATGTCTGGATTTGAATACAAGTTCTAACATGTACTACAATTCAATGGGACTGCAGTTCAGTTATATAACCTCAATGTGCCTCAGTTTCTTTATGTATTAAATAGGTGTAATTTATTTATGAGATTTCAAAAGAAATAAAATATATCATTCAAAACCTATGTACAAACACCACACAAAAATGAAAAATAGAATATTCTTATCTCTGAATAGCATAGAACACTGACAAAAGCAAGACAACATTTCCTATGTAATTAGAGTTCAGAAAAACACACCATTCCTCTGTGCAGATCTTCTCTAGGAGGCAAAGTTTGACATAAAAAGTCTCTTTTTAAAGTTGCAAATTTTCTTCAGTAAAATTATTTAATAATATTTTTGTTCATAACTATGCATGATATGCATGAAGAAAGCATTGTTTGCCTAAACAAAATGTTATTCATCATCTATCAGAAAATAAAAAGTATACTTGGAAATAGGTGAAGGCATTTTTCACACCGGGAATTATATCTATTCATATATAAAATTGGATAATGTCTTGTTTGTTATGCATTTTCCACTTTTCCTTTTCCTGATGTTTATATTCCATCTCCATGTTGTCTTCACTCTGTTTTATATCTTTAGTTTTTATTTTCTTGTTTTCTGTAATTAGTAGAACTTTAAAATTAATTTCAGGATTTCTTCACAGATGCACTATTCACAATCTGGATTAGGTAATTTTTGTATGCGTGAAGATGGTCTTGTACATTTTACACTGTTAGTAGCATTTCTGACATCTACTCACTAGATTCCAGTAGCATCCGTACTCCTCAAATTGTGAAAATAAAAAGTGAGTCCAGAAATCACCAGCTATGCCCTGGGGAGGGATCATAAATCGTCCCCAGTTGGGAACCATTGATTTATATAATTTCACTTGTCTTTTAAATATTTTCTGATTCATTTGGATTTTGTCTCACTTCACTTTGTGTTATCTTCTGAACTTTAGTTCTCAAAGCGTTGCCCATGAGTCAGTTGGTGAACTGGGAACAACAATGGAACTGCCTTCAGGAATTCTAATGTTAGGTTTCTATACCTGACTCTGGCAATCTGAGCTTGGACAACCCACACATCCAGTTTATTATTGAGTTTCCTCAACCATAAAATGGAGAAGCTGGACTACATGATGTCTAAAGCTTAAAAAAACTTAAAAATGTTAAGGTGATGTCTAGATGAATAAGAATGATTTCAAAGGAAATAATTCATTATTATAATATTCAGTTTTTTTCTTTCAATTTTACCTCTTTAATTTACTACAGTTGTTTTGTTCTTTTCTTTTTCTTGAATATTTTATTTATAGCTTTTTCACTTTTTAAAAAATAAACATGGCTTATACTATTAATCTTTTTGTAGGTCTCTCCATTCTCTTCTAATTCTTATGTTATCAAAATGCAGAGTTTTACAAATAAACTTACAAACCAGAATTGTGAGTATCACTCAGAGTTTAAGTAATTTTTTATTGCAAAGGGAGATATTAATTGATCATGTTGAGCTAAATTTTGAAATGTAAATTTTAAATTATTCTTTGCTATATTACTTTGCCTTTTTAATAAGATAAAATATAGTTACTGTTTTGAGAAATTTTTCAAACTTAAAAGTGAAATAAAAAAATTCTAAAACACTGTTATATAATGTTAAAATGGTAGAAAAATATTTAAAATTATTTATAAGACTATTTGAAAAAGGAATGTCAACTGTGCTTAACATTAACTTCACCCAAAGTATAGATTATGAACAAAATTAACTAATGATAGTTGTACATACATATAACTAATAACTAGAAACATCCATATTGGTAAGTGAGGGGTTATCTTATTTTTCATTTTTGCTAAGAGTACCTAACAAGACTAAACAATGTAGAGCATTTATCTTTGTTTCATTTTATTTACCTAGTTTGTGGTACCAAATACTGTTGCTTCATATTGTATTGTTTTGTATGTTTGTATGAATGATCACATTCAATGTGTCCTCTTTGTATTCCCCTCAATACCTTAGGAAATTGTAGGTGTATAGTATTTGTCAGATGAGCAAATGGCCAAATGATAGCAATAATGTAGGTATTCTAAGGGCAATCATCTTGATTTTGTGATATGGTAGAATTCGATCTGGAAAGATTTGATTCAAGCCCTTTTAAACATTTGACTTCCATTTCTTCATCAAAAACAATGAGGATAACAAATCATGGAGATGGCATGTATCCAGTGCTAATAGATGCTTAAAAGAGATAGAATAATATCTATTAGAAACAGTGGTTTAACAAAAAAATGTTTGTTTAATCATAGAGATATTTTATTGATTTAATGCTCTTATATGTGTAAAGAAACTAGAATAGTTATCTATCAGAATGCACACTCAATTTATACTATTTCCTTCTCTGAACATAGAATTCTAGAAACCATGTTGGTCTTTGTTAGTTAACTTAAGTAAAAGCTGTGACTTTTCCTTATTTATGTATGTTCAGGAGAAACATATAAAAGCAAAATAAAGTGTAATTTATTTTCCAAAAATGTTCACTGGTTGATGAGAAAGAATATTATACCTGACTTCACTACCTGTCAAATTCTGGAACAGTGATCAAAGCTCCAAAGGAATATTCTAAACTATGTCCTCTATTGGGGTCAAAGAGAAGGGATCTGTAGGAAAAGCAAGATTCATTACCATTCAAAATGTTAAACCCAAGACATGAGAGCTTGTACAGTAACTACAAACCACAGGCTATAAAATCACTTTGTTACTTATGCATATATAATTTAAGAAAAAAATCAACATATGTAAATAATAAGAGGTTATAGTTTGAATAGGGAAATGTTTAATCTTTTGGATAAACTACTATCTCATTTACTTGAGTTTAAAATTAAACAGAATCTCAAAAGTGAGATAAATGTGTCTACATTAAAATGGAGTGTTTTGGCAAATGTACTCACTTCCTAAATTTCTCCTGAAATGTGTGTATATCCAATCTATTGTGTCTGCCCTAAGCAGACTAGGTAAGGTAGATTCTAAGTTTAAAAAAAAAAATGAAAAGAAAAAAAGAGAAGAAAATCTAGATTATAAGATTTTCATAATTTAATTTCCTTGCATTCTTTCCCCAGTCAAGATAACTATTCTGTCTAAATATATCACTTGTTTTTTCTTAAGTTCCATTACTCTGTTTTCTGTTTGCTTAGTGTCTAGAAGTTACAGAAAAAAATTGGAAGTCTTATATTTTGTTATTTGACAAAAGGTGTGCTTGAATTTCTCCACAGTGTTTTTTTTTTTTTTGTTTTGTTTTGTTTTTGCTCATTTGTGCATTTCTCCTATCAACTTAACAAGACTTCATGAAAGAATTTCACCATGTGAAGAAATTCCAATACAAAGGTCAAGGAAAATAAATAAAAGCCATTCATTTTTAAAATGCTAAAGTGAAATGTGCAATAAGAACCTTGTATACCTATATATAAACTGAAAAAGCTTATTATACAACTATTTTTTTCTGAGATTACTCTATTATGTCATTTGCCTTGGAGAACTGCTTTTTTCTATCTTTTAATAAAGTGAAATAAAGAAATGTAGCTTATATAAATAAGAAATAAATTATTCTCATTATGAACCCAAAGTCTGTTTGATGGAGGTAAAATAATACCTGATCAGTTTTGTTCAGTAATTTTAGCCTATAAGCTTTTAGAGACACTAATGTTATTTCTTTGAAATATAGTTTACAGTTTCTTAGGAAATAATTGGGCAATTCTGGATAGCATTTAATGCTAACCTGCTTAACTTCTTTCAAGTTTAATTTTGAAAATAAATAATATTCTAACCATGCAAGAAAACTTCATAAAAATTCACCACAAGTCTAATATCCATCTATAGCGCAAATATGTATTGTATTATTTCCCTAATATAAGGTGTTTCAACTGTACTTCAGACTATTACTTTAATTCTATTATTTTAAATAGTGATATAAAATACATTTGTTTTTCTTTCAGAATAAAATGTTTCAGGCAGGTAACTTAAATTGAAAGTAATAAAGAATAAAGTATACTGTTATTAACATTTATATTCCAATTGTTTAAAATTCAATCTAATTATATTTGGTAAATACCTGAAGATTTAGTAATTTATTTAACATACTAATTATTCACAAACATTCATTCAGCAAGTACTGTGTACCAGACATGATTTTCAGCACGGGAGTAACAACAGTAAAATAATAAAATAAAAAAAAAGAAATTAACCCAGTCATACCACATATCATCATGGACTTATGAGAATAATAAACAAATAAGCACATGTCTTGGATCTTGAGAAACCAAGATGGTGGCATAGGTAAACACCTGAATTTGCTGCCTCGCACAACCACTTCAAAACTACAACTAAAAGACAAAACGGGTATCATCCAGAACGACGGGAAGGCTGGCTGAGTGGAAATTCTACAACTAGAAGGAAAGAGAAAAGCACACTGAGACTTGGAGGAGGAGCGGAGGTGCAGAAGTGAAGTGCAGAGGTACAGAGGCACGTGCGCAGAAAGGGCTGGCAACTGAGTACGCTATTGTCTCTTTCAATCCGGAGGGAGACACAAGCTCCCGACTGCTCTGAACTCCAATTCCGGGCGGGACTCTGGGGACTCAGACTCATACAGGGAGAAACTGGACTGTCTGGCATTGGGCAGAACTCGAGGGCGGCTTTCTCTCAGAGGTGCTTACAGCGATCATTGTTCCTGCATGGTGCCACAGGACAGAGACACAGGACCTCTTCCAGGCAGGGCTGACGATCAGCCATTGCTGTTTACTCCACCCTGGTGAGTCCCTGAAACCCCGCTCCATCCAATTTGTGTGCAGAGGCTTTTGCATATGAATGGCCTGGCCCTTTGCAATCTGAAACCTAACATACTGCAGCTGGGTCAGAGAGCCCCAGAGCCTCCAAAAGAAGACCCAAGGCCCAACAGCAGCTTGTATTGCTTCAGAGCTGGGCCTCATCTGGGCACCTCCGAACCCCAAACAAAGAGAAGGAATCTGCAGATCTCTCTGTAGCTCCTGCTGGGTGGCCTCTCGCCTTGGATATCCAAGATCCAATGTACCCAGTGGTCAGAGAGAGAGACCATCCAAACTACAACTCTTCAGATCCATAAGCGACACACTCAGGGGGCAGACTCAGTGAGTGCCAAAGCCCACTGAAGCAAGTCTTGCCCCATAAGGGTGTCTCCAGCACAGAAGTTCTCCCATCCTAGACACAACTGATCCTCACAGCCAATTGGCCTGGAGGTCAATTCCTCCCAGTGATACCAACAACAATCAAGGCTTAACTACAACAAGACTGTGCACACAGCCCACAAAGGGGTACACCAAGAGTGTCCACCTCAGGTAATTAGGAGGCTGAGCCACTGGGCCCTATAGGAAACCTAGCACACAAAGCCATGCTGTCAATGGAGGGAAGCAGCCAAAATGCGGAGACAAAGAAACACGTCACAAATGACAGAAATGGAGGAAAGCAAACTACTGGATATAGAGTTCAAAACCATGGTTATAAGGTTACTCAAGAATCTTCTAGAAACCGCCAATAAATTTAGTGAGACCCTCAAGGATATGAAAAAGGACCAACTAGAAATTAAGCATACACTGACTGAAATAAAGAATAATATATAGAGATCCAACAGGGGACTAGAGGATCCCAAGAATCAAGTCAAAAATTTGAAATACGAAGAAGCAAAAAACACCCAACTGGAAAAGCAAAAAGAAAAAAGAACCCCAAAATATGAAGATAGTGTAAGGAGCCTCTAGGACAACTTCAAGCTTACCAAAATCTGAATTATGGGGGTGCCAGAAGAAGAGAGAGAGCAAGATATTGAAAACCTATTTGAGGAAATAATGACAGAAAACTTCCCCTACCTGGTGAAAGAAATGGACTTTCAAGTCCAGGATGCACAGAGAACCCCAAACAATAGGAATCCAAAGAGGACCACAGCAAGACACATCATAATTAAAATGCCAAGGGCAAAAGACAAAGAGAGAATATTAAAAGCAGCAAGAGAAAAACAGTTAGTTACCTACAAGGGAGTACCCATCCGACTGTCAGCTGATTTCTCAACAGAAATTATGCAGGCCAGAAGGGAGTGGCAAGAGATATTCAAAGTGATGAATAGCAAGAACCTACAACCAAGATTACTCTACCCAGCAAAGCTATCATTTAGAATTGAAGGTCAGATAAAGAGCTTCACAGATAAGAAAAACCTAAAGGAATTCATCACCGCCAAACCAGTATTACATGAAATGCTGAAGGGTATTCTTTAAGAAGAGGAAGAAAAAGAAAAAGGTAAAGACAAAATCTATGAACAACAAAGTGACAACAAATACATATCTATCAACAAGTGAATCTAAAAATCAAGTGAATAAAAAGTCTGATGAACAGAATAAACTGGTGAATATAATAGGATCAGGGGCATAGAAATGGGAGTGGACTGACAATCCTCAGGGGAAAGGGGTGTGGGGGGGGTGAAAAGAGACTGGACAAAAATTGTACACCTACGGATGAGGACAGTGGGGGGGGGGGGTAATGGCAGAGTGTGGGGTGGGAACCAGGTGGAGGGGAGCTATGGGGGGAAAAAAGAGGAACAACTGTAATAATCTGAAAATGAAGATTTATTAGAAAAAAAAAGTAAGTACATGACTTGTTGGGTTATGATAAAGGCAATAAAGAGAAATGGAGAGAAATATGCGGGATAGATAGAGATGGCATGTTGCTATTTTTGCCCTATCTGAATGATCTGGATAATCCTGATAACTGTCTAATAAGGTAATACTTGAGAAATCTAATGCATGTGAGGTAGTGAGCCATATGGATAGTTGGAGAGAACATTACAGGTAGACAAAACAGCAAATTCAAATACCTTGTGTAATGTGTTCAAAGAATACTAAAGAGGCCGAATCCAGTGCAGTACACAGATCGAAGGAGAATTTTGTAGGAGACAATGTTGCAAAGATACCTAGAGGTCAGATACCTGGGATTATGTAAGATAGTTGGCTTTTTCTCTGAGAGATATGAGAATGCTGTAGAAAGTTTGGGCAGACGTGTAACCTGATCTGACTCTATATAAACTAATAATTCTAACTGCTGAGTGGAGATACTAGATAAGGGAGCTTGGAGTAGAAGGGAAGCCACTAAGGATGTTATTGCAATAATTCAGCTGAGAAACAATGTTTGCATAATCTAGGGCGATAGTAGTAAATGCTAAAAAGTGGTCAGATGTCTGACTGGATTTATTTGGAAGAGATTACAGAATTTGCTGATAGATGGCAGGGGTTTCTGAGAGAAAAGAAGTTCAATGATGAATCCATGGTTTTTGTTCTGAGCAACAGAAAGAACAAAATTTTTAATCACTGAGGTGGGAAAGATTTTGAAAGAATCAGGTAAAGGTGACATGGTAATCAGAAGTTAAGATTTGGCCATTTTAAGTTGGAAATGCCCAGGAGGTGTATATAGGAAGAGATACACATTTGAATAACTCAGGGAAGAAATCTCAAATAGAAGTGATATCTAAAGGCATCATATTTTGAATCTCAAATCAGAAAATCCTACCTATGACCCCATCTTCACTAAACATTTGATATTTAGTATGTCATGATTTTTTGGTATTACTATTGATTTTTAAAAAGCACGGCATTAAACTGTTATTCATTCATCTTGTTAACTGAGCATTTTGGCATCCTCTTAAATTTTGTGCTTGAAGTAGGTATCTCATCACCTAGCCCCAATTCTTCTTATTAACACTCTTTGTGGTATACTTCTACATACTCCAGTGTTATTCTTCCTCACTCCTTGAAGAATTTAGTATCTAATGGTCTCTCCCTTGAGAAATAATCTTGTCATAATTTTCAGAGATGTCTTTATCTTCATAAATGTTTTATTCAATATCTGGGCTTCTCAATACCTTGATTTTTTCTCCTCCAATGATCTTTTCCTCCACCCTGCCTCAGCTGCTTTTCTATTATCATACTCTAATATTATATATGATATGTCTTATCTCATTCTCTAGACTTCATCATTTTTATCATTGCAATATTTCCATAATCTCAATTTTAAGCATCACTCTTTAGCTATTTTTTTCTGACTTTAATATCTTCAGAGTGCATGTTATCTCCCAAGATATTTTTACCACTTGAGGAAAATCTGGCAAAAGAGTCAAATTATAGAGGTTGTTGGCAAAGTTAGTTAACTAACATGGAATAAGCATGATTATTTTTATTGAGATATAATTTACATATAACATGTATTAGTTTCAAGTGTACAACATTTGATATTTGTAGGGATAAACATTTTTATTTTTTATGTTTGTTTATTTTTATTTTATTAACCTATGTAATTTTATTAACCAATAAGATTTATTGGTTATTGTCACCCTCTTTATTTAGCATAAATACCTCAAACTTGCTGCAGCTTCTGCCTGAAGGTAAACTTGTCTTCCTCACTTTCCTCTTTCAAGTCTTTGCTGACATATAATCTTCTTCATGAAACCTTCCCTTGCCACACTAAATGAAATTGCAATACCTCCTTCACAGCATTTCCTATATTTCTCCCAACTTTAACTTTTTTAAAGATTTTTGTTGATTTTTAGAGTGAAAAGAAGGGAGAGGAAGAGAGAGAAACATTGAGTCGGCAACCTTTCAGTGCACAGGAGGATGCCCAACCAACAGACCCACACCAATCATGGCCCAACTTTAATTTTTAATAGCACTATCTTCACCTGCCATTCTAATGTTCTAGTTGTTTGTTTACTATTGTATTAAATATCTCTCCTATATGTACATAAACTTAAGGAGGGCAGAACTTTGTTCATTTGTAGCAATAGCCTGTCATAGAAGAGGTACCCAAAGTACAGTTGTTAAAATATGAATAAGCAGATGAATGGATGCGATCTCCCAGGGAGGAGAAGAAAGAAACAGAGAATATAGGAGAAAAAATAAAAAGACAGGAGGAAGGTTTAGAAAGGAGTGGTGCAGAGACTAGGCAATGGATCCCTTCAGTCTAGGTATCATGAAGATGAGGAAAATCATCAAAGGATATGAAGGAGGGGAAGTTAATACAGTGAGAGGAGAACCAATCCTAGTAGCAATTAGCAACTGGATTAGAAATTGCTGAGAGGTCTCTTCAATACACATGCAAACATTGGGAGGGAAAGAGTATAGACAGTGATTATAGACAACTTTTTGAAGAATCTTGTTGTAAAGAAAAACAGAAAAAAGTGGGTTAGAATTTTAAATGGGTAAAGAATTTAGAAATTATTTTCAACTGCATTTTAAATAAATATATATATATATATATACATATATATATACATATATATATATATGTATATATATATGTATATATATATATATATATATATATATGTACTTTTTTAAAGTATTTTTTTATTGATTTTAGAGAGAGGCTGTCTCCCACATGCCCCCAACTGGGGATGGAGTCCACAACCTGGGCATGTGCTCTTGCTGAAAATTGAACCCTGATCTCCTGGTTCATGGGCCGAGACTCAACTACTGAGCCATACCAGCTGGTCTGAACTGTATTTAACTTAATAATAAACTTACACAAACATAGTTTCCATTGCTCAAACAGGTGACTAAAAATCATAATACCTTAAAAAATGTGCTTTCTTAAAAAATTTAAATCATTTCCAATACTTCCACATGTATATCTTCACATCAGGGGTACACTGACAATTAACATTCCAATTTAAAATGAGAATATTATGGAATAATCATTCTTACCCATTAGTAGCTTCTCATATTTTTCCAGTGATGATTATGGAATTGGAATACTGTAGAAACCAATTGTCCACTGCCGTACTCAAAATACTCAATTAAGCCTTGGCCAGTGGCTCAGTTGTTTGGAGTGTCATCCTGTACACCAAAAGGACACATACCTAGGTTGGGATTTGATCCCCAGTCAGGAGGCAATCAATTGATGTTCCTCTTATATCAATGTCTCTCTCTCTCTTTCCCCCACCCCTTCTTCTTCTCTCTCTCTCTCTTTTCCTGTCCTCTCTAAAATCAATAGACATATCTATTGTGAGGATAAAACATAATAATCTATACTAATAAAAGGGTAATATGCTAATTAGACTGGACATCCTTCCGGACAAAGCCACAGTGGCGGGGGCCAAGGCAGAGGCAGTTAGGGACAATCAGGCCGGAAGGGGAGAGCAGTTAGGGGAATCAGGCTGGCAGGGGAGAGCAGTTAGGGCGATCAGACTGGCAGGGGAGAGTAATTAGGGCAGTTAGGAGGATCAGGTCAGCAGGGCAGAGCAGTTAGGGGGATCAGTCTGGCAGGCAGAGGCAGTTAGGGGTGATCAGGCAGGCAGGGGTTCCAGATTGGAGAGGGGGCAGGCTGGGCTGAGGGACCCCCCTCTCTCATGCATGAATTTCGTGCACAAGGCCTCTAGTAAATAAATAAATGCAATACTCAATTGACTATTTTTATCCTATAGAATTAAGTCCAAACTCTTTAGTATGAGATATATATCCACTAATCAAGCTTTGATTTGATTCTATTGCTTGACTCTCCTTGACTTAAACTATATTAAATTTTTGTGGGTTTTTTTGTGGGGTTTTTTCTTTTAATAAAATGACTTTCTAGGTGATACATGTTCTGCTGTGTGGTGCTCTTAAATACCTAAACCATCATTCATCAGTAAAATGGGCATCACGGTTCATGATTGAAAGGATTTTTTCTAGGACAAATTGAGACATGCTAAATCTAGTGTATACAATGCTGTGAACAGTGCGGTTGTGCATTCTGTTCATCTTTACATTCTTAGTGTCTTCAAGAACACAGACTCAGTATAGGTGGTTTTTTTAATGTGTTGCATTGCATCAATTTCTGTAATTGCAGGATTATGTAGACAGCACATTAGTGTCTTCAGGCTTACTTTGAAAGAAGTAGAATTTGCAGCAAAATAATATGAAAAATAGCTCAAATGCAGGGATAGGAAAATGCTTCTAACTTGAGATAGCTCTAATAGTAATGGTGTTTTGTGTTGAGAAGGCATTGAGGCCACCTCTGACTATCAGAACTGGTACCTTCCAGGAGAATGGCAGAGTGCCATCTTTGACTAGAGTCTTCATGGTGCAGCTTTCAACTGGCTTTCCTCTTTGGAAAGAACTGGTTTAATTTGTTCAAAAGTCTTAGCATGATAATCCAGATCCTAAACTTTCAAAATGTGTTAATAGCATAGTAAATAAATGTATTGGAAAAAGTGAGAAATAAAACTATAAAGAGCAGATGAACTCACTAAGTAATTAAAATCTACTGTGAAAAAGATATGGAAATAAGTGCCTGTAACTTTAAACATCTAATACTGTGAAATGTGCAACAGCAATATTTCAAATTTAATTATTCTTAGATCTAAGGAGAGTTAAAATAATTTAGTCTGATTGCCACAAAGGGTGACTACTGCATTCAGATAGAAAGGCTGAGGATTGTAGACAATAATAGTAGAAGTTTAATAAATCTCAAAGAAGACACATAATTAATTCAATTTTATAAGTCACAAAAGTCACAAGAGTTCTCCATGATACCTATGAGGTTAATTTTCAATCATTCAATGTGTTTGGTAGAGCAAATTATAATAATCTCTGAGGGACAGCTATTTATTATCAAATGTACACACAGGTTAAATTCTTCTTCTAAATTTTTCTTCTAAATAAATAGGACAATGAGAATATTAATATACTGCCAATGTCAATATTTGAAAATAGATTTTCATATATTTGTATTTTTAATGCCAGGATATAATCATGGGATTAAAATGTAATTTACAAAATATATTCATGTTTTATATGCTCTGGTGCAGTGAGAAATATTCTAGTCTCAGGAACGACACTGTTTGCATGATCTTTTGTAAGTCCTGTATCTTAAAAATAAGAAGACTTAGGTTGTTAAATTAATTGATTTGTAAGATTCCTACCAGTTCTAAGATTGTATTATTTTAAGTAGTTAATTTTGTGTTATATGAGCTTTAAAGGATGTTATATTTAAGTTAAATAAATCATTTATATCTGAGCATTGACAAATGTATATTTTCTTAATACCTTCCTTTATTTATTTTTTCCTTCTGGGATTAGTCTAAAGTTCAATGAATGATTCATTCATTCTGGGGAGCACAGTTGTTCAGAAACTTCCATGAAAATGAATATACTCTCTCTTGATCCCACCCAAAAATTACAGCTCTCTTCCTGCAGAAATTCCTCATAAATATGATCTCACTTCTTATTGTTGCATCTTAGTCCTGTATTTTATTATTTTCTTCTAGACCTTAACTTGTCATCCCAACAGCCTCTTCAACCTGTAACCTATTCTCCACAATATTAGTATACTTATCTTTCTGAGAAATATATCTGATCGTAACACATTAAAAAACTCTTGTACTCTTGAACTAATATAGTATAAAAGCCAAAATTCTGTATATGACATATAAATCTTTCTTTAATGTGCTTGAAACCTCACTTTCTAGATTCAAAGCTATCACTACCCACTGTCACATCAGCTTGGGCCAGAACATATTTTAACTTCTTATGATATTCTTATTGTTGCTCTGGCAGGAGAGTCTTCTTTCTTCTATGTCTACTTGATTCTTCAGATATATCTCTCTGTAACTCATTTCCTAAAAATGTACTTAAAATATCTGTAAAAATTTACTATAGTTTTATATTTTAATTTTTAATATTAATGTGCCTTATTTAAACATCAAAATTTATACATGTATGATAGTATCTATATATATAAAAACCTAAGCGACTGAACAACAGAATGACCGTAAGGACCAGAACAACTGATTGACCAGTTGCTATGATGTGCACTGACCACCAGGGGGCAGATGCTTAATGCAGGAGCTGCCCCCTAGTGGTCAGTGTGCTCCCACAGCCAACTTCCTGTGGTCCCTCCCCCTGGCTGGCCAACCTCCCGTGGCCCCTCCCGCGATCCCAATTGGGACTGGGCAAGCAGGACCCAATCAGTCCCAATCGCTGACCAGGCCGAGGAACCCCACCCGTGCACGAATTCGTGCAATGGGCCTCTAGTCTTTAATAATGTAAATGTACAATATATGTGATTGATTTCAAGAGAGTGTATTGCCTTTATCATAGATGCCTCAGAGAATGAATTGAGAATATCTTTTTCTTTATAGATGTTCAATGTACCAAATATAGACAGTTTTTAAAACTTAATCTGAAATCAATCCATTCTGTACTTTACGTAAGAATAGCTCTTAGGTAACATGTTCAATTTCTTCCACAGTAACTGGTCCAGTCTGTTCATTATTTTCTGTATTATATATATATATATATAATATTGCTTTATACATTTTGAAGGAAATTGTTTAATTTAAATTCCAAATTATTATTATGTAAGAGCATAAGATTTTCTAATACATTTTGAAAAGTATTGTTTTTATATTTTCTTTTATTGTTTTTGTAGTGATGTGTATATGTACTGTATTCATTTTGTATTATTTTCTATTATGCATTGAAATGCCACAAATTTTATAGTATAAAACCACATCTACTTTAGTAAGTCAGTGTAAGTCAAAAGTCTAGTATGGCATAACTGAATTCTATGTTAAGAGTACCAAAGGCCGATGTCAAGATATAGGATGGGCTGAGTTCTCTAAAGTCTTTGGGAAAATATCCACTTCCAAGCTCACTGTTGTTGAAAATTTCAGTCCCCTGCAGCTATGTGACTGAATTCCCCTTTAGCTTGCTGGTTGCAACCCAGGGGCCACTTTTAGCTCCTAGAGGCTGCTTAGAACCTTGTAACATATCCCTTTCCATCTTCAAGCTGACAATGGTATACTGAATCTTTCTTATGCTTTGATTCTCTGACTTTCTCCCTATTACCAACCAGAAAAAGCTCTATGCTTAAAAAGGGCTCATGTAATTAGGTCTTCCTACGTCAAGGTCAACTGTGCCATATATTATATCCTAATTGCAGGAATAAAATGCCTCATATTCACTGTGCCCTAAATTATGTATACAGGGCATGTACAACAGGGGGTGGGAAATCTTGGAGCCATCTTAGAATTCTGCCTACCACAGTCTCCAAAATGCTTCTAAAATAACCATATTATAATATATTTCAGGTAAATGTAGTTTCAATTCATTCACATAACTGAGCTGGGTATTTTACATTTGCCCAATATTTAAGCCACACCTATCCCTACATACAAGCAAGTTTTAGCAGATAACTGAAATGAAATTCTCATGATAAAATCTAGAGAATACGTAAGCTTTATTTTTTTAATCCACTGGCAGTTTTGGTTCAGACCCTATCAACTCTGCTCAGACTGCACCAGCCTCTCTCCATTTATTCCAGCAGCCTCTCCTTATTTTAATGAACCATTTTTCAGTCTGCCATGACATCAGCTTGCTAAAACCAAATATAATTTTATCTCTGTAATTAAAAATATATTTTAGTCCTCTTCTTTCTTTATGATATATTTCAAACTCCTTGACATGTTAATATAAATGTGTGAGGGCAATAGGCAGTGTGAAAGAACTGTCTGGATTATAACATGCATTTAGTAATATTTGTTTACTGACTTATAGAAAAAAAGTGAATTTTACAGAGTATCTTATTTTATTTCCTCAGCCACTTTACTTTACTTTGTGTTCCAATGATATTAAACTTCTCACCTTTCACAGAATACACAGCCATTTCATGCACTTTGTCTTGCCACATGCTCTCAGATACTTATGTAAAATTTCTCACATTTTCTGCCTTCTCATTTTTCATCATCCATCCAAAACGTTTCCTTCAGTGTGAACTCTTCTATGATCACTCCAACTATCTTAATTTTCTTCTTTTTTTCCATCATGTTAATGACCTTGTGAAGTTATAAGTGGTATAATAATCGTGTTAGGAAGAAAGTTCTATAATGTGACAGTGTGGTTGGTAATTAGTAAGCCTAAGATATATTTTTGAGAATGATGATGGGCTAGAAATATTACCTTTCCCATAGCAAATCAGGAAAAAGTACATGTTCAAAAATAACTGCAAACTTGACTCAGAACAAACTTAACTTTGGACTCAGTGGATGATAAAAAGTAGGTAATGTCTACTTAAATTGAAACTGCATCCCAGGGTATGCATAAAAGGATACTACTGTTGGCTGGTGGAATCAGCACTAATAGTGATCCACATGAAGGAGGAGTGAGGACCAGAGTGGAGACAGTTGGGAAGAGGAGGAGGGCTCCAGCTGTCAGTGTGATTTGACCTCCATACCAGGCCAGTTAGCAGTGATAGCAGAATCAACTTTCAGACAAGAATAGGGAAGTTGGGATAAACTAGAAACTGGTGACTTCTGAAAACATCAAGAGCACAAATGCCCAAAAAATCCAATAGCAGAATTCATTTCTTATGAGAATATCAAAAATTAAATTCAAAATTGAAAGATTTTAGGGAAAAACCTTGGAATCTAGATTCTTAGATCTTTCCACAAAGTTCAAGACTTTGGTCTCTGAGAATTCCCTTGGTGAGGAGACTTTCCATCATTCAATGTAGCCTGTTTTTTCAGTTTTTTATTCAGTGCCAACTACATGCTAGGCACCATTCTAGGATTTTAGGGTCGAAAGATGGATAAAACAAAGTTCTTTACCTCAAAGAGCTTACATTTTAATAAATGAAGATATGCAATTACTAAATAAACAGGTAAGTATGTATTATATAAGATGGAGATGGCTGTAACAGAGGGAAAATTTCTAAGCCACAAGAGAAATAATGAATTCAATGATTTTAAGTATGCACGTTATATCAGATGTTGAGAGAAATAACTCATCCACATTGTGGGCAGAGTCCTGGAGGAAGAAAGGATGTAAGCACCCTTACATGTGAACAAAGAACATTCTAGGTAGAGGGAACAAAGGGTATAATAGCCAAGTGAAGAGAGAGAGTGTCTGCTATGTTCAAGAAAAGAAGGTCATATGGTAAATCCATGTGAGTAAAGGAGAGAGTGGTACCTGATCAAATCAGAAAGGTAAAAAAAAGAGGGGCAGGAGAGGAGGGTCCTTCCAGACCATTTTAATGACTTAAACTTTAAATCTGAATAAAATGGCCAGCTAAAAATAATTGGAAATAATTTATAATGTATATATTATAGAACAGTAACATGATCTCATATATTTTAGATGAGTCACCCTGGCTGTCAGTTGAGAATATATTTTTCCCTCATTTAAATTAAGAAAAATTTTAAAGATTAAGCATTTATAATTTTAGCCAAAAAAATAGTTCCAAGTAGATACATAAAATTTTGATTGCTAAAGGAGAGACTTTCTCTTGATAAAAATAGGCAAACAATGGTACCTAATTCTTAGGTTGCACCACTTAAACTCTCCAAAATTCAAGAGTTTTTGATTTGCTAAAAGAAACAATTTCATATGTTTAAGCTGGTAATTATTAAATACTAAAAAAGAAAAGAGTATTTTATGTACTTATCTTTTGTTTATTTAAGTTTTCCCCAAGTGTCCTGATAATTATTCTTCTTCACTCTCATTAACCTCCAAATACATGTATCAGTACTTGTATAACTATGTTGAATTATACATTTGACTCTCTTAATCATTTTTTTAACTTAAGTGATTGTTCTTACTTTGCTTACTGTTTGGTTTTAGATGGTTATGTTTCTAAATTTTGGTGAGAAATATAAGAACTTAAGTGTGGAATGCAATTTATAATTGGGTAAGACTTTACATAAAGGTAATATTCTCTCCCTCCTCCCCCAAACACACACACAAAAGATGTAATGAACAGGAATTATTTTATAAAAAGATCTATTTCTAGGTTCTGCTTAGTTTACCCTAAACTTTTAGATTTCTGCTTCATTAGCACTTCTAAAATGTGGTAAATATGCATTCCTCACCTGAGGAGTGAGGATATTTTTCTCCATTAATTTTCTACAGAGTGAAAGGGAGAAGGGAGGAGGAGAGAGGTGGAGAGGAAAGAGATCCAGAGAAACATTTATGTTACAGAGACACATTGATTGGTTGCCCTCCTGCAAGCACCCAACAGGGGGGTGGGGATCAGACCTGCAACCCAGGTACATGCTCTTGCCCAATCCAATCTGCGACCCTCAGGTGCACAAGCCCACAATCTAACCACTGATCTAGGCCAGCCAGGGTGTCCTCTCATATTTTAATACTTAGTAGGTCAAAAAGTGAATAATGTTTAAATTAAGTTTTGATTATTGGATAAGAATTGCCACAATAACATGGAGGATTTCAAAATTATGATTATGCAATTAGACCCTTTCAGGAGAAAATGCAATGTGATGGTTTTGTTCATAAACATTCAAAGTTATATTCATATGTTCTTTCTCTTTAACCAATTTTTATTTTATCATGATTAAAATCTATTGTAGAATAATGTATGCAGAATGGTGACATCTTAGCACAAAATAAGTAGTAGGGACAGAATTTTAGAAGAGAATTGTGGCCTGCCTTCAAGTTAGTGTGAGAAATGTCCTCCAAATTATATGTTCCCTCAAGAGAGCTTGGTCAAAGGGTAGTTTATGTTCTTAAATTATCAGCTGCACTTGAAAGAATAATTTATAAAAGATAATTTTACTCTCACTGAATTAAAATTGCAGAGCATGAAGTAAGATTGCTGCACACAGGAAGAACAAATAGATTCTGCAATATTAACTATGGGTTAGCAATACATAATCTTGAAATATAATATTCTGGGTCACACATGTCAACAAAATGACTATCAATGGCAAAATGCCACTGGGATTTTTTATTGCCTCTCATGTAAGCATTATTTATTTATTTTTAAAATAAAATTAATTAAGTTCCCTGACAAGTTATTTCATGAGGCGTACACCCAAACTAATTAAGCCTGTTTTCTTAGGGATTTATGACTTCTGGTTGATTGACTTTGTAACTGAATTACATACTAATCTTCTAGCTTTATATCCCCTGATATTTTTGGTTTTACAATATTCCTCTCAGTAGATAATATCTTTAGGAATTTATTCACAGAAACTATTGTTACAGCAGAGCACAGATTTAAATACCCTCAGTGTTACAACAATGCTCAACATTATACAGCAATATAGTATAGTAGATGCTTCACTTGTAAGAGAAGCTGTAATAGGGTATTGCTACCATACATCCTGGCCACAACCAACATTAGACTTCCAGCCCTTCAAAGGTAGGTAATGTAGGTGCATATAATCAGTCAGAGAGAAATAATTACAGTATAATGAATGTATAAATTGCAATAAAAACCTTTCTGGATTTGCTACCATGATTTAAAATAGTTGTGATAATTGAGAGGGGCAAAATACCTGGTGTTTCCAGCTTTTGAAAATATAATTTTTTTTTGCAATATCATCTTGAACCTGAAAATTCATAAATCATAGAAAGCTATTATCCTATGCCAAACGTTTAATAATAAAAATGCCTTGATTTAAGAAGCTTATGATTATGTTTTTCCTTTACATTTATATTGTAAAAGTGAACTAAATCTAAGACCCCCTCCTAAAATATTACATTTCAAATTATGTTCTGCATATTAGTTAACTCCAGTTGTCCTCTGTTTATTAAAATTTTATTTTGTTCTCCTTTGTAGAATATCAATACTTTCTTACTTGGAGCATCAATTATAAATTCTATAGAGATTAGGTAGATTATAGTTACATAGTTCTAATATGTACACTCTTTATTTGGTTTAGCTTATTAATTAATTAAGATTTAATTAAAGCCTAGCTCTCTTGTTCTTGGCCTGTTATCTCCTTTATTTTCAGCACTGAAGAGTTCCTACGTTCTTATTTCCACATTTCACCATCACTCCTCTCCCAGTATGTAGCTTAAAAATTACTATAATTCCTACCTTGGTGAAAGAAAAATAAAGCTTGTTCTATCTGCACACATTAGCTACAAGGAAAAGTTCCCTACTCTCTGCTACAAAAACCCTGACCTGGTAATCAATCTTCTGAATTCAGCTCAAAGATTAGTAGCTAAATTCATGGGATTTTTTTTCTTATTTTTGTTTGTTTTTTATTAATCCCCACCCAAGGATATATTTCCATTGATTTTTAGAGAGAGTAAAAGGGAGTGGGAGAGACAGAGAGAGAGAGAAACATCAATGTGAAAGAGACACATCAATTGATTGCCTCCCGAAAAACCCCATTTGGGATGCAGATGGAGCCTGCAACTGAGGTATGTGCTCTTGACCAGAATTGAACCTGTGACCCTTCAGTCTGTGGGCCAACACTCTATCCAGTGAGCAAAATCAGCTAGGGCTAAATTCGTGTTTTTGAATGTTCTGCTTTGTGTGACAGAGAATAACATTCTTTAGCTAACTGAAAAGCTTATGCCTCTTCAGTATTTCCAATCTTTCAGATAAGAAAGAGAAAATCTCTAACTGCAAAATAATTTTGCAAAATGTGAAATATATTTCCCTTTTTCTTATTTCAGGATAGACATTTGATAGACATTTTGTACCAGTGTATTTCCCAGGCTTTGGAGAGTGGACCAGATCAGAACAGCCCTGTCTAGCTGGAGAGGGCCCTTGCTCAAGGGCTGCCTTGCCCCAAGCCTGCTTCCTTCAAGGGCTGCCTCACAGATGTGTTGTATCATAATTGAAGTGTTTGCATTGAATGAAGTTTCCTTCTTCACTGCACACTCCCCTCCCCACTGCGCGCACACACACACACACACACACACACACACATACACACACACAGTCAGAACTAACATCCTTGCCAATAAGCATTTGCTTTTTATGAAATTGTAGTGAAGAAAAAATATATATATGTATACATATATATCATAAAATTTATCATTTTGATCATTTTTTAAGTATAATCCTTTGCTTTGAAATGCTTTTATATGTAGAAGCCAGAAGACTGAAGGCTTACAGTTTTGAAACTTTAAGTCGCATGACTAGAAAAGTAATCACATAAGGTCTCTGAACTGAATTATAGGTCTGTTCCTCCTGACGTATGCCAGGAAGCTGCATGCAGAAACACAAGGCACTAAATGGTCAAAGCAAACTCACAAAATCATGATCTTAACCAACACAAAAATTCACTAATGGTTAGAAGAGTATACAAGCAAACAGCAGACACAGTGAAGCATCAAAGCATGGGTCCCTTGAAGAGATCTGAGCTATTAAACATGACTTCAAAACAAAGTCCCCTTTTCTGCCTTAAGACATGTTTGTCGTCATCTCAGATTATCAGATGAGATCTATAATGATGTATGCAGTACAACTTAGAGACAAAGCTGCTCAGATTCTAGCCTGTTGGTGTTTACACTTTATTACCCATTCAGTTTGAGAGCCTACGTGAACAACTTTTGTTCTTTAGCCAACTGTATTCCACAAGTCCATGATTTCAGGTGTATTTAAAATAAGCAGTTGAGACTGACCAGACATGTCTTGCTAAAATAATCTACATATACAAAGAGCCAGGGTCCGTAACATCCACAATGACCGGAGGCTCCACCGAATGCCAGGCTGCTCGGGCTCCAGGCTCGGGTGGGAGGGGACTTGTGGCAGCGGGGATGGGGGCAGGGGAGGCAGGGCCCAGTGGAGGGTGGCCTGTACTCCCCACATGGCCAGGGTGGCTGTGAGTGCTCCTGATGGCCCACAGACGCTGCTTCACCTCGGCCTGCAGGCTCCGTTTGGCCCCATTCACAGAAGCGCAGGCACCACCTCCATGCCACACCCCCACTTCCATCAGTCCCACCGTCCTGAGGCACCCTCCCAGAGCTGTTTCCTGGAAGATCCCGACCTCGGAGCACACCTGGATCCTGAGGAGGTGGGCGGCACTGCAGGCAACATTTGGTGGCCGTTATTCTGCCTACCACAGTATGAATCAGAAAGAATAAAGTGAAAAGGGACAACGGCAACAAACATTTAAATCTGGAAGGTGGATGAATGTGGTCTGTGCCTTAGCAGCCCGAGGACATTGCCCCTGAAGTGAACCCTAAGCCAGGAGTGAGAAAAGTGAAGGGACACCAGGGGTTACCCCACAAACCCCCCAAAGGCACCCGTGTTAATGAACTAAGTACCCCTGGAAGTGGGAGCAAAGCTGGGGCCAAAAACAAGAGGATTGGTCTACAAAGGGCTCTAATCCTCAGATTTCCTTCTCCCCTCCTCACAGGTGGGCAGCTGCCCCCACCCAAACAAAGACAGAAGGTTCATTGTCCTGAGAGGATAAAACAGGGTCTCTGAACCCAGGACACAGCAGGACAACTGGGAAGGGCAGCCCCGTGACCCACCAGTGGCTTATTTGACTGCTCCATCCTGAATGTGGGAAGCCCACCTTCCGTCCCATCACCTGGGGCCCCCTTCCCTCTGGCTCCCAGACAGTGACATCAGGGCTAAACTCTCCAGACAGGACACTCCAGAATTTATTCCCTTCAATCTCTGACTATATTAACAAGTATTTTGTTACTGTTGCTTCATTTCCTGTTTGTTTTTGTTTTCTTCTCCCTGCATACTGTTTTCTCCAAATTGTTTGGTGTTTTTTTCCTGTTTGTATTAGTTCTCTTTCAGAGTCCATCTCACCTAGAAAAGAATACCTAAATAGGTTGGCATCAGAGATTTCCCAATGAAACAGCCCAACCCCAACTCTCTGTATTGAGCCCCTGAGTTAACCAGTCCTCATACCCCACCACATAGGGTTACTCAGCAGCTTGCTTTCATAAACCCTTTTTTATATTCTTTAAGCAATTATAGGAAAATGCAAAGGTCTTAAGTGCTCAGTATAATGGCTCTTGACAATTGTATACACTTGCGCAACCCATACCTCACTCAAGATATAGCACATTTCCATGTCCCCAGAAAGTTTCATCATGCCCCAGTCAACACCTCCCCCACCACAGAGGCAATGGCTATGCTGTTCAATCTCTTAGACATGAGCAGATAACCAGGGATCATCAATGTTTGAGAAAAACCTCTAATTTAACAAAAACAAACAATTTTGAGCAAACAATATGCAGGGGGGAAAAACTTAAAAACAAAACTATTATTACTGTATTCAGACTTAGGAAAATACACTGAGTAGCTGGATTATTATGATCTCTGAACACATAATAATCTGGCCACTCAGTGTATATCCTATATAATAAAAGGCTAATATACAAATTGTCCCCTTGACCAGGAGTTTGACCAGCAGGCAAGCCGGCCAACCGCCCATGTGCCCATGTCCCTTTCCCTGGCCAGGATGGCTGGACCCCACCCATGCACGAATTCATGCACCAGCCACGCAGCTTTGAGTAGGCCCTAAGAGCCTGCCTAACCTCGCATGCAGTCCCCTCCCTCCCACCTGTGTGCGCAGCCTCCTCCTGAGCAGTCGTGACCTTACGGCATCACAGACAATTTGCATATTACCTCTTTATATATATAGATTATATTTTAAAAATTTACCCTTTTTGATACATGATCTTACCTTATAATAGACAAATATGCAAATTGACCGCACCTTCGCTATGCCCAAGCCACGCCCACCAACCATGCCCACCAGGAAACCGTTGCAGGGACGCTGGGTGTGGCCAAGCCCAAGGCCAGGAAAGCCTCGGGCGGAGGCTTTCCCAGCCTTGGGCACCAGCGGGGAGCCTGCACGGATCGCAGGAAACCACTGGGGGTCGGCTCCTGCGATCCTTAGCAGGGATGTTGGGTGCGGCCGAGCCCAAGGCCACCGCCTGGGGCCAAGCCCCGACCCTGAAAGAAGGCAGAAGGCGGTGGCCACAGCCAAGGCCTGGGTCCCCGGTGCCGGCAAAAAACTGGTGCAGGCAGCCAGGTGAATGAAGGTCTATTGCACGAATCTTCGTGCAAACGGGCTACTAGTTCATATATAACACAGATAGATAATATTCTATCATATGAAAAATTGAATTTTGTACATTCTACTGAAGATATATAATGAGATTATATCTAAATTTTCTCTATTACAAGGAATATTATTATGAACACTAGAGGCCCGGTGCATGAAATTCGTGCACAGGGGTGTGTGTCCCTCAGCCCAGTCTGCACCCTCTCCAATCTGGAACCCCTCGAGTGATGTCCGACTGTAGGATTGGGCCTAAATGGGCAGTCTACATTTTATCATTTTGTTTAGCAAATGAGTTCACTTTTGCTTCTTCCAGATACCTTGTTGTGTTGGCACAATTTATTAAGCAACCCATCTCTTTCCTACTGAATTATACTATTACCTTTGTAAAGTATTCATTTCTATTATAAATGTAAGGATAAAGTGTGAATAGAATTCTTATGCCAAATCAATACTGCTCAAACTGCCCTGTGGGGCACTTATGGCTGCCACAACCTAGAGCAAGCATGTCAAACTCAAAGGCTAACATGGGCCAAATAAACAAGGTTTAAGTTTATGTGGGCCGCAAAAAAATGAAAGCTTTAACCTTTTGCACTCGGATGTCGAGTGTGACTCGACACGGTTAGCATCGGTAGCAGCTCGAGAAAAAAAGCAAGCGAGTGCAAAGGGTTAATTTTCATAGAAACGTAGGTTTATTTTGATAGAGACATGCTGAATACAAAGGGCTGAAATAAATGAGTAATCGTTGACATAAAATAATAGAACATTTTAATAAAAATTAATATTTTTTCTTGAACACTAACTTACCAGACACTGAATAACTGCACATATTAATAAGTGGAACGCAAATGAACCTATTTTTCTTGTTCTCTGAAAGCGAAATATTTCCTATTGCACACACCAAACAAGTCAGTCCAAGACTAATGATGTGGCCATCAGCTGCTAAAATATTCACTGCTAGTATTAGTGGAGAGAAATGGTGCACCTGTGGGTAAGGTGAGTAAGGGAAATGAATTCAACACGATTATAGTAATCAGTCATTATCGAATATTGTAGTGCGTTATTAATAATTATGTATGACAGGACATTGTAAAAATTAAGCTATGAAATTTTTATTAAAATGTTTCTTACATACCGTTATATTGGCTGGGCCACAAAAATATTCATTGTGGGCTGCATGCGGCCCATGCACCAGGAGTTTGACATGCTTAGCATAGAGAGTAGAGGCCTCAGATACTGCTAAGTATAATACAATGCATAGGACATTCCTGCCCCATCCAACAAGAATTTCCCAGCCTAACATGGCAATAGTGATAAAACTGAGAAACCCTTCCTAGATCCAGTGGTGTATGGAGGTATAATCCTGGATTTGCCTGATATATGCTCAGTTAAGATACATATGGAATATTCAGAGACTGTGCCTGGTTACCTAGGAAACCTTGCTCTCTGTGGCTGTAGCCATCTTGGTTGGGTTAATTTGCATACTTGCTCTGATTGGATGGTGGGCGTGGCTTGTGGGGATGTCTGAGGTATGGTCAATTTGCATATTTGTCTATTATTAGGTATGATTAGATAGGATTAGATAGGATAGAGCCCTGGTGCAAGGGTGGGGGTCGGCTGGTTTGCCCTGAAGGGTGTCCCAGAACAGGGTGGGGGTTCCGTTGGGGTATAGGGCAGCCTGGGTGAGGGGCCTGTGGTGATTTGCATGCCAGCCACGCCCCCCAGTGACACAAGCAGAAGCCCTGGTATCTAGGATTTATTTATCTTCTATAATTGAAACTGTAGCCTTGAGTGGAGGCCTGGGCTGTCCAGGGCAGGCAGAAAGCTTGGCTTCCTCCATTTCTGGGGAAACCCAAGCCTCCTGCTCTCTGTGTGGCCGAAGCCATCTTGGTTGGGTTAATTTGCATACTCGCTCCTGATTGGATGGTGGGCGTGACTTGTGGGTGTGGCAGAGGTATGGTCAATTTGCATATTACTCTTTTATTAGATAGGATTAGTCATCTTAGATAATTATTGTTAGGTGGAATCAGAGCACATTTGAAGAAACACATTAAATAGTCTAGATGCATTAGTTCACAGATATTGATGGCCATATATGAGCATGCCTTTTCACTATAGAAATTACTTTCTGGTTTCCTAGTATTTAAATTACTACGTTAAGAAGGCTTGGGAAAATAACAATGATGAACATGATGGTTTGAGCAAACGTTGTGTTTATGTTTAATGTAAACAAAGTTTTAAGTTTAATGTACTCTGTATGAATTATACAGTGACAATCCAGTTGTAAGATGTCCTTTTTAAAAAATTGTACTCAATTAAACAGAATACCTCACTCCTTAAAGTTCAAATGTTTTGAAACAAGGGATAGTGGAAAATGTGTTCAGGCCACCTTTCTGCTGGTCAGATAAGGATGAATAAAGAAACTTTCCATTTAAAAGTATGTCTTTCTAATAATCAGCTTCTTTTAATTTCCCATTAAAATGTAAATGAAGACTTAAAAATGAAAATAAAATATAACAAATAGAAGACATACTCAGACATTTTCAGATTCTAGGAGTAAGCCCACTAAGTGAAACATCCATAAAACTGAAATTAGAATATCAGAGATGTCACACTTTTTGTGACATAAAAAATATGAGACCTCCTAATAGATGTCTTCCCCTTTTCAATATTTTGTTCCTGATCAGAGTTCTTGGGTTTGTGCCAAAGAACATATTGGGTCGCTGCCCCTCTGTTGTGCAAATACTGCTTTTCAGATACTAAAATATATCGCCGATCCAGAGTGGAGGTCAGTCTATGCTTGATTATGGGACTTGGATCCATGGAAAACAACACACTAAAAAGCATATGGAATTGATAGCATCACTTGGCAGCCATGGTAGTGTCATTTCAACAAGTAAATACATTTATTGAAAAAAATCACATCGTCTTCACTTCCATATTCACCCCTCCCCAGAAGAAAGCTGCTGGAATGAAGACAAGAGAAAACAGGTCTGAAAAAGAAAATAATGAAATAGCACCCAAATCAGAAAATATAAAGTAACTATTGATAAAATTGACTGAATAAAAATAAAAACAACCAGCTTATCAAAATTCTACTATTGTAACAGAATAAGGAGATAAATAGAAAACTAAAGAAAAGCTCCCTAGCTGGTTTGGCTCAGTGGATAGAGTGTCTGCCTGCAGACTGAAGCGTCCCAGGTTAGATTCTGATCCAGAGCACATGCCCGGGTTTCGAGCTTGATCCCCAGTAGGGGGCATGCAGGAGGCAGCCAATCAATGATTCTCTCTTTCATCATTGATGTTTCTATCTCTCTTTCCCTCTCCCTTCCTCTCTGAAATCAATAAAAAATATATTTAAAAAAAAAGAAAACTAAAGTAAAGCATATGCCACATTAATGAAATCAAATGTCAGTGTCTTTAGCTCCTAGAGAGCTATTACAATGGAAACAAACGAACAAACCAAAAAAATGAACACTCCAGAAGTAAAACAAACCTAAAATTCATAAACAAAAATGCAGGTGGCTAAAATAACACAATAATGCTATGTCACCAGCTTAAATAAATTAAATATTTTCAAGTAAAAACAATTTATTAATTTCATCTTATGAATTGGAAGGAAGGAAGAGAAAAAAGAAGAAATAAAAGAACTGTAAGTATAATGCAAAAATTCTGTATAATTGATTATAATAATAAAAACATAATATGCTAATTAGACCAGACAGCTGAACGACCTTCTGGACGTCATTCCGGACGTCCTTTCAAACAACCTTCAGGATGAAGTCAGGGCTGCAAGAGTTGAGGCAAGCTGCCACAGCTGCGAGGGCCCATCGTGGAGCTCCAGCCAGGTGGGCAGGGCCTCCCTGTGGCTGGTGATCAATGGAGGAGCCCAGGCCAGGTGGGCAGGGCCTCCCAGTGGGCAGTGATGAATGACAAAGCCCAGGCTGGGTGGGCAGGGCCTCCCTCTGCACAGCATAGATCACAGAGCCTGGGCAGGGTGGGAAGGAGCTCCCTCTGTGCTGGCTGCCATCAGTTGCAGAGCCCCGGTGGGGTGGGCAGGGCCTCCCTCTGTGGGGCATTGATCTGGGGACCCATGATCCATCGCCCCACAGAAGGAGGCCCAGGCCACAGGCCAGTGACACTATGATGGGTTGGTGGGGCTGGCCAGCTATCTCCCCACAGAGAGAGGTGCAGGCCAGCCAAGTGATGGCACCCCACACCTTTCACCCACAGAGGAAGGTGACCGGTGGTGGAGTGGGGGTGGCGCCGCACAGATGGCAAGCAGTGGCAGCTTTGGGGGCGGGGCCAGCTGTTGGCAGCCAGGGAAAGGAAAGCCGTGATAGGCCCTTTCGCCTGCCAGCCTCACCCCCAATCGCCCCCCCCCCCCCCCGCCACTCCTGACCCTGACAGGAGGGAGGAGGGAGCCCGATTCCACCCATCCCTCACCCGGCCTGCATCGATGAGAGAATATGTCTGAAGAACAGCCATTGACAAGTACTACCAATACTGGTAGGAAATGCTTTCACAGCAAAAATGAAGTAAATGAGGATGCAATTATCGAACATAGTTGTGGTGGAATGACTGTTACATGTCAATTTTGCCTATTACTAAATTTCTCCGGTGAAAAACCATCTGATGGAAAATTTACTCGATGTTGTAGCAAAGGTAGTTTGTCCAAATTATATACATTTTCCAGAATACCCAGCATATTTAAAAAAATTAATGATAAATTAAGAGTCTGACAGTAAAAATTTCATGGAAAATATTTGTTCGATAAATAGTTCTTTTGCTTTTGCTTCAGTGGATGCAAATATTGCATCACCATCAAGATATGGGCCTACTGTTTTAGAATACACGGACAAGTTTATCACCGTACTGGAACTTTACATCCTTCGGATGGTGTTTCTCAGAAGTTTGCTCAAGTCTATATTTTAGATATGGCTAGAGTGACGACTAAAAGATTAGCAATTCCAGAAAACCAAAGTTGCTCTGAAAGACTCATGATCAACATCAACAACCTCATGCATGAAATAAACGAATTAACAAAATCATACAAGATGCTTCGTGAGGTAGAAAAGGAAGCCCAATCTGAAGCAGCAGTGGAAGATACTGCTCCCATGGAAGTAACAATGGCGATTAAATACGATTGTAACAGTGATCTGGGTAGATATAATTCTTCCCGTGTAACCAAGGTTGCCATCATATTCGGAAACAAAGATGGAGAACCTCCTTTTGAAAGGGATTTGCTCATTAATTGTAAACCAGATCCCAATAATCTGAATGCCACTAAAATGAAACAAATAAGTATCCTGTTTCCTACATTAGATGCAATGACATATCCTATTCTTTTTCCACATGGTGAAAAAGGCTGGGGAATGGATATTGTATTAAGACTCAGAGATGACAGTGTAATTGACAATGATACTAGACGAAATGTAAGGACACGAGTCACACAAATGCAGTATAATGAATTTCATCTCTCTGTGAGGGACACGTTCTATACTATTTTAAATGCAGGAAAATTAATTCAACAGTATATCGTTGATTCATATTCAAAAATGGAAGCCAATCAGATAAATTTCATTAAAGCAAACCAATCGAAGTTGAGAGTTAAAAAATATTATCGTTTCATGGATTATCTCACATCTAGATCTGAAAATGACAATGTGCCAATTGGTAAAATGATAATACTTCCATCATCTTTTGAAGGTAGTCCCAGAAATATGCAGCAGCGATATCAGGATGCTATGACAATTATAACAAAGTATGGCAAGCCCGATTTATTCATAACCATGACATGCAACCCCAAATGGGCAGATATTACAAACAATTTACAACGCTGGCAAACTTGATAGCAGTTTTCATTTAGGAATGGATATTATTAAAATCCCCTGTGAAATGATTTGTAACAGATCTATTATTAAAGCCACCTTTGGAAATAGTATATTGATAGATAATATTAAAAATATATCTAAACATGCAATTATTTGTCCAAAAAATGAGAACATTCAAAAATTAAATGAAGAAATTTTGGATATACTCGATAAAGATTTTCACACATATTTGAGTGATGATTCTATTGATTCAACAGATGATGCTGAAAAGGAAAATTTTCCCATAGAATTTCTTAACAGTATTACTCCTTCAGGAATGCCATGTCATAAATTAAAATTGAAAGTGGGTGCAATCATAATAGTAAATGGGGTCTTTGTAATGGTACTAGATTTATTATCAAAAGATTGCAATCTAACATTATCGAAGCTGAAGTACTAACAGGATCTGCATAAGGAGAGGTTGTTCTAATTCCAAGAATTGATTTGTCCCCATCTGACATTGGCCTCCCATTTAAATTAATTTGAAGACAGTTTCCCATGATGCCAGCATTTGTGATGACTATTAATAAATCACAAGGACAAACTCTAGACAGAGTAGGAATATTCCTACCTGAACCCGTTTTCAGACATGATCAGTTATATGTTGATTTCTCTTGAGTTTGATGTGACCTTAAAGTTAAAGTTGTAAATAGTTCATCACAAGGAAAATTAGTCAAGCACTCTGAAAGTGTTTTCACTCTTAATGTGGTTGGTATACAGGGAGATATTAGGATCATTTTAATCACTTTATCAGTCATTGTTTGTATTAATGTTGTTTTTATATCATGTTTTTGTTGCTTTTATATCATTTTTGTTGTTTTCATATCATGTTTTTTGTTGTTTTTATATCATGTCTTTGTTGTTATTATATCATCTTATTATTGTTTATTCATTAATAAATGTACATATTTTTTCATATACATTTTACTAATTTTCTTTCATCTTTGACACTTCCATTATAGAGAAAGGGCAAATAGCAATATTAAAATATCTCCTTTAATTAATTCCCTTTCAATGTGCACGAATTTTGTGCACTGGGCCACTAGTCTATCTTACATAATAAAAAGGTAATATTTAAATTACCATCACTCCGCTACGCCCACGATTGGGCCAGCGGGAGACACAGGGGGCGAGATTCGGGGTGGCTGGGGTGGTGATTGGGCCGGCAGGACGCTGAGCTCGCGTTGCCAGCGGCGACGAGAGCTCAGCGTCTGCGCCATGGCTGTGCTGCAGCACAGACAGGCCTCTGGGGCAGCGAGCCGGCATTTTGGAGGTTTGGAGGTTTGGAGGTGGCGGGGGGGTGGAGGTGGGGGGTTGGGGGTGGGGGGTGGGCAGGCGGCGCGGCTCCCCGGGGAGGAGTCTGGCGGCAGTTGGGCCGCAGGAGCACGTGGCGGCGGCCCCAGCCTTCCTGGGCGGGAGGCAAAGGCAAGACCCTGGCCTGGGCTCCTGCTGCAGGAGGACCACGCCCCCGCCCCGCCTCGCCCTAGGGGCCCAGGGACTTCGGAGCTGCCGACCAGCGGACAGACAGCTTACAAGTGCATGATTAAATCATGCACTGGGCTTCTAGTATATATATAAGGCTAATATGCAAAGTGTTCCCTTAGGAGTTCAACTGGGAGAACGGGAGTTGAATCGCTCACTATGACATGCGCTGACCACCAGGGGGAAGCATGGAACATGGTGGGCGACCAGCAGCAGCAGTGTGCTGCAGGTATGAGGGAAGGAGGAGGGGGAGAGGTGGGGAACCTGATCAGCCCTGATCGCTAGCCAGGCCAGGGACTTTACCCATGCACAATTTTGTGCACTGGGCCGCTAGTTTAATATGTTGCTATTGGAGGTGTAAATTTATATAACCTACCAGGGTAATAATTTAGAAATAAAGAGTTCTATAAATACTTATTGTGTTTGCCTGAGTAATCCTACCTCTTCCAGGCTATATTAGGGAATAATATACAATAAGAAAAAAATAGTTACAGACCAATGTATTTATTGAAACATTATTTCTCAAAAGAGAAATTTAGAAACTCCTCTAATGTTTAATGATAGGAGAGTCATTCACATTTATATAAAGGATTACTATGCAGCTTATCCTATCTAATAAAAGAGTAATATGCAAATTGACCATCCCTCCAACACACAAGATGGCTGCCCCCATGTGGTCAAAGATGGCCACCCCTATGTGGACCCAAGATGGCCGCCACAAGATGGTCTGCAGGGAAGGGCAGTTGTGGGCGATCAGGCCTACATGGGAGGGCAGTTAGGGTGACCGGGCCGGCAGAGGAGGGCAGTTGGGGGTGACCAGGCCTGCAGGGAAGGACATTTGGAGGGGACCCTGGACTGCAAGGGAGGGCAGTTGGGGGACACCAGGCCTGCAAGGGAGGGCAATTGGGGGCAATCAGGCCTGCAGGGGAGGACAGTTGGGTGGGGACACAGGCCTGCAGGGGAGGGTAGTTGGGGGGAACCAGGCCAGCAGGGAAAGGCAGTTAAGGGTGACCAGGCCTGCAGAGAAGGGCAGTTAGGGGCAATTGGGCTGGCAGGGGAGTAGTTAGGCATTGATCAGGCTGGCAGGGGAGTGGTTAGGGGGTGATCAGGCTGGCAGGCAGAAGCAGTTAGGGGCAATCAGGCGGCAGGCAGGTAAGTGGTTGGGAGCCAGCAGTCCTGGATTATGAGAGGGGTGTCTGACTGCCCTCTTAAGCCCAATCCCGGTGGCCTAAACGGGCAGTTGGACATCCCTCTAGTGGTCCCAGTTTGGAGAGGGTGCAGGCTGGGCTGAAGGACACACCCTTCCCCCAAGCACAAATTTTGTTCACCGGGCCTCTAGTTTATAAATAAAATAATAAAACTCATAGGTTACAGATTAATATATAATAGTGTGTCATTATAATGCAGAAAGAAACCCAAAGGAAACAAAATGAGTATGAAATGCATTAAAAGACTAATGGTGGTTATCTCTCAATCTCACTGGTATCACAGAATTTTCTTCCAGTATAACCCCTGACCCTCATTATCAGCATCCCCAAAGAGAGTGGTACATTTGCTATAATTGATGAGCCTATATTAACACATAATCACTCAAAATCCATAGTTTAGCATAAAATTCACTCTTTGTATTGTACATTCTATGGGTTTGCACAAATGTATAATGACATGTATCTACCATTATAGTATCATGTACCATATTTTCAATAAAAATCCTCTATGCTCCATCTATTCATCTCTTACCATCCCTCAACAACTGGCAAACATAATCATTTCACCATCTCCACGGTTTTGGCTTTTCCAGAATGTTATATAGTATTTAGCATTTTTAGCTTGGCTTCTTTTATTTAATAGTATGCATTTAATTTTTCTCCATGTTTTTTGATGGCTATTTGATTGCATTTTGTTTCTTGAGTATATGTGTAGTTTATTTAAGAGGTGGTGCTTGTCCTGAATAGTTTTTCTCTTCTTCTAAATACAGTATCTCCCACTTTGTTTATGGATATGCCTTTTTTCTTTCCATTAGAACTGTCAATCACTTGATCCTGCCTATCTTAATGATAGGCATGTGACATATGCAAACAGACGTGGAGCATGTTCTAGATGTAAATCAACAACATCAAGGAATTGTTGCTTTGAAAAGGAAAACAGACAGCTGAACTAAAGAGCGTGCTCAGCAATATAGGTACGGTTCCTCCTGGCACAAGCTCTGAATCTGCTTGTAGACTAGCAACAACAGTTGGTGGACCTCAGGTGGTTCATGAACACACTGTGAGTAAAACTGAGCTTTCCCCAGTTCATGAATTGGTGGGTGCATGACCCAATTTGGCACAAAAATACACATTTCACAGATATCCCTACACGATAATATCAGAGATGGTTTAGAGAGGACCTCTTCCTCCTTTTGAGATTGGGTAAAGTAAAAATTAGTCAGAAGCCACAATGGGGACATTAAAATGAGGACATGTCACTGATTATAAGAGAAAGTTATATAATATAGGTTTCTTAAATAATGGTGTATTTATCAGGATTGTCCATGGGAACAGAATCAATAGGTGTGTATGTATGTGTGTCTGTGCATATAGATTTATATGAATAAATTTATGATAATTGGCTCATGCAACTGTGGAGGCTGAGAAGTCCCAAGATCTGCAGTTGGCAAGTTGGAGACCCAGGAGAGCTGATGATGTAGTTGTAATTGGAGTCTGAAGACCTGAGAACCAGGAGAACCAAAAGTGTAAGTTCTAGTCTAAATATTGACAGGCTTGAGACCCAAGAAAAGATGATGTTTCAGTTAGAGTTTGAAGTCAGGAAAATACCAATATCTCAGCTCAAGGCATTCAGGCAAAAAGAGTTCCCCATTATTTAGCCTTTTTGTTCTATTCAAGGCCACCTACATTAGGGAGGTAATCTGCTGTATACTATCTAATGATTCAAATGTTATTCTCATCCAGAAACACTCAGAGAAACTCAGAATAATGTTTGACCAAATACTTGAGTATCGTGTGGTGCAGTAAAGCTGACACATAAAATTAAATTTTAAGTGGTAAGAAAAATATGTCAAGTACAAAGATCTGAAATAAATTCTCATTTTTCACACTTTTCAAATTCACCACTTATCCCCCCTTTACCCTCTTCTGCCTGCGCCTAAGCCCATTTTCCTCTGTTAATCTCCATCCTGTTGTCTGTGGCCATGCTCCACTAATTTTTAAGTTGGGTTGTTTATTTTTTTGGTGTTACATTGTATGAGTTCTTTTTTAAAAAAAAATATATTTTTATTGATTTTTTTACAGAGAGGAAGGGAGATGGATAGAGAGTTAGAAACATCAATGAGAGAAGAACATCGATCAGCTGCCTCCTGCACACTCCCTACTGGGTATGTGCCCGCAACCAAAGTACATGCCTTTGACCAGAATCGAACCTGGGACCCTTGAGTCCGCAGCCGACGCTCTATCCACTGAGCCAAACTGGTTAGGGCCATTGTATGAGTCCTTTATAAATTTTTGGTGTTAACTCCTTATTGGATGTACTATATCTTTGGTGAATATCTTCTCCCAGTAGGTAGGTTCTTTTGTTTAGTTGATTTTTTTTGTGGGTTTTGTGTGTGTGTGTTTCTGTTGTGCAAAAACTTTTTAGTTTGATGCAGTCCCATTTGTTTATTTTGTTTGTTTGTTTGCCTTGCCCAAGGAGATATGTCAATAAAATTATTACTAAGAATAATGTGAGAGAGTTTATTGCCTGTGTTTTCTTCTAGGAATTTTTTATGGTTTGGGGTCTTTAATCCATTTTGAATTCATTCTTATATATGGTGTAAGAGGGTAGTCTAGATTTTTTTTTGCATGTATCTGTCCAATTTTCCCAACACCATTTATTGAATAGACTTTCTTTACCACATTGTATATTCTTGTCTCCTTTGTCACAGATTAATTGACCATCCATTTATTTCTAGGCTCTCTGTTCTGTTCCGTTGATCTGTGTGTTTGCTTTTTATGCTGGTACCATGCCATTTTGATTACTATACCCTTATTTTATAGTTTTGAGAGAAGTTAGCTTGAAACGCAGGCAGATAGGGCAGGGGTCCAGCGGGAAACAAAGGCAGGTAGAACATAGGCAGGGGCAGACACGGCAGTTTGAGGAAGCCTAACCACAGGAACCAACCATGCTGAAATAATAAATGTTTCTGGACTCAAAGCAGGAGGCATGGGAAACCAAAGGAGGGCCTGCATTCACAAGGTATATGAATGCATAGGAACAGAGAAAGAACACATAGAAACAGGGAAAGTTCAGGCCTGTTGCCGAGCAAGAACAATTGAGGGAATCAATCAGGTGACAACGCGGATAGACATAGAAACAGGCTTGTAGCAAATATATACCCCTGGACTACTAGGCTTTAACAAGCAGCCCACTATTGGGTCCCCTCTCCAGGGAGTCTGAATCTGCTGGTAATACATTTTCCACACTCTTGCTTAAGTCTTCTGGTCCACAGAGCTCATTCTTAGGTGTTGCAAGACAGGACCCTGGGAAAACACCTCAGGTTGATTATCAAGCTCGGATATCAGCTTGATATCAGGTAGCGTGATACCTTCAACTTTGTTCTCTCTCAATAGTTCTTTTCTATTTTGGGTCCTTTGTGGTTCCCAAAATTTCAGGATTATTTATTGTAGTTCAGTGAAAAATGCCATTGATATTTTGATAGGAATTGTATTGAACTTACAGTTTGCTTTGGGTAGTATGAACATGTTAACCATGTAATTCGTCCTATCCATGAGCATAGCATATGCTTCCATTTATTTGACTCTTCAATTTCTTTCTTCAATGTCTTATAATTTTCTAGTACAGGTCTTTTACCTCCTTGGTTAAATATATTCCTAGGTGTGTTTTTTTATGCAATTGTAAATTGGATTGTTTTTTAAATTTCTCTTCCTGATAGTTTCTTATTGGTGTATTGCAAATTAGTGCAGTTAATATGAAAATAGTATGGAGGTTCCTCAAAAAATTAAAAATAGAACTACCTTCTGACCCAGCATTTTCATTTCTGGGTATTTATGAAAATAAATCCAAAACAATAATTCAAAAAAGTTAGATGCATCTCTGTCTTTATTGCAGCATTATGTACAATAACCAAAATATGGAAATAATCTGAGTGCTCATTGACAGAAGAATGTATAAAGACATGGTACATACATACAGTGAAATATTACTTGACCATTGGAAAGAATGAAATCTTGCCATTTGTGACAACATGGATCAGCCCAGAGGGTATTATGCTAAGTGAAGTAAGTCAGATAGTGAAAGACAAATACCATATGAGTTCACTTATATTTTGAATCTAAAGAACAATATAAACAAACAAACAAACCATAAATAGTCTTAAAGATACAGAGAACAAGCTTGATGGTTGCTAGATGGGAGGGATTTGGGAGGCTGGGTGAAAAAGGTAAAGTGAATTAGAAATACAATTGGTATTTACAAAATAGTCTCGGGGATGTAATATATAGCATAGATAATATAGTCAATAATATTGTACTAACTATGTATGGTGCCAGGTGGGTACTGGACTTATTGGGGGGACATTTCTTAAACTACATAAATGTCCAACCAATATGCTTTACACATGAAATAAATAATATTAAATGTCAACTGTAATTAAAAATAAATAAATAAATAAATAAATAAATAAATAAATAAAGAGTGCTTTTGTGATACAAACTTAATTTCTTTATAGAAAAACAATCAATTTTTTTCTTTCAGAATTTAATGTAAAATTTGAAAGGAATCTTAGAAATAAAAAGCTTTTTAAAAGTAAAAACATTTCATATAAGATATATATAGTTATTCTTATCAGTGTGACAGTGGTGGTTCTAGAGTCAAAATCACTGTTTTTTGGATCATCCTCACTCAACCATACATTCCTATAACAGATGCCATCCTGGAGTAACTTGAACACCACTGGGTAGGAAGTTTAAAAGTTGCTACAGCTTCAAAAATCTGCATGTCATTATATGTACTGGTAAGGATAGGTGCCGCAACTTTTTGCGGTGGGGGTTCAGGATCTGAAGGAGGGGCCGATGCACAAATTAAAACACTAGACAAGAAATATGAATTTAGAAGGCATGGGGGCCAGGTGGAGACCTCTCTCTTGGAGAGGCACACTGAAACCTGACCTTGTCCGCTTTTTATTAATTTTAGATATGCATCTTGCCCTCAGTAAAGCACAGCAAACAGGTAGCAGACAGACCGTCTCTAAGGTCAATAAAGATCAGTAAAGATCAGTAAGTTTCAGTAAACATTTACTTTGAGGCTATTAGGTCAGGAAATTGCTTCGAGCCACCACTATGTCAACAGAACAATGGTGCATGGTATTAGCCCTGCCAACACCCAAGGTCCATCAGCCTTCCACGTTCCTTGGCACACTCTCATGATAGTATCGGCAATGGATGGCTTCCCACAGATAGGTAACCTAATAATTTGTCAGAAGTACCTGATGAAGACAAAACTATAATCTGCAAACATACAAGGTGTTTCAAAAAAATGTATACACACTTTTGAATAGTTATTAATCCCAAGGGGTTAAATCTGAAAAGAAAGAAACATAAATTGAGCTATCAGTTATTAAGTATTTACACATTTTGAGACACCTATAATTATTAGAAAACATTTCCCCAAATGTACTTTTTTCTTTCACTTAAGAATAAGTAGGAAATAGGAAATATTGAAAATATGTTTATTCCCACAGGAATAAAACCTAGATAAAAGGATGGGATAAAATCCATCCAGGTATAAATATGGGATAAAATATTTTCCCTCAAATATCATCTGCTTAGTCAACAATAAATCCATCCCATTTATTCCCACATGAAATTTGGCTTTATGATGGAGCATTTAGTCAGATTAGTGTTCTGACTGTACATTTCCCCCACAAAAGCAGATTTTAAGACTCCAAATGACTTTCAGATCACTGATTCTACTGCCAGCTGTTGCATTACAACTTTAGTTTTTGGTTATGAAAGGCATTTCTGTGTGCTCCCATTTTTATTCCCTGGCACATCTTTTTAACAGGTGCTCCATAGTAAAAAGGGGCTAAGCATTATGAGGCATTACAGGTGCTAGAGAAAAGATTGTTGAAATAAAACTAACTTTTTAAATTGGAATAAAGTTGCTTCTTGGCAGCTATGATGTTTTAGCTATGGTTTAATCAATCTATGCTTTCAAGCCTTTGGTTGCTATAACAGTTGGTTTAGAACGGCTGTCTGGCTTTAGTTTCCACACAATTATGTCATCACTTGAGTGGAGAATAAAGGCTATCCTCATGTTATTTACGCAGAATAGCATTGGTTCTACCATTGCTAAACCTAAAGCTAACTGAAAGCTTTTTTAGCAAATCACATAAAAGTATTTATGGGCTATTTGTTCCAAATAAAATAGTGTCAAAGGAATTCATAATAGAATTTTAAAAATAATAATTTGGGTAAATGAAGTATTTTTTGTAATATGAGAAAATTATGAAAGTCACTGAAGTATTTGGACAGAAAATCACTGCCTAGATTTTTCTTTGCACATGTTGACTTTGTAAATTTTTTGAAGTTTTGAGTTTTCAAAGCTCGAGGCCACTTTCCATTTAAAAAAGCACTGCAGAAAAAGCTAAAGGAAGGTTCACAAAGGACACCTGGCTTATTCAGAGCATTGAGTTTTCAAAGTGAATTATTAAAAAATTATCTTTATTGTTGAAAGTATTACAGATGTTGGTTCTCTTTTTCACCCACTCATCCCCACTCCCACCCCCTCCCTAAACCTTCCCTGAACTATTGTCTGTCCCTGGTCTACCCATATATGCATGTAAATTCACTGGTTAACCTCTTACCACCCCACCCCCTCTGCCTCTGAAATACCCCGATCTGTTGCATGCTTCATTGTCTCTGAATCTATTTTGTTCCTCTAAATCGATTTTGTACATTAGATTCCACATATAAGTGAGATCATGTGATACTTATCTTTCTCTGACTGGCTTATTTTGCTTTGTATAATACTCTCTAGGTTTTGTCTCAAAGGGTAAGAGATCCTTCTGTTTTACAGCTGCATAGTATTCCATTGTGTAAATGTAATACCGTTTTTTGTTTTTTATTTCTTTAGTGATTAAGGTATTACATATGTGTCTTTATCCCCCCCTGCCTCCCCACCCCGTCTCATACCCTCACCCTCCTGTTGTCAGTGTCCATTGGTTATGCTTATATGCATGCATACAAGTCCTTTGGTTGATCTCTTCCCCCTACCCCCACCCTCTCCTACCTTCCCTCTGAGGTTTGATTGATGCTTCTCTGTCTCTGGATCTGTTTTTGTTCATCAGTTTATGTTGTTCATTATATTCCACAAATGAGTGAGATCATGTGAGACTTATCTTTCTCAGACTGGCTTATTTCACTTAGCATAATGCTCTCCAGGTCCATCCATGCTGTTGCAAATGGTAGGAGTTCCTTGCTTCTTACAGCAGTGTAGTATTCCATGCTGTAGGTGTACCACAGTTTTTTAGTCCACTCATTTGCTGATGGGCACTTAGGCTGTTTCCAAATCTTAGCTATTGTAAATTGTGCTGCTATGAACATAAGCGTGCATATATCCTTTCTGATTGGTATTTCTAGTTTCTTGGGATATATTCCTAGAAGTGGGATCACTGGGTCAAATGGGAGTTCCATTTTTAGTTTTTTGAGGAAACTCCATACTGTTCACCACAAAGGCTGCACCAGTCTGCATTCCCACCAGCAGTGCATGAGGGTTCCTTTTTCTCTGCATCCTCACCAGCACTTGTCCTTTGTTGATTTATGATGATAGCCATTCTGACAGGTGTGAGATGGTACCTCATTGTCATTTTGATTTGCATCTCTAGGATGATTAGTGACTTTGAGCATGTTTTGATATGTCTCTTGGCCTTTTGTATGTCGTTTTTTGAAAAGTATCTATTTAGGTCCGTTGCCCATTTTTTGATTGGGTTGTTTATCTTCCTTTTGTTAAGTTGTATGAGTTCCCTGTAAATGTTGGAGATTAAACCCTTATCGCTGATAACATTGGCAAATATGTTTTCCCATGCAGTGGGCTTTCTTGTTGTAACACAGGCTTTTAATCCATTCATCTATTGATGGGCACTGGGACTGTTTCTAGATCTTAGCTATGGCGAGGATGTGAAGAAAAAAGGTACCCAAGTATACTGCTAGTGGGAATGCAGACTGGTACAACCCATGGAAAATAGTGTGGAGTTTCCTCAAAATATTAAAAATGGAACTGCCATTTGACTGAGTGATCCCACTTCTAGGAATATATCCTAAGAAGCCAGAAAGAATATATGAACATATGCATATGTTCATAAGAGCATTATTTACAATAGTTAAGATCAAGATGGATTTTTAAATAGAATCACTCTATTCATCTATGAGGGGCAGTCATGTTTGGCCATAAAAGTTAGATTTTATAGTAGAAACATTTTTTTCTCAAACTAATATTTATAACATCTTTTGAGGTATAAATGAATAAAAATGTATTTCATTTATGGTTTTTCCTTTAAAATTTTTCATTTAATTTTAATAAAGGTAAATTTTAATAGAGAAAAATAGCCAATAAATTATTCTCTTAATTCAAAACTATAAATATTTTTCTTAACTTTACTATAAAATAAAATTCTTGCAATGGCAAACACAATTTTTATGATTCACCCTAACCTACCGCTTTATCCCCTTCTCTGGCCACTCCTTCCCATATATTCTATACTTAAGCACTTTCTTAACAAATTTGTTCAAATTACTTTCTATGTTTAAAACCCTCAGAGTACTGATCCTTACCTAATGATTCCAGCTCATTCTTTTGATATCATTTAGATGTATCTTTTGTCTGGCAGTCTCCCTGAAGATACCCTCTCCCCACTCTACCCTTACCTCATTGCATCCTGAATAGGTATATATTGCCTGATACCCCTATCCAAGCTTCTGTTTCCCTTCCTGATTTGTTTTCATCTGAATTTATCTAACTTGCCATGTTAACGGTAATTACCTCTTTACTCATTGTTTTCTCATAAGAATCCCAGAATTCCTTGGAGAAAGAACTGTATTTTATTAAACTTTGAATTCCTACCACCTGTTTTATGAACACAGATTAATTCATTAATTGTTTGTTAAATGTTTTAATGGTTGCCCCAAATAGCTTATTTTACTTTGACCCCTAGTGACCCTATAATAGAGGAATTTTGTGATTGGTTTTCAAACCTACACAGAGAAAGACAAACATTCTTACTTTTAATATCCTTGTCTTCAGTGTCATTGTTTGATAGGTGTCATGCAAGGCTGAAAGGGCTCATGATTATGGGCAGAGGATTTATCGTCACTTCAGGCTAGAGAATAATAGGGAGATGTTTTGAGATTTAAGTGTACCTGTGAGTGTGTGTTTATTATATGATTTTATTTAAATGTAGAATCTAAAATAAATAACAACAAATGAACAAACAAAACAAAATAAAAACAGACTCATAGAAATAGAGAGTGAAAGGATGGTTACCAGAAGGGAGAAGTGTGGGCAGATGGATGAAAAAGACGAAGAAGAATATAGTCAATAATATTGTGATGAGTTAACATGTGGTAACAGATAATTACTAGAATTAATGGGATGGTCACATTGTAAGGTATAAAAATATCAAATCACTAATTGTACACCTGAAATTAATATGACTAATATAATATTGCATACCAACTACATTTAAACAAAAATAAATAAAACTAAGATAAAAAATTAAAAAAAATAATTTCCCTAATAAAACAAAACAAAACAATTGTTTGCTGAATAAATGTATAAATTAAAGTGTATGTACTGCCTCCAACCCCTGCCATACCCAGGTTGTCTGTACAAGAGACAATACATCCTTATATTCATTGTGTCTGCTTATACAAACTGATCTGCCCTACATGTGCTTGAAAAGAGATAAATTGTAAGATTCTTCTAATAGTACAAGATCATCAATGGATGCATGGATGATTTCTGCATTTAGGGCTTAACTTTAAAAGAAGAAGTAAATTATTCTGCATAAAATGCACATTTTATGTGAATAAAAATAAATTGTAATTAGGGGTTGGTGGCAATTGGAGAATACAGAAAACAGAGAAGATGGGAGGCATGAAAGAAGAGCTAGACTAGGAAGACTGTCATCAAGTTAGAGCCTAGGGGCCCTCCCTGATTTGGATCAGTAGATAGAGCCTCGGCCCAAGACTGAAGGGTCCTGGTTTGATTCTGGTCAAAGGCACGTACCTCCCGGCCTTGGTTGAGTTCCTGCAGGAGGCAACCAATTGATGTGTCTCTCTCAGATCGATGTTTCTCTCTCTGTCTCTCCATCTCCCTTCTACTCTCTCTAAAAAAAAAAAAATCAGTGGAAAAATATTCTTGGGTAAAGATTAACAAAACAAAACAAAAAAGTTAGAGCCTAGGGGTAAAAGTGTCCCATAACTTCTGTCGATGGATTAACCAAATGTTGTTTAAGAATGGTCATGTCTACTTTTAATTATAAGTTAGCATTGCTGTGAAGTGAACCCCTCCATTAATCTAAAACCTTAAGGCCATCTAAAAATACAAATGTCTTCTGAGGTTTTTGCTTTATGCTATTTTGTGTAAACAAGGAAAACAGGGCTGAGTTTCCAATTAAGACACAGAAAGGAGACAGGAACAGCCTCAGGAGATGAGACACAGGGGTTTTCAGCAACATCAGAAACATGAGAGCTGAAGATGCCCTGTGAATTCACTAAAACATGGGGAATGTCATTGGATAGGGATGTGGGCAGGATGCTGAGATTTACGTGAGTGTGTGTGTGTGTGTGTGTGTGTGTGTGTGTGCGCGCGCGCGCGCGCGCGCGCGCGCTTGTGTTTGTGCCTATGTGAAAGAATTGCACAATTTTAGCTGTGCTGACTTCTAAGATATACATAATGCAATCAATGCAACTATATTTAATCACTAAATTAACATCAAAACTATGTATTACCCTGTCATAGTATATTCTCAATGATACCAAAATATTAATAATATTAGCAGCAAAACTTACCTATCTACAAAATAATAATTAGAGAAAGACCTTTAAGATATCTTAAATATTACAAATATAAAGTTCCAGCTTTAAGAAATAATTGACAAAGCTAAGAGCAAACTAAACTTTTTCTTTTCTAAAGATAAAAAAACAAAATCACTCTGCTACATAAAGTTTAAAAAATAACAAAGAATATTAATTTTTAATTGTACCATCCTTTTTAAAGTAATTTGCATCAGACTGATAGATTTATTTGTACATAACTTAATCACCTTTAAAGATGTTGAGTTTTAATGTATGGTATACTATATTTTATTTATACATACTTTAAAATAAACCTCTATGCCTTGTGACAGAAGAGTTTTTCTAAACACATTCTACTTTAACTTTATCTATGAAATAAATGTGGTCCATTTTTGGCATAGTTATATAACAGATCGGTAAATTTTTATATAAAAATAGTGAATATTTTAAAATCAATTTAATAAGAATGGAATTCAGAAGAAAACAACCACAGTGGTTCTTATATAGGACAAAGATCCCATAAAACATTAAACAGTAGGACAAATGCCATTTAAAATATGTACTATGTTGTAGTACATTGCTTTTCTTATAACAGTTTCTGTTTGGTGCATATAATTTGACCTGTTCATGATGTGTCAAGATGAATTATGTTATAGTGGCACTCTTCTGAGAATGCATAATTTGAGTGTGTTTATGTCATTTAACATCAGTGCTAAGCCTAAGAGTTTTCATATTACAGTTTATGGGACCTGGATTTTCTCCAGATCTCTTGAACTCTCTCATGCTAATGAGATCACATTTTGCCAAGTAACTTGAGTCATGTACAACCATAAGCTATTAAATAAACTGTGAAATATAGATAGATGCTAGATGTTAGATAGATAGATGATAGATAGATTAGATAGATGATAGATAGATAGATAGATAGATAGATAGATAGATAGATAGATAGATAGATAGATAGATGATAGATAGGGATAGAGGCAGCAAGAGTTCACCTTCAAATAATTTATACACCAGCCCCTTCACTAGTAGCCTATCCCATTTTTTCACTTTAATCAATGGCACAGCAGTGAAGTTAACAGTTCATTAACATTCTAATCACCATGATGTCTTGCAGCTATTGTTGATACACATAATGATGTAATTAGTCTTAAAAATCTTTGTATTATTCTCAATAAGAAAAGTGCTTTAATTTACATTCAGGGAAAATAGACTTATCATAATAATATCTATCTCTGACCTGGTAAAAATTCCCGTTAAAGTACACATATACTAAGATATTTCAATTAGGCATTTCATTAACAGAGATTTAGTCCCTTTTCCCTCCCCCAGCCTCATCTTGTTTCAGTTGCTAGAGCTATATAACAAATTACCTTAAACCTAGACACATAAAACAACCACATTATAGGCAGATTATCTTGTTAATGTAGTTAAGATTCTTATGGTCATCAGCAGTGTGATACTACACACAGCACCTACTGTGGACTGGACACTGTGCTAGGAGCTGCTGGGAGCTCTGGATAGGAATCAACATGGGCGCTGGTTTGGGAGCTTTCTGGTAATGAAGCGATGAGGTGATCTGCAATGCTAACTCTTACAAGACAAATCTGGGGTTAGATGAGGTAAGCCAGTGCACGACAGAGAAGATGGGAAACAATGTCAATCTGGCAGGACCTGACAAGGAGAGCCCGACTAACCCTGGTTTATCAAATGTTGTCTCACAAGATTCTAAAGTGTCAAAGAAGGAAATCATTACCAGGTCCTTCTTGTCATTATAATCATTTAGGTATTTGCAAGTTTTACATTGCACTGACAAAGAAGGTCATACTTTGCTATTACATGAAAATTCTAGTATTGTTTTAAAAAATCTTATTTTCTTAACATTTTGTTTTTTAAAATACAGAATTAAAAAAATTTTGCCCTGGTTGGATGGCTCAGTTTTGCCCTTGCTGGGTGGCTCAGTTGGTTGGAGCATCATCCAATGCACTAAATAAAAGATGTGGGATAGCTGAAACCGGTTTGGCTCAGTGGATAGAGCATCGGCCTGCGGACTGAAAGGTCCCAGGTTCGATTCCAGTCAAGGGCATGTACCTTGGTTGTGGGCACATCCCCAGTAGGGGGTGTGCAAGAGGCAGCTGATCGAAGTTTCTCTCTCATTGATGTTTCTAACTCTCTATCCCTCTCTCTTCCTCTCTGTAAAAAATCAGTAAAATATATATTTTTAAAAAACAAAAAGATGTGGGATAGATTCCTGGTCAGGGCACATACCTAGGTTGCAGGTTGGTCCCTGGTCAGGACATGGGGCATGTGGGGGAGGCAGGCAACTGATGGATGTTTCTCTCTCATATCTCTCTCTCTCTCTCTCTCTCTCTCTCTCTCTCTCTCTCTCTCTCAAATTAATAAACATATCTTTGGGTCAGGAAATTTTTTTTTTAATTTGTGAAACAGAGAGTGAGAGAGAGATTCATTATTCCATCCATTTATCCTTGTGCATTCATTGTATTTGCCCTGACGGGATCAAATCTGCAACCTTGGCATATCGGATGACATTCCAACCAACTGAGCTACCTGGCCAGGGCAGAATTAAGAAAATTTTAAAGGTTTTTTTTTTTAGAAATATGGTTCTGTAAAGCTTCATGACTATTTAGGCATTTTCATTGTTGTGACAAGCTGTGGTATCCCAGGAAATATGTTGTCCCTGGTTTGTACTTTGTAACTCATTCTGGTAAGTAAACTGCTATCATTTCTATCTAACACGTGTGAACAGTTCACCAAGCTGCATATTTTAATTTCAATATACTTTTAAAACTAAAAGTTACAGCCACCTGGACTTTTTTCTTTCAATTTAACAAGAATATGTTTTTTTATTGTACAATTTGGTAAAACTATTTCAGCATCGTTAAGTTTTTATCTTCTGGACATAATGTATTATAAATTTGAAACAATAGCTCATATAATTAGATGTACACAAGTCATGTAAAGGGAAGTTTTTAAAGCTATGCTTTCTTTTGGGTTTGGACTGCAATTATACAAATTCAGTCTCTAGTTTACATCTAACATAGCCACAAGACCCTAGACTGTAGCAATTTTCTTTAAATACAACTTATCATCTTTCAGTCAGATTTGTTGTTTTTTTGGTTGGGTTTGCAGAAATCAGTCTTATTCCATAAAATACAAGTAAAGTAGAGGGTTGTTGTAAAGATTTAAGTAAGATAATGGGATAGCACTCTCATAAAAATGCAAGAGCTCCGGGTCATAGCGTATTGGACTACAGCTTAATTTGGGTTTGAAGATATTTTAGCTCGGGCTGCCAAAACAGAGAACAGTAGACTGAGAGACTTAACCAACAGAAATCTATTTCTCACAATTCTGGAGTCTTTTTTTTTTTTTCCTTCTTTTTTTAAATATATTTTTATTGGTTCAGAGAGGAAGGAAGAGGGAGAGATAGAAACATCAATGATGATAGAGAATCATTGATTGGCTGCCTCCTACATGCCTGCTACTGGGGATCAAGCCCACAACCAGGCATATGCCCTTGACCAGAATCAAACCCAGGACCCTTCAGTCCACAGGCTGACGCTTTACCCACTGAGCCAAACGAGCTAGGGCGATTCTGGAGTCTTGAAGTCCAAGATCAGGGCGACAGCAGATAAAATTCATTGTGATGATCCTCTTCCTGGTTTGCAAATGGCCAGCCATCTTCTCTCTGTGTTCTCCTATGGCAGGGAAAGAACAAGCTCTGACCTCATTCTCTTCCTATAGGGACACTAATGCCATCATGGGGGCCTGACTCTGATGACCACATCTAAATCTAACTTCCCCCCAAATACCACCATACTGGAAGTTAGGACTTCAACGTATGAATTTGGGGCCATAACAATATTCACTTCACTTATTGTGGGTTGTTTTTTTTTTTACAAATTAAAAGTTTGGTGTGTAGCAAGTCTGTTAGCACCATTTTTCCAGCAGCGTACGCTCACTTTGTGTCTGTGTGTAACATTTTTGTAATTCTCACATTTCTAATTTTTTTCATTATTATTATATTTGTTATGGTGACCTGTGGTCAGTGATCTTTGATATTACTATTGTAATTGTTTTGAGGTGCCACAAAGGCACCCATACGTTATGGTATATTCAATTGATAAACGTTGGGTGCATTCTTACTGCTCTACTGACCTGCCATTGCCTCAATTTTCTCCCGCTCCTTGGGCATTACTATTCACTGAGACACAAAGCATTAAAGTTGGGCTAATAATATCCCTACAGTGGCCTCTAAGTTTTTGTGTGAAAGGAAGAGTCACACATTTCTCATTTTAAATAAAAATGTAGAAATAATTAAGCTTAGTGAGAAAAACATGTTGCAAGCTGAAACTGGCCAAAAGCTAGGCCTCTTGCACCAGTTAGCCATGTTGTGAATGTAAAGAAAAATTTCTATTTTTTTTAAAGAAGATGTTCTTAAAAGAAATTAAAAGTGCTACTTCAGTGAACATATGAATGATAAAAAAGCAAAATTGTCTTGTTGCTGATAGGGAGAAAGTTTTGGTGGTCTTGCTACAACATTCCTTTAAGCCAAAGTCCAAAGTAAGGCCCTAATTCTCTCTTCAATTTTATAAAGGCCAGATTGAGTGGAAAGGAGCGGAAGAGACAGAGAGCGATAAATATTAATGTGCGAGAAACACATCAATTGGTTGTCTCCCACACATGCCCTGCAACCTAGGTATATGTGGGGAATCAAACCTGGGATCCTTCAGTCATGGGCTGACCCTCTAGCCACTAAGCCAACCCAGCCAAGATACAAACTTCATTTTTTATTTAAGAAATTACCACAGCTCCCCAATCTTTAGCAAACACTACCCTGATCATTCAACAACCCTCAACATTGAGGCAAGACCCTGTACCAGTAAAGAGTATATGACTCGCTGAAAGCTCAGGTGATGGTTAGCATTTTTTAATGATAAAGAAATTTTTAATTAAAGTATGTATATTGTGTGGGGAAGCACGGGACTTGACATTACTAAACAAATCTGAGCCCCTGGGTAGAATTACTGGAATCTTTATGTTTAGTCTTTAGACGTCCTTGCTTAAAGGACACTACAGATGCAAGTGTCTTCTCAAGGATGCTTACCCTACTGATAGTATCTAATAGTTAATTTTAATTCAAGCTGTTGTTACAATATTGTTACAATAAAAGCCTAAGGAGGCAGGCGAATGGGGCTGTTTGGTTTCTCTAGCCAGGCAGTCCCTTAGCCCTCTCTTTCACAGAAACATGTTTTAGAATAATCATTCATCTGTAGCTCAGGGTCTGCTGGTCAGCCCTGGCAAGTGGTACCCCATGTGAGGAGGAACGCAATGAGATGCGGCAGAAACCTGGAAAAAGAAAGTGCGCAGTAAGTCATTGGAGCCTGCTAGGGATTTCTAAGTTCGAGGGGGTTGTTTCTCAGCTAGGAAATTTACTATCTCTGTTATACTTCTTAAGAATGTGAGTATATTTTCCATGGAAAAAATAAGCCTGTTTGCCGAAACCGGTTTGGCTCAGTGGATAGAGCGTCGGCCTTTGGACTCAAGGGTCCCAGGTTCGATTCCGGTCAAGGGCATGTACCTTGGTTGCGGGCACATCCCCAGTAGGGGGTGTGCAAGAGGCAGCTGATCGATGTTTCTCTCTCATCGATGTTTCTAACTCTCTATCCCTCTCTCTTCCTCTCTGTAAAAAATCAATAAAATATATTTAAAAAAATAAATAAAAATAAGCCTGTTTCTGAAAGTAAGGGAGAAAAAAAGTTTTTCCTGTATTTGCCTAGGAAGCAAATATTTTATATATATTATTAAAATGGTTATGTTAGGTTAATCAGGAACTTGATTACTTAAAAGCTCATCTTCTTAATCATAAGAATTAAAGTTTTACTAGTTTATGTGATGTTTAATAATAAATTATTTAATACTGTTTAATAATATATAATCTTTTAGTCTAATGTATTTTACTACCTTCCCAGAGTTTGAATTTTAAGAAACTTTTCCTTGACCTAGAATTGGCTTTAGGTCATTCCAATGGGCCCTGGAATGCCTCAAGGATTTTCTTTCTCTCCTTATGAAGGAAAATTTTATACTTAAGGTATACGGGAAGCTCTGTCAAATAAGGAAATGATAATTATATTCTATTTATATATACATATTAAATAGATTCTAATATACTCTTACTTATAACTAATTGTTATTAGTTATAATATTGTGGAATATTGTGTTTTGCAGGACAATATTCCATGACATTTGCATTATAATCAAATCAATAACCATGTCATTTTAAATTTCTTCTCATTTAGACACAGTCTCTGTTTTGTTATGATGTATTTTTAAAAAAAGTTACATCTTCTGAGGGATCCCTAGAAAAGGACTCTGACATATTCAGATCATCTTCTTCAAGCTGGATAACTGTATAGAGTATCTGGATTTATAGAAATACTGATGGGAAAAATCAGGAAAAACAGAATTTGATTATAGGATTAAATGAACTAAAAATAATTATAGTTTTTATAATTATTGTTCTCATAGCAATGTGTTTGTTTGCATAAATCCAGTAAGAATCTGATTTCTTCATAACAGGGCATGAGTCAGTTTCCAATTGTGGTTTTATTAACCAAAACTTTACTGGAATGTCATGTCTGAGAGAGACATGCCAGGACTCTGGATGTCACCAGAAAGCTCTAAGGCAAGCATGTCAAACTCTCCGCCCGAAGGCTGCATGCCTCATTTATTTGGCCCGTGTTAACCTTTGAGTTTGACATGCTTGCTCTAAGGAACAAAGACTAACTTTTAAGCCGATAAGCACTTTGGATAAATAGCCTGGTACCTTGCTTGGTCACATGGTTCATGGCAGTCTTTCCAGGTAAAGAATGAAGGTTGCTTTCCTGAAAGATGGCATGAAAGGAACCTCCGACACCTGTGGAGACCTCAACTTGAGGAATACACCCCAATTATGTAGGTATTGCAGGCAAAGCCTGATGACAACTGTGTGGTGTGGCTTCTTTGCCCTAGGAGTAAACTTTCTTATGAGATTCCAGCAAAGCATATATTTTTTTAAATAGCCTATGTAATCAACTGTTATTCTTGTTATATTTATGCAAGTGATCAGGCTGAATTGTAACTAAACTTAATACAGTAAATAAGTTAATTTTAATTTAACTCTTTAATAAAAATAAGGGTAATTTTAGGGAGAAAAATCGTGTTTCAACAGGAAATTATTAGAACTGAAATAGTTGTGCATGTTTTTTTTTCCTTCTACCAGTCCATTTGTCATAATTATTACTGTTCTAACTTTTGCCCAATAATACTAAATTTTGTAACACAGTTTGTCTCCACCAGGTTACAAACCCTACTCACACCTAGGGAATATCACTTCCAGGCACCATTGCCACCTCATTCTATGTCCAGGCCTCATTGCTCATTGTCCCTCTGACAGAGAGCAAGGATCTCTTGGCTCTGAGAGAAACCTTCGACCCCTCATCAGCAGGAAGCAGTTTCAGAAGAGACCCTGTGTCCCCTTTCCCAGAAAGAATTCAGAGCCAGGATCCTTGAGGGGGATGGAGTAGGCAGTTAAACAGACATAAGCAGAGCAAGGACAATGGATCAACCAAAGGAGTAATAGATGGAACCTTGAGACTTCTCTCCACTCCAACCGCTCTGAAGCTGGCAATGGAGGAGCCTGTGCAGAACTGACCTTTAATTCTAACTAATTAGAAAGAATTTATAGTTTTAGCATAATAGAAGGTATAGAGATAAAGGAAAAAGAAAGTAAATTAACAAACTGAAGGGGACTAGGTAAGTTGCAGAGGGTCTGTGAAGAATTAGAGTTGAGGAAGTAAAAAAGGTGAGAAGGAATATAAAGAAAAGGTTATAAGAGGAAGAAAGGATATTAGAGTAGGAATACTTGAGAATAATTGTGAAAGTTGTAAGAATGTTTGTAAAAGTTATAGAAGGGTTATAAAGAGAAATCTTAAAAGGAAATTATAGGTATAAAGGATAGTAAATCTAATTAGAAAAATAAATCTAAAAAACTAATACAGAATTTCCAGTCTGTTAAAAGGAAAAGCTTTCTTTACAAAGGAATTTACTGCTATAGGATAAAGTTGATAGACATCAAGCAATTTACCTATCGTATTTTCCGGCATATAAGACGACTTTTTAACCCAGGAAAATCTTATATGCCCAGTCATTTTACACACCGGAAAATACGGTAATCAGAGGGGGAAATATAGGGGGCTTATAACCTGATAGAGCACCTGAATTAATCTAAAAAGTAATCATATTATTTTAAATCTTAGAACACATATACTTATGTGAATAGGGGGTTAAGTTTTTCTTAAAGTTTCCTTTTCAAGGCCTATGTGTGAAGCGATTGAGGAAGTAACTCAACTGTAAATCCAGCAAACAGAACTGATAAGCATGGTCAGACCAACCCACCAGGAGTCAAAACATCATCTCAGTAACATCATCTCATTGCCTGATGACTAATTATAATAGCTGACATCTATGCACCCCCAGGCCTGCTCGTAGCTACATTCCTCACCCTAGCCTCTTCCCCTTTATAATCCTATCCCCTACACCTTGTTAGAAGGCAGGATTTGAAGCTTGTAAGCACACTGTCTTCTTGATTGGTATGCTAATTCAACTAAAATAGACTGAATTGCCTGCCTGTTAAACTTCCAGGCAACTAAGAGTTAATCATGACCACTTCTTGTAAGTACTAAGGTACCCTATAAAGGACTGAGTCCATAAGAAGGTGAGATAGCAAGATTGTCATACTTTTTGATTGTGTGAATTTCTAATAATGTCATCAACCCCAAACCAGTACTTGCCATAATTAAGAAAATGGATAAGATTCAATGACTTGTGTATGCCCAATAGAAAAGATAACCCCAAAGGTTATAGTATCATTGTATTATAGTATCATTGCATTAATGAGCTTTTATCTAATTTAAAAATTTAGAATTATTATTTGACTTCTCAGTGGCATGCTTTCCAGGGCAGAATGTGCTAGCCAGATAAATTAAGTATCTTGCCTCTTGATTTAGTGTAAGAAAGTCCATGCCTGAGAGACAAATATTTTTTTAATGTGATACAAAATATGGTCTTTTAAAGAGCTGAAGGACAGATTCTAGATTATGCCCAATTGTTAATCCATGTGGACAGTCAGTTTTTTGCAGTCTAAACTTGTCTCAGTGAGCAGCTGCCTGTTTGTCACTTCTGTCAAGGAAAAATTATCCTTAACTTGATCGGGGAAAGAATGTTGTGTATCATAGGATTCACAACCTCCTTCTGGAAAGAAATCTGTGTCCCTAAAAATGTGTAAGTAAGGTTTTAATAAATGTATATAAGATTAAGAATTTCTGGGAAGTTAGTTGTCCAAACTCAACTCAATTTGAGTCTAAAGTATTCACCTTTAACCAGATATTCTTTACTTTTTATATCTACTCTACTCTCATTATGATTCTTTAACCTCGTTTTCTAAAAACAAAGAGAGAATCTTAGAATTGGTTTGCTAGAGGCCTTTATCTTGAAGCAAGATTATAATGAAGTTTTGATGGTCTGTTTAACTTCTTTCAATTTAAGGCCAATCTTGCCTGACCATGAGCCCTCCGGATTTTCCCGTTCTTATTTACAGCAACCGGCTTATTTTTTAAAAGACATCCTTTATATGTCACTTCTTTGACATCATTGTCTATCTAAGCAGTACATACCAGGAGCACATAAATCATACTTCAAACCATTCTCTCAACCTGAGGTTTTAGTACAAGCATTCCATGCCATATACATGGAATCTATTCACTCAAAAAAGTTCTGTATTTTTCTCCCCACTGGTCTTTCTTTCTTCATGCTTTTATCTGAACTTTCCTACCCCACTTTCACCTGTTAATATTTCATCTATAAATTGGAGCTCAAATGCCACCTATTATGTATAACTAATCCCTTCAGTCATAATTAATGCCTTCTTCTTCTCAAAATATATTAATTCACTCAGATATTTAACTATAGTCGTGTGCTGCATAATGATGTTTTAGTTAATGATGGACCACATATATGACAGTGCTCCCATAATATTATAATAGAGCTGAAAAATCTTATCACCTAGTGACATTCTAGCCATTGCAATATCATAACATAATGCTGGTGTAAAAAAAAAAAAAAAAAACACACAAAAAACCCTACTGTGCTGCCAGTCATATAGAAATTTCATAGTAAAGGGTTTACCAGACACTTTTACAGACATACACAAGCTCCATAAAAAGTTTGAAAACATGGACTCCAGCACCAAAAGTTTCTCATTAATAGACAGGACTGTTCTTGGTGCATTATCTGCTTACAAGCAAATCTATAATTTAAAAAAAAAAAGAAGAAAAGAAAAGAAAGAAAGAAAAGAAACAAACCTAGCAAAACTGCAAGGACACATTTTTGAAAAGAGTGACATCTCCTCAAGATAAGCCTCAGGCAGATCCTTTAGGCGGTATTCCAGAAGAAGGCATCCTTGTAATTGGAGATGACAGCTCCATGCATGTTATTGCCCCTGAAGATCCTCCAATGGCATACGATGTGGAGATGGAAGATAGTAAAAATGATGAGCTTAGCCCTGCATAGGCCTAAGCTAAGGTGTATGTTTGTGACTTAGTTTTTAATAAAGAAGTTTTAAAAAGTAAAATAAATAGATAAATAGAGAACTAAAAAATAGATAAATAGAAAAAAGTTATGATGTGAAAATATAAAGAAAAATATTTTGTACAGCTGTATTTGTGTTTTAACTAAATGTTATTATGAGTCAAGAGTTTCAAAATGTTAAAACATTTATAAAGTGAAAAAGTTACAGTAAGCTAACATTAATTTATTATTGAAGGAAGATTTTAAAAAATAAATGTAGCGCAGCCTAATCATAGCATGTTTATAAAGTCTACAGTTGTGGATAGCAATGTTCTATGCCTTCACACCTAGCACTCACTGACTGACTTACCCAGGGCAAATGCCAGTCCTGCAAGCTCCATTCATAGTAAGTGCCCTATATAGCTGTATCATTTATTATCTTTTATACTGCATTCTTACTGTACACTTTCTATGTTTATATATGTTTAGGTACACAAATACCATAGTGCTACAACTTCCTACAGTATAAAGTACCATAATATGCTGTACAGATTTGTAGCCTAGAAGCAATAGGCTATATACCATAGAGCCTAAGTGTGCAGCTACACAATCTAGGTTTGTGTAAGTGTACTCTATGATGTCTGCACAATGATGAAATAGCCTAACAACCATTTCTCAGAACATATTCCTGTCATTAAGCGGCTCATGACTGCAATGTTCATTAAAGAACTAATATATATCATACAATATTCTGAGCACTAAGAATACAATTCATGCCTTTACAGAGCTCATATTCTAGTGAGGACAGTAAATAACAAAAAAAAAGTACACAAAATAGTAAATAATACAATTTTAGAATCTAAAAAGTCCTAAGCTAAAAATGAAACAAAGGCTTTTCAATAAATGGTGTTGGGAAAATTGGACAGTTACATACAAAAAAAGAAACTAGATCACCAACTTAAACCATACAAAAGAATAAACTCAAAGTGGATAAAAGACTTATTAAATGTAAGTAGAAAAACTATAAAATCCTAGAAGAAACTAACTATAGGCTGTAAAATCTCAGACTTCTCTCCGAGCAATATTTCTGCTGATATATTCTGGAGGCAAGGAAAAAATGAACAAATGAAACCACACCAAACTAAAAAGCTTTTTTTTTTTAAACAGTAATTTAAAGTTTATTCCAGCTATAATGCAGGTTATTCTGACTTTAAGGTAGCATCACATGGCATACTTCTGAGTCCATCCTTGGGATATTTTATCTCGGTCTGTTTTATAGATCTGTGCAAGTGGGGTCATCTGGGTTTGGATCACATAGCAGTGAACAAACGGATTAAGGAACTTTAGAAATGGTTAATGCAGGAGATCATTGTGATCTTAGACTATCGAAACAAATGCTGCCATTACTGTTAGTATTTGGATGATAAATTCTTGCTGTAAATGCAACCTTAAGTGGTTTGAAGGGGTAGTCTGTAGGAAAACGAATTGTCAAAAAGAATACATCGCCTTAATATGGGCTGTCATTAGGTCCCATAATTGTGGCTTGCCAATGAAACATCTTTCCCAACTGGACCTGCAGAACATTGTGTGGGAGGGTCACGGGCCAAATCACTAAGTTCCTTATTAATCCGTTTCAGTGCCACAGTCTGTGCTTTGCCTCTCGCTCCTCACTATCTCAGTGTGTGCTCAAGTTCCGGCCAAAACTCCTGATTATCCCAGTGGCAGGGAAGGATTGACTCTTCGTCTCACACTGACTCTTCCAGGCCCAGATGCTTGGTATTAAAGGGGATCTCGGGATAACCTGGAGTCTGGCTTACAGGAGCTGACCAAACTAAAAAGCTTTTGTACAACAAAATAGACCAACATCAAAATAAAAAGGAAGTCTGCTGTATGAGAGGACATATTTGCCAAAGATACTTCTGGTAAGGAATTAATTTCCAAATTATATAAACAACTCACACACCTCAACACCAAGAAGACAAACAATCCAATTAACAATGGGCAAAGGACCTGAATAGAGACTTTTCCAAAGAGGACATACAGACATATGGAAAAAATGCTCTTCACCAATCATCAGAGAGATGTAAATTAAAACCGTAATGAGATCATCTTACACCTGCCAGAATGGCTACCATCAATAAATCAACAAACAAGTGCTGGCGATGACGTGGAGAAAAGGGAACACTGGTGCACGCACTCTTGGTGGGAATGCAGACTGGTGCAGCCCCTTCTGGGAATATATCTTAAGAAACCTGAAACACCACTTTGAAGGAATATACGCACCCCTATGTTCATAGCAGATTAATTTACAATAGCTAAGATCTAAAAACAGCCTAAGTGCTCATCAGTAGGTGAGTGGATAAAAAAACAACTGTGGTACATTTACACAATGTAATACTACAAGGCCATAAAAAAAAAAGGAAGTCTTACCTTTTGTGACAGCATGGATAGACCTAGAGATTATTATGCTAAGTAAAATAAGCCAGTTAGGGAAAGACAAATATCATATGATCTCACTTATTTGTGGAATCTAATGAACCTAATAAACTGATGAACAAAAAAACAGAGGAATGGATACATGGAACATACTGACAGTTGTCAGAGGACAGACGGGAGAGGGAGACTGATGAAAGAAGGTTAGGGGATTAGCCGAAGAACATATATGCATAGCCCACAGACACAGACAACAGTGTGGTGATGGCAAGAAGGGGGTCTGGCACTGGGTGGAGATGGGCAAACGGGAGGTGAGGGGTGGGAAGGGGGAATGGGAACATCTGTAATAGTGTCAATAATAAAGTTAAAAAATGAAACAAAGTAGATAAAACGAAGTTCAGGGGTGAGGTAGATGGGAATGTTTTTGGTAGGACTTGACGAACAAATAGAAAGGTGATATTTGAATAGTGAACTGAAGAAAGTAAGCAAATCTGTAATTGGACTTTTGGGGCAAATAATCCAGGCTCAGATTAGAGCAAGAGTATAGGCCTTTTGGTAGAAATGAGCTTGACAAATTCCAGGTAATTCAGCTTTCACCTACTTATTATATACTATTCTTGATAAAGAAATCAGCCACTGTAATAACAAAATGTCGCAAATCCTTCAGTGGGAAACATAAATCAATATCTTTAAGAAAGTGATACATGATGTTTTATTCAATAGACACCATGGCAGCTTTGCAAATATGTAAATAGTACTCTTTAAGGAAAACATTTTGAGGCTTATGTTTTATTTTATGTCTGGAATATCAGCCTTTTATAAATCTAATGGATCTCCTCCACCTTCTGAATATCATAATTTTTTAACATGGTCTAACAGTACTGAGTGGTAACTTTTTATAAAAGAAAATTTATAATTAGGTGATGAAGAGACAGAGGTGTGACTGCTCTCTTCATTTTCTTCCTACATGAAGATTTTAATAAATTACAGAATACCATTTAAAATTTTAAGTCCATTCACATTTTTTGCCCCAACTTGTATTATAGTTAGTTATGGAAGTATATCTCTCTATGGAGTCATAAACTTCCTGAGATCAGGGGCCATGTCTCATTTATCTTGGTAGCTGCTTCCCTATTATACACTACTAAAGGCCCGGTGCACAAAATTGGTGCACGGGGGTGGGGGGGTGTCCCTCAGCCCAGCCTGCACCCTCTCCAATCTGGGACACCCCAAAGGGATATCCAAATGCCCGTTTAGGCCCGATCCTGATGGGATCGGGCCTAAACGGGCAGTTGGACACCCCTCTTACAATCTAGGACTGCTGGCTCCCAACCGCTCAACTGCCTGCCTGATTGCCACTAATCACTTATGCCAGCCAGCCTGACCACCCCCTAACCACTCCCCTGACAGCCTGATCAATGCCTAACTGCTCCCCTGCCAACCTGATTGCCCCTAACTGATCTCCCCTGCCAGCCTGGTCACCTGTAACTGCCCTCCCCTGCAGGCCTGGTCGCCCCCAACTGCCCTCCCCTGCCAGCCTGGTCACCCCCAACTGCCCTCCCCTGGTGGCCTGGTCGCCCCTAACTGCCCTTCCCTGCCAGCCCAATTACCCCTAACTGCCCTCCCCTGCAAGCCCGGTCACCCCTAACTGCCCTCCCTTGCCAGCCTAGTTGCCCCTAACTGTCCTCCCCTGCAGGCCTGGGTTCCCCCCCAACTGCCCTCCCCTGCAGGCCCAGTCCCCCTGAATTGCCCTCCCCTGCAAGCCTGGTCCCGCCAACTGCCTTCCCCTGCAGGCCTGCTCTCCCACAACTGCCCTCCCCTGCCAGCCATCTTGTGGTGGTCATATTGTGTCCACATGGGGCAGCCATCTTTGACCACATGAGGATGGCCATCTTGTGTGTTGGAGTGATGGTCAATTTGCATATCACCTCTTTATTATATAGGATCATGCAGAAGAGTTATTCTCAATACTTACTGGTTGAAAAAAATGAAATCTATGTATATAAAAACCAACCGTTGAGAATGACTGGTTGCTATGATGCACACTTAGGCCGACCAACCCTCCTAATCGGGGCAGGCTGGCCGGACACCACCTGTGCACAAATTCGTGTACTGGGCCTTTAGTACATATATGTGCCTTCTATAACGAAAGGCTTTGCAACATTAAGATTCTAAATTTACTTCCTTTTTTAAAAAAGATAATTAATAGTAAGTAGTTTTACAAAGGCTGTTTTCTTCATTACCATTGACTCAGAATTTAGCAATCTTGGCCTATAGTAGGCTAACAAATACCTTTTGAATATTGTGCAAAACTTCTCCAACAATTCAGCCAATTAAATATTGGTATTCAAAGCAATCAACTCAGGAGTCCATTTGCTTTTTCTGATTCAACACTTGCTCAAAAAATTCTTGAAAAAAAATTGACTTCTGAATAAGATTACAGGTTTCACAAAAAAGTCATATCAGCTTCTTTATAGACACAATTGGTTATTGACCACTCAGAGCCACTAACTCTAAATTCCAAAAAAAATAAACTACTATCTTCTATGGCAGAATCCTATCTAATAAAAGATTAATATGCAAATTGACCATCACTCCAACACACAAGATGGCCGCCCCCATGTGGACACAAGATGACTGCCACAAGATGGCTGGCAGGGGAGGGCAGTTGTGGGAGATCAGGCCTGCAGGGGAAGGCAGTTGGGGGGACCCAGGCCTGTAGGGAGGGCAGTTTGGGGGGATCAGGGCTGCAGGGGAGGGCAGTAGTGGGGAGGAAGAGTCCTGCAGGGGAGGACAGTTGGGGGGAACCCAGGCCTGCAGGAGAGGGCAGTTAGGGGTTACTGGGCCAGAAGGGGAGGGCAGTTGAGGGCAACTGGGTTGGCAACAGAGGGCAGTTAGGGGTGACCAGGACATCAGGAGAGGACAGTTGTGGGTGACCCGGATGGCAAGGTAGGGCAGTTAGGGGTGACCAGGCTGGCAGGGGAGGATAGTTAGGGACAATCGGACCGGCAGGGGAGCAGTTAGGCATCGATCAGGCTGGCAGGGAGTGTTTAGGGGTGATCAGGCTGGCAGGAAGAAGCGGTTAGGGGCAATCAGGCAGGCAGGTAGGCAAGCAGTTGGGAGCCAGCAGTCCTGAATTGTGAGAGGGGTCCCAGATTGGAGAGGGTGCAGGCTGGGCTGAGGGACACACACCACCCCCATGCATGAATTTCATGCACCAGGCCTCTAGTTACTATAATAAAGTAATAGCTGAGGAAGTGTTCAGACTTAAATAGAAATGTGTTTATTTGATGTTAAATTCAGATTTTAGAAACAATTATCAATGCATTAATGAGGAAATCAACTCCTGTGTAATGTATCGATGTTGTCAATAGAAAAGTTTCAACAAAATTGCTGAGCCTCCAGATTTTATTGAATAATGTAACTGTTTTAAAGTGTATATTATTAACACAGTTTCTAATATTCTCTCTGACCTTTACTAACTCAAGATTCATTTCCCTTTATTTGAGGAGTATCACAGCCATTTCCTTCCCTCCTCAAGAATCACAGAGCCTTGTCTACTAACCATAGGGTGATGCTTGGGAAAGCCCTCTGGTTGTACTCATGTATAAATATTAAAAGCCTGTAATGTTGATGAATTATAGAAGTAGGGTGTGATGGTGGCTCATGCATATTTATCTCCTTTCTGAAATACGGTTCTTAATCATGGCAACATGTTGGCTTTTTTTTCTTTTTCCAATTCTGCATCTGTGGCCTTTGTTTCTACCATAAAAAAATCTAAGTTCTAATAGTCATGTTATCAACATGCAATATATTCTAAAGTGTATGTGCGATCCCACTGTCTATAGTATCTCAAGGGTCATTATCAATTCTCAATCATCAAATTTGTGTGTAACAACCGAGTATGCCCACAATTGTTGCCTTTTCCATCCACCAGATATTTCTTAATCGGATAACAAATCAGGTTGAGTTTAGTCAAGGGACTCATTTCCCTCCTGCAGTGACTGCATTAGCTGTCACAACTGGAGCTAAAGTCATGTACTTTGGGTCACATTTTCCTTGATCCAGTTCTGTTCCTGCCTCTGGCAATATCCTCAGCTGTGATTATTATAACTACCCCCAGGTGACAGAATTTAGCATTTCATTTGAAGGGGGGCGGGGGGAGGCAGTGAAAAGGGATAGAAGGCTTAGTATTGGTGTAATGTTTATGACATTTGCAAGTACCATACAGCTAAAAGAACAAACATCATTGAATCCTGCCTGCCTGGGATAAAGGCCATCACTCAGGCAACAGTGCATTAACAATTCCTTTTTCTCCCCCAGTAATTTGAGTCACATTGGGAAAAAAAAAAAAGGTTGCAGTTATTTCAAAGTTTTTGGTAACCTCAGTTCTGTTGAATGCTATGTTAGTGTTCTTTTCACGATTCCCTTTGTACCTTATTCCTTTCCAGATCAAGGAGAAATCAATCTTTAAAAACATTTTTTTCAAGACTGCCATTTATTCTGTAATTCAAAACAAAAAGAAAATCATTTACAGAATCTGACATATCATCTAAGAAGAAAAAGGCTAATTTCTCTAAAAACATAAGTTATTTGTTTTTTTAGTGAACCCAATATAAGTTCACATACATGCACCGAATCAGTTTGTAAATAATGTGAATAAAGAGTCTTACAGTTTAAAGTAAAAAATGTCCTCACATCTGAGCACAGCACATCTGCATTACAGTGTGTGCTGAGTTCTAACGGTGCTGCCAACAAGGGCTCCATGGCACAGGTTTGCTCTTCATTGTATTGGCAGGATCCTTCCCTCCTTTACACAAATCCACCATCTTTTTCTGGAGAGTATTTTTGGGAAATGTTGACCTTCTTTACAAGCTTTAAATGACTGCAATATGCTGTTAGATCTGCCAGGAAAAGGAGTTGTGAAGCAGGTAAAGAAACACCTGTGGGGATTGTGCTACAGCCCTGACGTCCTAAAGACACATCAACAACTCGAATTCAGTTCAAAATTCTAAACCAGTTTAATGTGCAATGACAGATAGGATTTTAGAAAACGTTTGCTTTTGTTTGTGTGGAATCCACCCACCTACCTCGCAGGCCCGGAGGATGCTAGAGCCCCTTCCCGTTTATATCTGTGTGCATGCGTTCACAATTTGACCCCCTGCAAAGGAGCTAGTAAATGTTCCCAAGCCACCCTGGAGACAGCTCAGTGAAAAATGAGGATTTGGCATGTTACTTACAGGTCAATTTGAGAACAAGAGCCAAGGGGTGAAATCAGTGAGGCTTTTCTCCATCTTTTGATACTTTTTGACCCTCTGCTGAGTGCCCTCAAGGTCAAAAGCCAGCGTTGCAGCAGCAACCTCTCCAGCACTATGCTGACACTTAAGCAAGCCTGAGGATCTGGGTTAGGGGCTGGGGGAAATTCCTCCTGCCACTAAACTTTTCAGAGGTTTTAGACAAAAAGGGAAGCCCAAAATATGACACTTTGCCTGAGCTCTGCTTAATTCTGTAGTACATTTCACTCTGAGAGTTATAGTTGCTATAAACACCACAATGGTTTTGTACATGCAAGCTGTGTCCTTTTAATGACTTCACGATATTCACAGGGTATGTTTTCTTTACCTTGTGAGTATAAGCAACATTGTGTCTAGTGTAGACTAAACAGGTAAAGTTTCTTAAATACTTGTTGTTCCGTCTTATAAGAAAATTGAATATTTGGAAGCTAAAAGGTCTTTAATTCCTACATTGGTGTTGGTTTGGACTTTGACTACAGCACGTGTATATGACTGGTTTACACAACAGCCTGAATTATGGGCAGGAGGAAGGTGGTGGTATAAATATGAAGCATTTTATTTTCCCACTCAAAGCTGCTCAAAATCCTGTAACAGATTAAATGCCAATGCTCTTACAATGGTCTAACATGACTGCATCATCCCACCCTCCCCTCCTCGCCCTGGCTACCTGTCTGCTCTCCTCTCCCACGACTGACCTCCTTGTTTTCCATTCAACATGACAGTCATGCTTCTTCTACAGGATTTGGTTCAGCTGTTCCCTCTTCCTGGAACGTTATTTGACTAACTCCTTTTATCTTTAAATCCCATCCTCTCATTGAGATCTACCCTGACCATACTACTTAAAGATGAAATATCTCTTCTCATCAAATACTTGATTTCCCTCACCTTGCACTATTTTTGGGGGGCCATAGCTCTTTTCACCTTTTAAGATAGAATGCAGCTTAGAGAAACATCAATGTGAGAGAGACACATCAGCTGGGGGCAGGGAGCGAACCTGCAACCCAGGTACATGCCTTTAACCAGAATGGAACCCATGATTCTTCCATGTGTAGGGCAATGATCTAACAACTGAGCCACACTGGCCAGGGCTCAAGTTACTTATTTTTATATTTCTTACTAGTATTTATTATCTTCTCTTACTGCAATGTAATGGACCTTTGTTTTGTCCTGTGTTTCATCCAAATCACCCAGAACAGGTCAGTGTCTAGCATATGCTCGATAAATGGATGATTTCTCCTATCCTTTAACCAGTTAACTGCCATGCATTCAAAACGAAAACCATCCCCACACGCCACGATATTTTGAATTTAATTAAAAAAATCAATTTGTAAACAAGAAAAAGAATCAATTTGCAATGAATATTATAAAAATAATTATATTACTCACGATTCGGGTGTTCTTGAATATTTTCAGCTGAAAATTCTCACGAAAAGTGATTTTAAGGTAAAATAAAAGATTAAGCCAATGTAATACATTTTAAACTTCCAATCTTATATTCTTTATGTCCAAAATTTACTATTATTCAGCCTAAGAGATTTTGATTGAGGGTATGGTAGTTTACTTTTCAGTCTTGTGATGGCCAGGTTTTGTTTGTTTTGTTAGTTGCTTTTATCCCTGGGTATTTTATTCTTTTAATTCAATGATATACAGTTTTATGGGTCAACCTGGTTAAGCTACAGTCACCAATTATCCAATCAGACACTAATCTAGGTGTTGCTGTAAAGGTATTTTGTAGGTATGATTAAAGCCTATCATCAGTTTACCTGAGCAAAATTATCCTGGATAGTCCGGATGTGCCTGATTGAATCAATTGAAAGGCCTTACAAGGAGAACTGAAGTTTCCTCTAAGAAGAAGAAATTTGACCTGTGGAGAGTAGCTTCAGGCTGTGCCCGATTGCTTCAGTCTACACGTCCAGACAGCCTGACCTCCAGATTTCAGCATTGCCTCATTATCATGTGAGCTAATGCCTTTCATTAAGCCTCTTAATGTATATCTTCTACTGGTTCTGATTCTCTGGTATAACATTGACACATACACCCCTATATAGCCGACCTCCTTAAATATGGTGAAGCCACTGGAGCAGAAATCAGGGAAAAGGTACAACGCATATATTTTTTCTTATTTTAAAAACCTACTAGGTGTTGTGGTTTTATTTTATTAGCAATCACTGGTTATTAATACACTAGAGGCCCAGTGCATGATTAAATCATGCACGTGTAGGGTCCCCTACACGCTTTTGCTTTCAATCGCGGGGGAGCTGGGTGCCTGTCCGCTGGTGCACCAGGCCTTTTCAGAAGCCTCTGCCGCGGCGGAGGCTTCTGAAAGGCCTGGTGCACCAGCGGACAGGCACCCAGCTCCCCCGCTTTTGATGCTCCATGGCCGGATGTGAGCTCGCTGCCCCAGAGGCCCCTTCTGTGCCGCAGCACAGCCATGGTGCAGACACTGAGCTCGCGCTGCAGCTGGTGACGCGAGCTCAGCGTCCCGCCGGCCCAATCGGCCACCCCGGCCACCCCGGCCACCCCGAGTCCTGCCCCCCAGAGCCTCCTGGCCAATCGTGGGCATAGCGAAGGTACGGTCAATTTGCATATTTGTCTATTATTAGGTAGGAGAATTAATACATAACCAGTGAGGCAGACTGAATAGTTAATTGCTGCATGGAACACACACCATAATTTTTGGGTTCAGAACAGAAATCTCTCTTCTGCATATTTCTAAGGAAAGGAGATGTGATCTGGTTTGACATTTCTGGACCATGTCACTGTCCTCAACAAATATTTGCCTTGTAGCCTCTTGCTTCTGGGTTTTCCTCAACTGGAAGGCTTTCCACTTGGGTGAGGTACTACAAGATGGGCCAAGCCTTAGTATTTTTGTGTCACCCACCTTAAGTTTATACATCTTGGACTCACCCCATTGTGGGAGGGCCATGCTGTATCCGCTCTTCACCTGCTCATCTTTCTGCAGTCTTTTTCTGCTCAAATATACGCAGGGAAAATCCCAAGTTTGCTGTCAAGATCCAACTTGAGAACATGTTGCTATTCTATGTATCTCACAGCCATTACTGATCTCCAGAAGGGATTTTCTTGGCAACCTACTTACTTGGCTTAGAGTGGGGTTATGGAGTGCAAACACACAGAAGAAAGAGAAAAGTCACAGCAATTCTTCTGTAGACCAACGATTCCCAACTATTGCTGTTATTAAGCACATAGAGCTCAGAATATGAATATGTAGACCTGGATGGAAAGTCATGGTAATGATGTGATAACATTAGGGCCAATTCTGCAGCCTCTTAATAAATCCTGAAGAGATATGCAGCAGGAGTGGTATTGGGGCTCACTTTAAAATATGGCCAATCTGTGCCATTTTTGTTCATTTCTGCCATTTGAGTTATAATCCATTAGCCAAATTTCTAGGTAACAGGGAAAGTCTCACTAAGCACCTTATTACAAGACTCGTCCATAATTAAAGATGAAGGAAATTCTGAAATATACTACAATACAGATAAACCTTGAAAACATTATGCTATGTGAAATAGACCAGAAAGGAAAGGGCAAGTATTGTATAATTGAACTTATAGGAAGTACATAGAATAGTTAAATTCATAGAGACACAAAGTAAAATAGTGATCTTCAGGTGCTAGGGGAGGAGAAGAATAGGGTGTTAATGTTTAATGGATAGAGTTTCTGTTTGGGATGATGAAAAAAAGTTCTGGAGATGGATGATGGTGATGGTTGCACAACAATTTGATTGTACCTAATATCATTGAACTGTACACTTAAAATAGTTAAAATGGTAAATTTTATGTTATACATATTTAATCAAAGGCAGGAGAGAGACAGAGAGAGAGAGAAAGAAAGTGAGATTCATTATAAGGAGGTAACATCTCTGAATTTTAGTGCTTTGTTTAGTGTGTTAAGAGCCATACCATAACCTAAGAAGATTTCACAGCAATTTAGCTGCTTTCTTTGTATGCAGCAGAAATAATCATCACCAACCAGGGATACTTGAATCATTAAAGTTACTATGTGCTACCAATGTATATATGGTAAATACTAGAGGCCCGGTGCATGAAATTCATGCACTTGGAGGGGGTTCCTCAGCCCGGGAGCCCTTGGGGGATATCCAACTGCTGTGGAGGCAGGAGAGGCTCCCGCCACCACCACTGTGCTCACCAGCTGTGAGCCCCACTTCTGCCTGAGCGACATTCCCCCTGTGGGAGTGCACTGACCACCAGGGGGCAGCTTCTGCATTGAGTTGTCTGCCCCCTGGTGGTCGGTGCACCTCATAGTGACCAGTTGTTCCACCGTTCGGTCATTTTGCCTATTAGCCTTTTATTATATAGGATTGTTTGTTGGAATTAAAAAAAAAGGTTTACCCATTAAGAACTTGATTTTGAATGATATATTACTTTCCTGTGGCTACCATAATAAATTGCCACAAATTGGGTGGCTTGAAACACCAGAAATGTATTCTTTCGCAGTCCTGAAGACTAGAAGTCTGAAATCAGAGCATTGTCAGGGCCACCCTCCCTACAGAGGCTCTAGGGGAAAACAGGTCCCCTGCTTCTTCCAGCTTCTGGTGATGGCCAGTATTCCTGGCTTGTGCCTCTGTCACCTTCTCCAGTGTTGTCAATTCCTTCTGTGTTTCTCTCTATTATAAGGAAATTTGCATTAACCCTACCAGACCGCTGTACCGATTTTTCGGTAATTTCCGAATCTGCCGCTATACCGCTGTACCTAATTTTCGGTACTTTCCCTGGTATGTGAAAAAAAAATGCATCACAAACTAAAAATAACCAACCAATCATGGTCAAACCTCATGGTTAGCCATTGCAAATGTCTGCCCCCATGTGTTTGAATTGACTTTGTGTGGTTTGACGTGAAAAAATTCTGAAAATTCACAATGAAACGAGCGGCTGATGAACCAAGCACTTCAACAGGAAAGCGAGGTAGGTCTAGGCTTATCACAGTCCAACAGGTGATTGATACTTTGGTTGATTCAGACTCTGAGGTGGAATATTGGCACTAGATGAAAGGTAGACCTATTCTCTACAATGTCTCCAAGTTCCATCTTATTCTAACCACTTGTTTGCATGTAACTAACATTTTTCTATATCATGTTGATTTTTTCTCTTTAATGCTCAGGAGCCCAGGTATAGGGGACAGTTAGGTTCAGGGCCTCAGGTCTGCTAGGGTTAAATTTAGCATTTACCAGATAATCCACTATTGTTTCCCCATCTCAAGATCCTCAATTTATGTACATCTACAAAGACCCTTTTTAGATAAAGCAACAATCACGTTACAGTGAATAGCACCTAGATGCATTTTGGTGGTGGTGGTGGGAGGGGAGGGCGCACCATGCAGCCCGTTACAGATTATTATGTATAGATTATATATATTGTTAACCTCAAATTATATTTTTAGAAGTAACACTTGGGAACATGTCATTGAAATTATCTTTGAACTGGACTCTTGGCTTCTTACCATTGCCCTCTTATTATCTCTTGTCAATATCACAGAGAGCATGATTGTTTTAAAATATAAGTGAAAGCCTGTCTCTTTTCTTTTTTTGCAGAAAACTGTTCAATGATGCCTATACTATCCCACCCCCAGGCTTGCAAAGCATAAAAACCAGGGTGTTTGTGTGTCAACTAGTCCTACAAGATCTGCTGCTTTCCTCCTCTTTATCTTTTTTGGCCTCATTTCTCAATAACCTGACCCTCATCCAATGTGCGACAGACAGCATTCATTGGTTTGTTTGCTGTTCTCTGAGCTTGTCAGACATGTTCCCATCTTTATATTCACTACTCTTTCTGCTTTTTTTTTCTAAAATGTTTACAAGGTTTGCAAATTCCCTTCCTAAATCTTTGCTGAAGCATCACCATTTCAGTGAGGCTTACATTATTTTTTCTCCAAACTGCTCAGCATCTTCTAATATAGTATATAGCTTGCTTGTTAATTTTCTATACTATGTATTTCATCTCACAAATTGGAAAACTCTTGGAAGGCAGGGATTTTTGACAGTTTTGTTTACTACTGTCTCCCTAGCGACAAAACCATTCCTGACACACATGAGTTTCTCAATAAATGTTGGTTGAATGAATAAATCTGTAAAGAACTCATCCATGTATGTATTGTTCTCAATTGTATGTAAATGTTGAAGAAAGCATATAAACAGATACAAGTATTTCCATTTTATTGTACTTTTGACTAAGTTTAACATAAGACAGCATTCTAGTTAATGTGGTAATGTGTTCTATAGTGTTCTAAATATGTTAATAAGAGAAGTATCTTGATAAAATGAAGTATGCAATAATTTAGAGAGAAAGGGAACTGCTTAGAGAACGTTCAAGTAGAAGGCATAAAAGGGGAATTTGAATCATAAAGATAATTTGGTTTAATGCTTTAACATAAATTATAGAAATGTCTTTTTTTTATATTTTTCTTTTTAGTTTTCTTAATTCTGAGTCAGAGGAGGCAGATGCACCAGACAATAATGATAACCAATGCCTTCCATTTCCTGTCCAGTTGCATCCTGGAGCTTCTTGTTCAAATTACAGATGTGACTAAAATAAGGTGACCAGACGTCCCACTTTTGGCGGGACAGTCCCGATTTTTAACAATTTGTCCCGCATCCCGCGGCGTTTTAAAAAAGTCCCGATTTTTGGAAAGAATGCACGACAAGCTAGGGAACAGAAGGAGAACAGGAAGGGAATAGACGGTTTTCGGCGGCCATGTGACTATTTAGCCAGGATAGGAGTTTTATATTATTTTTGTTAATTTTATAATGTTAAACTTTAATAATAACAAATAATTGTTGAGAACTGATTATCAAGAACTCCTTATCAAAGTTCGCATTGTTGATCAGTTGTTAGAATTCGACCACCATTGTTTGGACTTAATGAACAATGGCATTTTTTGGGATTGGCAACGACGAAAACATTTTGTAACTGTCTCTCAGATGATACACATCATACTGCGTGCTAGTAAGCTAGTTAAACAAGTGATGTCATTACAAATCAGCTATTCAGATAATTTAGGTAAGTAATTTATTTATTTATTTCATAAATACATAAATTTTCTTGAATTTAGCAGACAGTACTCGTATTATTTGTATTTTATAGTGGCGGCAAAAAGTCTAGCGCCGGCCTTGAAAGTGACACTTACGACTTACGTTATGGCAAATTCATGACCTTTTAAACAACGACAGCAATCTACTAAAAAAAAAATTCACTCAAATGAGAAATATGCCAAAGAATAAAATAATACTATACATAATTTTTTATTTATTATATTTGTAAATTGTACTTATGTTGAAATTTAAAAAAATATATTACAATACTATTTTTGCATTCTATGAAAATTTTTGTTGCTCCATATAGACCAAATTTTTAATCAAGAACACCACCCCCCCACCCCCGTCAATGGTGTCCCGCTTTACCAATGTTAAAATCTGGTCACCTTAGACTAAAAGCTATTGTCCACATGGAAAAGGGATGTAGTCTATAGCAATTCCTTCTTCCTGGGACTGGGTTTAGATAACAGCACAAATACCTTTGTGAAAGTTAACTCATACCACCAAGATGCAAAGAAATTAATTGGAATAATTATTTTTTGATGGGCAAATAGGAAGGACATAAACACTAGCTTTCCCTGCTTTTCTCAAGCTCCGTATCAGTGTTACAGATCTTTAGTATCTGATTTAGGTAGGCAGTAACAATGCATAGTGAGGAAGGTTGCTGTATTGAGAAGGAAAACCCCTATTTTGTAAAACTACTGTTTGGAATTTTCTGCTGTTGTTTTAGACAGACTCTTGTTCTAAAAAAATAACTTTGTTTAGCCTGCTTGAATAATGAGAAAGATAAACTTAGCTGCCTGACCTTGTAGGCCAGACACTAGATATGCCCATAATCTCAATGCCATGCCAGGTGTACTTTTTAATTGGATAGAACTGTGTTGTTTTCAAGGCCAGCAGCGAGATAACCACTAAGTGCACATAGGGCTGGCTCTTTAATAAAAAGGGAAGTTCTGCTTGTAGCTTTGCTTAGAATTTGAATTCATTTTCTCTAAGCCCACCGCGGTGAATAAAGTAAGTCTCTCCAAACTCTCCTCCTGCATTGTTTGATTGATCCGAATCTCTGTAACAGTATTGTGTCTATCTTTGCAATTCAGCTAAGGATGTTAAGGAGGTCTTTTTAAAAGCCCATTAACTACATGGCAATTGTGTGTGTGTGTGTGTGTGTGTGTGTGTGTGTGTGATTTTTCCATTTATGTGTAAAGAGCTCAGATAGCTGTCAGATAGTGTTTCTCCATGGGCTTACAATAGCTGAAGTCATGCAGAGCTTTGAAAAACCTGAAGAGGTTAGCAGAGGGTGAAGGTGAAAATTTGGGGATCAGCCTATATTTTGAAAAATGCTTTTCTATGGAAGAAAGAACATAACCATAAAAAAAAAAAAAACCAATATTCACTAAGCTCCTTCTTCAAGCACTACAAATTGATTCACGGCCAATGAAATAGTGTTGAAATACGTTTGGTGGCAACAGAAAAAAAAATATTGAAGGAAGAAGCATCCATTCCTGTGATACCTTTTTTAGAAGAAAAACTAAATTATTTCCCAAAGGAAAACAATAAACTATTCATCCAGTTAATTGCCCAATTCTTCTAAATTCAACTATAAATAAATCCAATTTCAATATCAAATTACCAGTGCTCACTATGGATACTGTATTGTTTTAAAGTCAATATGCAGTGTGGTCAAGGTGAACGTGTTACCTGATGTTTCCTCTGTTAAGGCAATCCTAGTGTTATCAGTGGAAGTGGATGTCCTCTTTTCCACTGGGTGCTGGGGTGGGGTCCTTACAATAGCTCTAGAAAAAGAATTTTCTGAGGCTCATATGGGAGATTGAGTAATTTTTATTTGTGTGTAATTACACCCCTGGGTTTCCAAAGTCTCCTTTCCCTTAATCCAGTCCTGGAAGAAGTTTAGCTGGGGATTCAGCAGAGCTAGAAGCAAAGCCAGAGTCTAGTTTCCGTTCCATGTTGGAATAGGGTCCAGTACAACATCAAGGTAGTTACAGTCAATTAGACCATTGTGTGAGGTCCATACAGCTCTGAGCCAACCAAGATGTGATTAAATTCTCAAATCTTCCTGTGTTTGCAGTGGCCATGCTTACTCTGGCCACTGACCTGTTCCCAGGTGTAACTGACAGAAAGGTACCTTCCCTGTTTCACCCAGACTTTACTGGACATGTGTCTGTTCTCCCCTGACCAGTCCCTTCCCCCAGCGATCTGTGGGGAATAGACCAGTGGCTTCCTGGGGAGTGTTAAAGTGCAGTTTCCTGGCAAAGCTGCCCAGGTGGCATGCTTATAACATTTGACCTTCCCTTTGCTCCTTGCCTGTTATTATTAACTAGGCTAATTACCATGGTATCACTAGAATAATAGTTCCTCTCTTTCACTTATTAATATCCTATCAAGGTAGAATAACTGATCTGACCTGTGTGCTTAAGATTATGATCTGGGCATGCTGTGGCTCAACCCTCCCTCTTACTTCATATGGGGACCCAATCAAGCCACAGGAAACCTACATTCTCTTTTACTCCTCCTTGATGTAAATGGTGCATGGGTATAGTCCATCCCATAGATAAGTTTACAGGGTGTAAATCTGTATAAATATGGATTTAACATTAAGGTATCTCACTATTGTCACATGCCTACATTCTCCTGTATCAGCACCCTCAGTAATCAAAGGAGGTATTTTTATCTCCATTTGCCTGACTGATTTATCTTTTGTTTGTTTGTTTTAATCTTTATTGTTGAAAGTATTTCATAGGTCCTCCTTTCCCCACACTATTAACCTCTTCCAGCCCGCTCCTCTCTGTCCCCATCCCAGACCTTCACTACACCATTGTCTGTGTCCATGGGTTATACATACAGCGTATATGCATACAAGTTCATTGGTTATCTCTTTCCACCCCCCTCCCCTGCCTTCCCTCTGAGGTTCAACAGTCTGTTCATGCTTCCATGACTCTGGATTTTTTATCATCAGTTTATTTGGTTCATTAGATTTCACATATGAGTGAGATCATGTGATACTTATCTTTCTCTGACTTGCTCTGACTGATTTATCTCTCAAGTGGTTTAGAGCACAGAAGAGGATAAACAACTCTTTTAAACCTCAATACCAAGTTGTGTTTTTATTTACTGAGGCTTAATTTATAAAACATTAGGACTTTACCTATAAATAATATGTGTAACAATGTCTCTTTTCAAAAGCCTTTCTTCTGACATTTAAATATTGAGATTTTTCATGGCCAGATATTTTTCCTATGAAATATTTTACCATATTAATTTGTTTATTTATTTAATCTATGTTTATAATATATAAAATAGAAGATCAATAAATAACCTTATGTTTATTGATCTAATAACCCACCATAGACTTGGATTAGTTCAAAATCTCTCTTAGACTTATGACTAAATGAGATAAGTCATTCCATCCTTAAAATAAGTCTGCTACTTAAATTTTCTTTCCATAGTAACTGTAACTATTTTATGAACATTTTTAACTAACTCTAAAAGTAATCAATACCCCTAACTTTTTCCAATGGAGGGAAATAAAGAACTTTAGCACTTCTATTCCCTCTGTACAAGTCTCATCCTTAGTATTGTTTTCTAGACTTTCAGTTTTATCTCTTTAGAGGTGAAAGAGGAGGACTATTATGCTAGTGATACCATTGTAATTAATCTAGTTAATAAAATGAGCATAAGAAAATCTTGCAGTTAAAACATAGACAAAGAAAAATAAGAATATGGAAGAAAATAGAATTGCTGCAAACAATGACATCATATCATGAAGACATAAGCACAAAATAAAACAAAACTGTAATTGATACAATTGTTTTCATGTAAAAAGTTCGAGAAAAGAAACAGAAATAAAAGAAAAGAATATTTTCAGAAATGAAGACTAAGATAGAAGAAATATTAAAGCCAATAAAAGCAACAATAGGACCCTGGTTAGCGTGGCTCAGTTTGTTAACATTATTCCAGTCTTGTGCATGGAGAGGTCACTGGTTGGATTTGGTCAGGGCACGTGCCTGTGGTTGTAGCCTCAGTCCCCAGTAGGGGGCATGCTGAGGCAGCTATCAATGTTTTTCTCTCTCTCCCTCTCTCTACCTCTCTCTCTATAATCAATGAAAAAAAATATTCTAAAAACAAAACTATACTACCCAGGTGTTTCCAGAACCTACCAAATATAAATTAAAATAACAACAACAAAAACCATAAGGAAATTAGAAGATGAAATAGATCTTATTTTCTTAAATCAAAAGATAAGAATGATTTGGCAGAAAATAACAAGGGGCAAAGAACAATCAAATATAGATTTATAATAGCAGTCCTGAAAAAAATGAGACCAGAGCAAATACTAAGATTACTCAAGAAACTTTTCTAAATAAAAAATTAAAGCTACATATTACATAACTGGGAACATCCACCTGGAATTACCAAAAACCAAATCATATTCTTATAAAATCACTCAACTATAACAATAAAAATGTATTTGCATATCTAGGGAGAAAAAAGAGCAAGTGATTTATAAGGGAAAGGAGAGTTCATTATTATCAAATTCATATAAAGCAATGCAATATTCCATAAAATAAATGGATTAATATATTTAAATTTCCCAAGGGGGAAGGAAATATGTGACTCAAAGACTTTTATCTCCAGAAAAACTGACTGTAAAGTCCAAAGTGTAGAGAGTTTATCATTATTATCCAAAATATATGGATAACTATTTCCATAGGCCTTTTTTTTTTTTTTTTAAGAATATACTAGACAACAAGCTGTAGACAGCAAACATGACTGCAGAAATGTTGATATAAAGACTGGCAATGATTTTCATTTTGCTTATTGTATTCTTTGCTGTGTGAAGCATTTAGTTTGATATAGCCTGACTTGTTTAATTTTGTTTTTGTTGCCTATGGTTTTGGTGTCATATCCAAAAAAATCGTTGCAAAAACCACCATTAAGGAACTTTTCTCCTATTTTTTTCTGGGAGTTTTATGGTTTCAGGTCTTACATTTATGTGATTAATTCATTTCAAGTTGATTTTTGTGAATGGTGTAAGATGAGGATCCAGTTTCATTCTTTGGCAAGCGGATATTCAGTTTTCTAACTCCATTTAATGAGGACACTATTTGTACCAATTTGTGTGTTCTTGGTGCCCATGTCAAAGAATAGTTTGCCATATATTCATAGATTAATTTCTGGGTTCTCTGTTCTGTTTCATTGGTCTGTGTGTCTGTTTCTATGATAGTGCCATACCATTTTGATTACCGTGACTTTGAAATATAGTTTGAAATTAGGAACAACAACAACAACAAAAACTGGCAATGAGCACAAAATACATAATTCCTTATTTAACTAATAACTGGTTTAAGTCAGTGGATAGAGCGTCGGCCTGCGGACTGAAGAGTCCCAGGTTCGATTCCGGTCAAGGGCATGTACCTTGGTTGCAGGCACATCCCCAGTGGGGAGTGTGCAGGAGGCAGCTGATCAATGTTTCTAACTCTCTATCCCTCTCCCTTCCTCTCTGTAAAAAATCAATAAAATATATTTTTTTAAAAAGAAGAATTGATAATTAAAAGGGAGAAAATGTAGTGAGTTAATGGCTATATGTCTGACAAGGTATAAATAGTGAGCCATGAACTATGCTTGGAAAATGGGGAGAGCCTATGCAAAAATTGTTAACACTTTCTGAGTCATATAAGTAGTATTATTAAATTTTTTATTTGAGTTGTTTTTTAGTGTCTGAGTCAGCTAGAGCTACTATAAAAATAAAACAAATGTGTGTCTTAAATGATGGACGTATATTTTCTCACAGTCTGCAGGCTATAAGTTCAAGATTAAGGTGCCATTGGGGTTGGTTTCTGGTAAGATATCTTTCTGGCTTTCAAAGGGGTGCCTTCTTGCTGTTTCATCAGATGACCTCCTCTCTTTATGTCTGTGCAGATAGAGATCTCTAGTGTTTCTTTCTCCTCTTATTAAAACAACAGTCCTATCAAATTAAAATGCCATCCTTATGACCTCAATTAACATTTATTACCTCTATATAGGTCTTATCTCCAAATATAGTCATAATGAGGGTTTGGGCTTCAGCATATAAATTGTGAGGAGATACAATTCAGGCCATAACGGTGAGTGTGATTTGGAATAAAGTAAATGCATAATTATGAAATTTTATAATTGCATTATCTCCTGTACAAGAGTGAAAGAGTATTCCATAAGTGCAACAAAAAGATACAAATATAATATAGAGTAGGTTAAGTGTAAACCCTGTAATCCTGAATTTAATTTGGTAGTATCATTGTTTACTTGTATCATATTCTATTATCTCCCTACACACACACCCTAACTCTTTCTATTTGAAAGGCCTAGATGAAATTAGCAACCCAATGGCAATGAGTAACTCTAACATCCTGATTCTAACTGTTATTCCCCACTGAAAGAAATCAGGATCCTTTAAAAAAAATAGTTACTTCTATGAAATGAGCAGTAAATGCACAGGCTTATTATAAAATATCTTGTCATATTCCTTGCTAGCAAGCAAGTTATCAAAGCTTGGTAGGATCATGTGCAAGAAATGGAAGGCTAACACTAAAAGATGCCCACTGGTTGAAGATGAAAAAAATTGACCTTGCCGAAACCGGTTTGGCTCTGTGGATAGAGCATCGGTCTGCGGACTGAAAGGTCCCAGGTTCGATTCCGGTCAAGGGCATGTACATTGGTTGCGGGCACATCCCCGGTAGGGGGCGTGCAGGAGGCAGCTGGTCGATGTTTCTTTCTCATCGATGTTTCTAGCTTTCTATCCCTCTCCCTTCCTCTCTGTAAAAAATCAATAAAATATAGTAAAAAATAATAATAATTAAAAAAAATTGACCTTTAATGTGGAAAACCATTGCAATGAATTTACACTCATTAAAACTTTAAATTAATACATTTTAATAATAATAGTGAAATATTCATTACCTTGACAATTGAAAATAATGAGGAAAGCGTAAAGTATGAATGCCCTACTTTTTCTATATGAACTCTACCACTAGAAAACCAAATAACAGTTTAAAGGAAGTGCCACTTTATAGAGCCAACTGTTAAAACAAACAAAAAATAAAAAACCTCAAGCAAATATCCGTAAACAACAAACACTAGTCAACTTATTATCTACCATATATTCAAATTTCCTAAAAACCACAATGCAGATTATAATATTAGCCATGATCATAGTAAGAAAAATATATAATTCATATTTATAAAATATATTGTTTTACTTGAATAAATATATATTTAATTTCTTTTGTATACTTATTTCTAGGCTTTCAAATATTAATATTTCTGAGTTAAATATCACTTAAAAAGCATTTCAGTTCTTTGACAGTTTAGTATAGCTTAACGACCTACCTCAAATCAGAATAATCATATAAAGGCATTAAGTAAAATACATCTATATATATAAAAGCCAAGTGGCCAGAATGACCAGAATGACCAGTTGCTATGACATGCACTGCAGCCAGCCAACCTGCCCAACAAGGGGGCAGCCCCTCCCCACGGCTGTCCCCCACCTCAATCAGCCCCCAACACCCCAATCAGGGGTGGGGTTGGCCAGCCAACCTCTCGTGTGGCCCCTCCCCTTCCACTGGCCCAGCACGATAGGCCCCCATTGGGGGGGCCGGCCAGACCCCACCCAAGCATGAATTTGTGCACTGGGCCTCAGGTAAGATTATAAAATATGTAAGAATATATTGAGATAGTTATAAAAATATTTTAATATAGTAAAATAATATATACACTTCTTGATTAGTACATTAAATAGTAATATCTTGATGTGGGTATAATAATTACCATAATTTTAAAGTAGAAGTATTTCAAGATTATCTGTAGCAATTGTAATGAGATATGAAAATATCTGATCAATATTGGTAATCCTATAACTGAACCCAGGTTTGGCTGCCAATCACAACAAAAGCCAAGCTCATAAGACAGGTGCTGGTAAAAAAGAAAAGAGCTTTATTTGAGTGCTGGCATCTCCAGACAATGGGAGACTCTTGTCCTTAAAAACCCATCTTAACATCTCAGTGCAGGCAGAGGTTTTTATTAGGAGGGAGAGGGAAAGCAGAACAAAGAGATCAGGGCAGAGGCTGCAGGCAGTGTCCTTGCTAGTCCTGATATGGATTTCAAGGTCCAGAGTTGGCCATCTGGTTGAATTCCTGTGTCTGGGGGCCTTGAGGTCAGGCTGCTCCGTATGTTCACAAAAGAACTGAAATGGCTGATTCTGTAAAGTATACTTAGAAAAGAAACTTTAACATGTAAGCTCTAGTTTTGAGAGGAAAAATAAGATTAGAGTAATAAACTGGATTTAACATTTACTAAGATCGATATGGGTAGCTTTATATAAGTATAGCATATCCATTCCCCGTTAAAACCCTACTGTGGATTTTTGTCAAAATTTATGATTGAAGAAAAGTTAAATTTCACTTAGAGGTTAATGAAAATAGAGAAGTAATTTTTCCCCCATCCATTCATTAGATCATCTATCCATGGACTCTTTGGGGATATTCAACATTCTGATTAAAAACCCTCTAAATTAAAATGATTTAAAGAGGTCTCTATTTCAGGGGAAAGAATTTATCTTAAATCAATCTGTAGTCAGTTTATTTATTATATTGTATATGTTTATAATTTTTGGTTTGATTGTAACATTAGAGTGTTATGGTTAAATATTTTAGGTATGCTCAATTGCTTGAATAGCAAATATAATTAAGAACATTAATAAGTAACATTTATACATTATGATATTTCTATTTCTTTTGCATATGACAGAAAAAAACCTTACATTTATGGTATAACTCTAATATTCATAACAAAGAAAAGAAAAACTCAACTGAACTAGCATTATATTTAAAGACTTTTTAAAAAGTTATTTTCGGAAGGTTCACTTATTTTTTATAATATCTCTCTACCCAATTCAGGTTTTATTACATTTTTAAGTATATATACATTTTTTACAACATTAAAATTAGTCTTTTGGGTCTAACTAGTTATGGAAGAACATAGAACTTTCCACAATTATATAACTAATCAATTTACTAGTACAGTGCTTTGTTGCTTATCTCCTCTAACAGCCTAAAGAAGAGCAGAACACAAATTTCAGAGACAACCAAATGGCCAGAGAATAAAGTTGGAAATGGTTGTTGATATTTTCTCAAATATGGCATTATTTGTTACCTTGAGAGTTTCTATATTAAAATTGAAAATATACTTAAAGTATCTATGGATATCTTGGTGCCATAAGACAAGAACACATGATGGGTCTTTCAAAGTACTAACCTAGTGATCTCAAGCAAGTTACGAAGCCTTCCTAGTGTGCAGTTTTCCCCACTGCAAAATGGCAATAACAAAAATTATCTAAAAATTATATTGTGAAAGTCAACATTACTGAAAACTTTCTTCACTGTAAACTACTCTCTTACTCATGGTTATTTTTGCCATTGCTAAGTATTACAATTCATTTATTTATTCAATTAGTTTGTATTCAGTGATCTCTGTGTAGCAAGCATCTTAATACTCTGAAGGTACAAAAGTGAACAAGGCATCTCGAGATTTCCCCATGATGAGGGTTGGAATAAAGAGTTGATGTTAACTGTATGAAATTGTTAGGTATATTCATACAGCATGAAGTGACAAATGACAATGTGGCAGAAGAGAATGAATATGAATTTTTAAATAAAACCTATTAGATTTATATTCACAAAAATTATATTTCCTTTGAATCTAAAACATTACTATTAATTTGATATATACCACAGAAACATTAGGATAATATATTTAACTCAATTCTACTCAATTTAAGAACATTTTCAATGAAAGTGATACTGCCAAACCCTGTGTTGTTAAGAAGTCTTAGATAAGTTACAAAATATTAAGAGCAAGAAAATAATATAATGAATTATAATATGCACTTTAAAAGTTAAGCAATAAAATGTGTGGAGGTATGGGATAAAGAGAAGAAGGCTGAGCACCTATGCAATTTGAGAATGACAAAAAGGAAAGGTAAATTTTACTCTTAAAAACATTAAACTATAAAAAAATCCTACCTAATAAAAGAGTAATATGCAAATTGACCCTAACTCCGCTACACCCACAAGCCACGCCCACCAGCCACGCCCACCAGCCAATCAGGAGCAAATATGCAAATAAACTCAACCAAGATGGCTACAGCCACAGAGAGCAGGAGGGAGGCTTGGATTTCCCCAGCAACAGAGGAAGCTAAGCTTTCCGACTGCCCTTACTGGCCTAAGCCTCCACTCTAGGCTACAAAGTTTCAATTATAGAAGGTAAACAAATCCAAACAGAAATGGCGGCAGCTACCAAGCTGGAAAGACCAGGAGGCGAGGGTTGCCCCCGGCAATGGAGGAGGCAAAGCTTCTGCAGCCCTGGCTGGCCTAGGCCTCCACTCCAGGCTACAAAGTTTCAATTATAGAAAATACATCAATCCCAAGAGAAATGGCTGCCGGCCACAGAGCGAGCAGGAGGCTTGGCTCTGCTCCAGGCTACAAAGTTTCAGTTGTAGAAGAGACATAAATTCCAGATACCAGGGCCTCTGCTTGGGTCGCCAGGGGGCATGGCCGGCCTGCAAACCACCACAGGCCCTTCACCCAGGCCGCCCCATGCCCCAAGGGAACCCCCACCCTGATTCGGGACACCCTTCAGGGCAAACCAGCTGGCCCCCATCCGTGCACCAGGCCTCTATCCTATCTAATAAAAGAGTAATATGCAGATTGATCATCACTCCAACACATAATATGGCTGTCCCCATGTGGTCAAAGATCCTGCCCCCATGTGGACACAAGATGGCCACCACAAGATGGCCAGCAGGGGAAGGCAGTTGGGAGGGACCAGGCCTGCAAGGGAGGGTAGTTGGAGGCGATCAACCAGGGGAGGCAGTTAGGGGTGACCAGGCCAGCAGAGGAGGAAAGTTGGGGGCAAACAGGCTGGCAGGGGAGCTGTTAGGCATCAATCAGGCTGGCAGCGGAATGGTTAGGCGGGTGATCAGGCTGGCAGGCAGAAGTGGTTAGGGGTATTCAGGAAGGCAGGCAGTTGAGCAGTTGGAAGCCAGCAGTCCTAGATTGTGAGAGGGATGTCCGACTGCCCGTTTAGGCCCGATCCCACTGGACATCCCTTTGGGGCGTCCCAGATTGGAGAGGGTGCAAGCTGGGCTGAGGGATACTGCCCCCCCCATGCACAAATTTCGTGCACTGGGCCTCTAGTAATATTATAACTATCACTTTTCCCAAGACACAGCAATAATAATAGCTAATGCTTTTCTATATCTGTTATGTTTGTGTTTAATTTGGATCTCAGATATGATTCTTGGTACACATTGTCCATCATTCTGTGCAAAGCCTCTCTTATTTTACTTAATTTTGTCATTTCCAACGCCATCCCCATCAACAAGTTCCTGATAGACATCAATATAACATATGCCTAATTGTATACATATTCCAGGAACATATAGTTGATATATACTTTGCTATAAATATAATTTCTTACTTTAAGTGGAAAAAAAACTATTTTAAGTACTAACCTTTTGCAGTTTAAAACTATAAATCATTGTTAGTTCTTGTTATATTATATTTAAACCTATGTAAACCCCACAATTTATGTATTGTATTAGTCAAGTTGTTCTGCAATAATTCTATAGACTAAACAACTCTGAATTCTCAGTGGTTTACAACATGCTTACTTTCTGCACATGGATATACCCAGAGCAATTATGTCTCTACCAAGCTCAACCAAAGTCAGAGGTACACGGAAGTGTCCTCTGCCCACAGGGAGGCCGTGCTGGTTGGGGAGAAAGGAAAATGAACAGATAATGCTATCACACCTGTTACTAATTTCTAACCACCAGAATGATGAATTTTATAAAAATGCCTTTTTGTGTACTGTCTAAATTACTATCAGGTGCTAACCAGCAGTGGATTTCCTGGATCTTAAAGCACCGTCACTAATTACTGACATAAGGTTCTGCCAGACTGCTTTCACCATGGTGGTGCCATTATACTCCCACTAGAAAGTCATGAGGGTTCTCATTCTCCTAAAATTACACCAGCATTTGGTGTCATTTCCCATTCTATCTTTTTCCAAATCTGATGGAAGTAAAAATGTTTCTTATTTTTAGGTTGTTTTATATTCTTTTTAATGTAATCTTCAGAGAGGTTGAGCACTTTGTTCAGTTTTCATTCAGTTTTCCTGTTCTGTGACTTGCCTATCTACACTAATAAAAAAGAAATATGCAAATCGACTGTACCTCCGCGACACTCTTCAACCAATCAGGAACGAGTATGCAAATTAACCTGACAAAGATGGCGGGTTAATTTGCATGAGTGGCCTGGGCGGGGCAGGATGCCTGGCTTTGTTCCCAAGTGCCCTGGTCGCTCTGGCCTGGTGGGCTGGGCTGGGGGCATGCCCCAAGCCATGTGGCGGCCACCGAGAGCACGCCCCCAGCCCGGTGGACACACACACACACACACACACAAGCAGCCTCAGGGTCTCAGCCTCGGAAGCGCCTGTGCCCTCACGGAACAATCCCCTCCTAGCAGCAGCCTTGGGGTATCAGCCTCAGAGCCTTGCACGTCCCCACGGAGTGATCCCCCACACACGCACACAGGCACCATCAGGATCTCAGCCTCGGAAGTGCCCGCGCTCCCACGGAGCGATCCCCTCCCAGTGGCAGCCTCGGGGTTTCAGCCTCGGAACCTTGTGCATTCCTAGTAAATGATTCCACACACACACACTTGCAGCCTCAGGGTCTCAGCCTCGGAAGCGTCCACACCCCAGCAAGTGATCCTGCCCCACCGGCAGCCTCAGGGAGTCAGCCTCAGAACTTCCCTTGCTCCCAGCTGAGTGTTTGGAGGAGGAGGAGAGGAAAGGGGTGGGGCGATGGGAGGGGCAGGGCAGGGGTATCTGGGCAATGCTGCCCAGCAAACCCCTCCCATTGGGCAGTGAAATAAATGGGTTTTGTTTAAAATCTTTACAAACTACAAAGAAAATGTCTGAGGTAGGTTTCACATCAGAAGTAACTTACAACTAATTTCTTAAGGCAAACAGGGACATTGTAGTTACATTACTGGAGAGTATCCCGAGGTCTGGAGGTTGGCTCTGCAAGGGCGGTGGTGGGTGCTCCCCACCCTGGTTCCTCAGCACCTCGGGCAGGGCTTGAGCCCACCCAGGAAGGCCTTTCCCCTACAGTTTTCACCAAGGCAGGGAGGTTTTGTAGACATGAATAAGAAGTGCCCATGCACAAGTCCTGAAGATGCCGGGGCTGGCAGAAATGACAAACAAACTGGGAAAAGAGCAAAACCAGAAACATCACCGATCCCAACATAGATCATCTTTTTCTTCAGATGATGGTGTGTTTCCCTCTTCTTCATCCTCTGGAAGTGAGACAGATTCAAGTACTGATGATTCTACCAATGGAAAAGTTAAGAGAAAGAGAGGACAGAAAAGGAATAAAAAGAGAAAAGAAAGAAAGGACAAAAGATGAAACATCAAGAAAAAGAAAGAGAAGGAAAAAAGAAGGAAACAACCACATGATATCACCTTTCCAAGGTCTCATGAAATTCCTGTTTAAGGAGTTTATTTATGACACTTTTAGTTTGGGTTTACATTTTTTACTGGTTTGTCAAAACCACAGCAGGTAAAGTGTCCAATATGTTAAAGAAAAAACCCTATCTAATAAAAAAGGGAATATGCAGGGGAGGGCAGTTGGGTGCGACCAGGCCTGCAGGGGAGGGCAGTTGGGAGCAATTGGGCTGGCAGGGGAGGGCAGTTAGGGATGACCAGGTCAACAGGGGAGTGCAGTTAGGGGCAACCAGGCTGGCAGGGGAGGGCAGTTAGGGGCAATTGGGCCAGCAGGGGAGCATTTAAGCATTGATCAGGCTGGCAGGGGAGTGGTTAGGGGGTGATCAGGATGGCAGGCAGAAGCAGTTAGGGGCAATCAGGCAGGCAGGCAGGCGAGCAGTTGGGAGTCAGTAGTCCTGGATTGGTGAGAGGGATGTCTGACTGCTGGCAGTAGGACATCCCCCGAGGGGTCCCAGATTGGAGAGAGTGCAGGTTGGGCTGAGGGATACCCCCCCCCCCCGCCAGTGCATGAATTTCGTGTACCTGGCCCCTGGTCTATAATATTTGTCCATTTTGTTCCCTATTGAGTTTCAGACATTTCTTAAAAAAATCTAGATGTCAATCTTTCAGTAGTATCTGTTCACCCAGTCTATCACTTTCTTCATTAATCAAAAATCTTTAATTTTTAAAAGTATTTATTTCAATCTTTTATTAATGCATATGGTCTTGGAGTATTATTTAAAATTTTGCTATCCACAAAGTAACAGAGGTATTCCGCATTTTCTTTATTTTATTGTTCTTCTTAACTTGGAGTTTTATACATTTGGAGCTTATTTTTTATAAGTTTTTTAAATTTAATTTTAATTACAGTTGTCATGTAATATTATACTAGTTTTAGGTGTACAACATAGTGATTACACATTTATACATTTTACAGAGTGATCACCCCAATAAGTCTAGCACCCATGTGGCACCATACATAGTTATTACAATATTATTGAGTATATTCCCCTATGCTGTACTTTACATATCTGTGACTATTTTTATAACTGGCAATTTGTATTTCTTAATCCCGTGTTCCACCATTTTCACCTACTTCCTCAACCTCCTCCCAGCAGGAGACCATCAGTTTGCTCTCTGTATCTATGAGTCTGTTTTTGTTTCGTTTATTTATTTTGTTGCTCATATTCACAATATTTAGTAATCCAATTAATGGACATGGTATAGATATTCCCATTAATTCCCATTAGTTTAGATACTTTTTAAAGTTTAGTTTATTGTACCTTAATGTAGTGAAAAGAAAATATGACATTTTCCCCCAAGAAATCAACAACTTCAAAATAAAGATGAGCTGAATTACATGCACTTTCCTCTTTTATTTCCACCACTAATGTTGATATATATTATAAATGTATGTGAAGACATACCCTGATTGAATTTCCTTCCCAAAGAGACTAGTATAACCTTCCTTTTGTACTAAAAAAGCAGGGTCCCCATAGTTCTTGAGAGCATTAAATTAATTTTTGGTAAAATACTTAGGCAATAAAAAACCCATAGGTGCTAACTATGAAGTACTATTTTTAGTATAAGTATGACCTTGAAAGATGAAAATGTAGTTCACACAATTAAATGTGACTATACTTAGCAGCTATAAATACATCAAGTGAAGAATCAGATTTTAAACTGACCAAAGATAAAATATGTTACCTAAATACATTTCATTTTTATCTTGAGAAAAAGCAAGCTCTTCTATATTTATGTTATACATATGACATGTATATATACATACATATTTCATCTATGATAATTAACATTCTATATTATAATAATTGTCTAAGGACTGAGATAAATTAGCCAAGCTATAGCTAAAACAAATTAATAAAAATGGGGTGAAAGACATAAATTGCAACAAATATAAATATTGTTTCACAATGTCACCTCTATAAAAATTTCATTTCATTATTTTCTGTAATAGAACTTAAGTTCTATTATAGGGTGGAAGAGATATAATTTGAGTCAATTTATATTCTTTCCATCCTGTACGAGTTCTGAAAGACCTAACTGAGAAGCAGCATGCTGTGTGTGTGGTTATGCATTTTTCTGTTTCTAATCCTTCAATATTGGCACAGATTTTTATCACCTGATCTCTGAAGGTTTCTTTTGAGCATGTTTATTGCTGTCAAATAGCTTTTTTATAAATTAAATTCATTGGGGTTGCATCCTATATAATAAAAGCCTAATGCACAAATTGTCCCCTTGACTGGGAATTCGACCAGGGCGTGGGGCCGGCCAGCCAACCGTGGGAAGGGAAGCCCCAGCTGGTAGCGGCAGGCATCCGGGGGAAGGTAGGCCTGGGCCAGCAGCCGGCAGCTGCTAGGGACCCTACCCATGCACAAATTTCATGCACTGGGCCTCTAGTTGGTTAATAAAATAACATAGGTTTCGAGTATATAATTCTATAATTCTGTATTGTGTACCCACCACTCAAAGTCAATTACCCTTCCATCACTATACATTTGACCCACTTTACCCTTTACTGATTTCCAACCCCCTTCCCTCTGGTTACCACCATACTGTTGTCTGTGTCTATGAGTTTTTATTTGTTTGTTTTTCTTATATGTTCATTTGTTACTTTCAGTTTTATATCCCACATATGAGTAATCATATGGTTTTTGACTTTTTCTGTCTGACTTACCTTGCTTAGCATCGTATTCTCAAGATCCATCCATGTTATCACAAATGATACTATTTTATCTTTTCTTATCGTTGAGTAGTATTCCATTTTATATATGCACCATATCTTCTTTATACAGTTCTCTATAGAAGAACACTTCAGTTTTTCCATGTCTTGGCCACCATAAATAATGCTGCAATCAATATCTGAGAATAAATGTTCTCAAATTTTTTGGGTAGATACCCATAAAAGGGGTTGCTCTAGTCTTAATTTTTTTAAGAACCTTCATACAGTTTTCCATACTGGCTGTACCAGTTCACATTCCCCCATTCACTACTGGTGGGAATGTAAACTGGTACAGTCATTCCGTATATTTTTATGTCTTCTAGTAGTTTAAAAATTTCTGTGAATTTTTTGTGCATTATTTTGTTCAAATGTATTTGAATACTAGAGGCCCGGTACATGGGATTCATGCACTGGTGGGGGGTGTGACCTGTGGGGATTTGGCCCACTATGGGAGCACTACTCATCCCCATCAGCTCAGCAACTGTGGACCTGCCCTCTGAGCCACTGCTCCCGCTGTGGGAGCACTGCTTATCCCAGTCAGCCAAGCGACACTCCCACTGTGGGAGCACACTGACCACCAGGGGGCAGCTCCTGCATTGAGCATCTGCTCCCCTGGTGGTCAGTGCACATCATAGCAACTGGTGAACCAGTTGTTCTGGTCATTCCGCCGTTTGGTTACTGGGCTTTTATTATATAGGATTTTCTATTTTGTGTTATTTTCTTGGTTATTGTAAATTGTGATTTTAGTTTCTGCTTATTAATGTTAATACCAGGATATGACTTTCATTTTTGTAGTTTATCTTTATCAGAAAACATTGCTGAAGTATATAATTATTTTAAATATATATATTTCAGAGAGAGGAAGGGAGAGAGAGGGAGAGATAGAAAATCAATGATGAGAGAAAAATCATTGATCAGTTGCCCACTGTGTGCCTCCTATTGGGAATTGAGCCTGCAACCTGGGAATGTGCCCTGTCCAGGAATCAAACTGTGACCTCCTGGTTCAAGGGTCAATGCCTAACCACTGAGACACACCAGCTGGGCTATTTCAAATAGTTTTGCAATTATAGTCAAATCTTGGTTCTTAAATGTCTCCCTCTCAAACAATTTAGTTCTTGACCAACTTGTTCATTCAAAAAAAGTCTCCCTTGTTGAGCCAAACTTTGGTTCTCAATCTGACAACCCTTTCATGCTGATACATCAGCATTACAGAAAGCATCTCTCAGGCTACAAACAAAGGAAAGAATGCAAATCAGTTTACTGCTAAACCTCTCATTGTTACTATCTCAGGAAATTGTGCTGTGAATAGTTTTTTTTTCTTCTTTTGTTGTTGGCAAAATGAACAATTAGCACAATTTTAAAATATAAAGAAGCCATCCAGAGTGCTAATGTTGCTAAGGATGTGAAAGAAACAATGATCACAGGCAATTGAACAGGTGGAAAAACTATTGTTGATTTGGATAAAGGAAAAGCAGTTAGCTGATGACTGCATTTTGGAGGCAGTGATATGTGAAGATCACTTCCACATGCTGTCTTCTTGAAAGACACCCCTGAAACGAGTGCTGGAAGTGATACATTTAAGGATAACAGGGGGCGGTTCGATAAATTTAAGAAAAGAAGTGTTACTTATAAATTAAACAGTACATTACACATGCAGTGTATATAAGAAAGGTTAAAACAGGGAATCATTTGGGGGTCTGGAAAAGATTAATTCAATTTACATTATTTCTAATGGAAAAATGATTAGATTTTCAAACAAATTACTTCTTAAGGAGCCTTCTGGAACAAATTAAGTTTGACAACCAAGGTTCCATTGTAATTGTAGTACTTCTCTACACTGATAATGAAAAAGGAATCTTAGGGGGATATAGGCAGGCTTAGGGAACTTTTAGAATTGGGGTCCATGGAAAAACACAGGGCTACAGATTTGGAGAAGGTACATCTCCATAACACAAGGAAGCCAGGTGCAGTTACATTTCCATAAGACAAGGGAGCAGCAACAGGTACATCTCCATAACACAAGGAAGCCAGGTGCAGGGAGGGGCAACAGTTGCATTTACATAAGACAAGGGAGCTGGAAGCAGACAAAAAGGTCTATATTTACAAAATAAAGAAGAAGGAAGAATGCCAGAAAGAAAAGAACAATGAGGGAGGAGGGCATCACCTGTCCCATGTGGTGTTTGACCTTTGAGTTCAGGAGTTACTATAGAAACCAGTCTAAGGGAATAGAGACCAATCAGAGGGGATATCAAAACACCAGGATCTGCAGGCTTTATATGCCATAGGGAAAAGGAACTCAGTGGGACCCTTTCCCCCTCCCCATGTGGGAGTCCATTCTGTGGGGCTCTTTCCCTCTCTCCATGTGGGAGTTTGTACTTATTCTTCAATAAATGTCCATCTTTGCTATACCACTTTCTCTCTGTGGATTCATTCTTCAATTTAGGCAGACAAAGAATCTGGGTTCCAGACCAAAAACTCCATTTCAATAATCATATAATCTACAAAAATTGCCATTATATTTCCCTTATCTTCCTATAATGGTTACTCCTATATTTTTCAACTTTTACTATATTTGGTAGCTTTCCTAAGAATATGTTGAAAATTAATGGGAATAGGAGTTATTTTTTCAGTAAAAAGTTACCAAACAATTGTCTGTGTTTTGAGAATGCTGTTTTTTGTAGGTCTTGGTATGTGGGCTTTTAGTTAAGGAAATTTTATATTTCCTTCTAACATTTATAATAATAAATAAGTGCCAAAGTTATGCTTTCCCTGCAAATGCTGAGATAATAGTAATTTAGTTTCTTTTATTAGTTCATTATCACAATAAATTACATTGATAGTTTCTGATTTTGAACCATCTTTGCATCATCACTGGGATAAAACTAACTTGATCATGAAACATGTGTTTGCATATATTTAAATACACAGTTAATTTGATTTCCAATTTCCCCACTAGCAATGTCAACAGCTTATTGTGTTATTACTAGATCATAATATTTATTTCCTGCACTGTTTTGGTATCAGTAATATTACAGATTCATACAAAGCATTGGAAACTTCTCCCTTTCTCTCTCTCTCCCTCATGATTTCTTTTATAATCATTTTTTGGTGGAGGGGAAAATTAGATAGATAGACAGATAGGAGATATGAAACCTCATGTGAATAACATCCGGACCAGGACAAGTATATATATTATTAATATTATTAATATTTTATTTAAATTTCAGGGACATTTAGTTCATTAAAATATTTTTAATTTAATTTCAAGTTTTACTGTTTATGTATTTTTATAATTCCATCCATATCATTAAAAATTTCAAGTATATTTGCTTACAAATTTAGAAACTATATTTTATAATCATTTTAGGTATAACATAAAATAAGATGCAGTCATTTAAGTATATAGTTCAGCGATTCCAAGATGGTGGTGGATTAAGTGAAAGCTACACTGACATTCTCCCAGGACCAAACTGGAATTCCAACTAAAATATAGAAAAATCATCCTGAATAATAAACTGAAGACTAGCTGGAGAGAACTCTGACAGCCAAGGATGTAAAGTGGAGACCAGATAGAGACTGGTAGGAAGCGTGGAGGCACTAGAGGGCTGGCTGAACTCCCACAGACAGCAGCTAAAGTTCCGGAGAGATATCTCAGCTGTGGGGGTTTCCTACTGAGAACTCTGGGGTCTAAAGCCCAAGCTGGCTCCCCAGCCCAGAGCACCAGAACTGAGAAAGGTGCCCACACAACATCTGGCTATGAAAAGCAGCAGGGTTTCCACCTGCCAGGGTGAAACTGCTGGAAATGCAGGCACCATCTTAAAGGGCAAACACATAAAACTTTGTGTGCAGCCACTTACTTTGGGCTTTGGCAGGGAGAGGGCAGAGTGGACTAGAGGTGTGAGGAGAATCCAGGGTTGGTTGCTCTTGGGACAGAGCTCGAAGAGCAACCACCTTTTTCAGGCAGACCTTTATCATTCAGGCAGCTTTTGCCTGGAGTCAAGTGGGAAGCAATTGGAAAACCTCTCGCCCCACTCTTGGAGGTTATGCCTTGCTGTGGTCTACAGCCTGAGGCTCATTAAGAGACTACTAATAATAATGAGCCTGCAGGCAGAAATAGATGTCTGGGTGCTTTGAGTCTGCCTGATCTGCTTCTCGACCCAGGGTTAGGAAAAGCAGACCTTGGTGTGCATCTTGGTCCTTTCCAAATGCACCCAGCCCCAGCCCCAGCAGAGGGAGCCACAAGCTATGGATTGCTGATCGCTCCAAGCTGGGTACTCAGGGCCCATCACAAACAGTGTCTCATATTACTCAGCACCAGAGACCCTCCAAAAAGACTGGTAGTCATAGCAGATCTACCTAACACATAGAAACAAACCCAAAACAGGCAACCAAAATGGGGAGACAATAAAAAAGCCCTAAATGAAAGAATAAGAGAATTCTCCAGGAGAAAAGCTAAATGAAATGGAGATAAGCAATTTATTAGATATAGAGTTCAAAGTAATGATTATAAGGATGCTCAACAGCATGAGAAAAGATGTAGAAACAAAAATGACCAGTCAGAAATGCAGGCACCATTTTAAAGGGCCAGTGCACAAACTTTCATGGACAGCCTCTTACCTTAGGCTCCAGCGGAGGGAGGGCAGAGTGGACTAGAGCTGTGTGAGGAGGATCCAGGGCTGGTAGCCCTGGAAATAGAGCTCAGAGGGCAGCCACCTGGACTCCTGTGCTGAGTCATTCCCACACTGTTTGATAATCTTTTCTTGGCCATTTACATATTACTAATTTTATATCTTCTAGGAGAGTTGACTCCTTCATCATTATGTAATGCCCTTCTTTATCCCTGATAAATTTTCTTGCTTTGGAGTTTGCTTTCTCTAAAATTAAAATAGCTATTTCTGCTTTCTCTTGATTAGTGTTAACATGGTATAATTATCTCCTTCCTTTTACTTTTAACCTTTATGTGTGTTTTTATTTAAAGTGGATTTCTTATAGCAATGTATAGTTGGGTTTTTTGGGTACACCCTGATGACTAGGTTCCCCAGAGGTTTTTGACTCTCAGACTTGTCCATTCCGAACCTCCAGGAATTCAGCAATTAAAGTTCAGATTTTCCTACCCAGGCACTCTTTCCCATAAAGGTTTCTGCTCATGATTTTCTGCTCCAGTAACCCATGCTTCCCTGCATTCACTTATTTGACTTTCTAATCTTGGGGATAGTCATTTGTTCTGTATCCTCTCCTCTCACATGGATCCAAGAATTGTTGATTTTTCTGTATGTTCGGCTTTGTACTTGTTATTAGGACCAAGTGACGACTTCCAGACTGCTTACATGCAGATCCAGACGCTGAAAATCTGCTATACTACTTTTATGCACTATAGTTAGTCACTCAATTTATCTTACTAGTAAGTTAATTTATCTTACTATTCTCTAATCAGTAGGAGTTAATAGGTTGGTGCTAGTGGTTTTGTGATTAATATAATGGTGTATTTCCTCATGGAGTTTAATCTAGAAATTATGACAAGCATAAGGTTATGGTGAGCTCTCTAGTGTTTCCCTTTTCTGCAGTTTAACTTAATATCAATTTACTACTTGCTCATTAATTTTATCACCTGCAAGTATTCCCTAGCAGACCAAGAGGTATCGGGTGATAAGGAATTAAGCAAAAATTTATGGAAGAAAGCTTTATAGTAAGAAAAATCCTATCTCAATTTTAATATTTTTCTCTATACCCTGCAAACTGGGGGGAAAAAACACACACTTATCATTAAATTTAAGCAACTCACAGGCTAACAGTTCCTTATGAGAGTAGAGTATGAAAAAATCAGTGTGCTAATTCTCCTTAACCTTCAACATGCATTTTAAGGACAAAGAAGCAAGAAAAACCAAGACCAAGTAAGAAAATGAGTTAAATGGCAAAATTATATGTAAAACGCAGATCACTTAAGTCCAGTCCTTTTTTACAGTGGCTGGCCAGAATGAACAATAAATAATAAAATTTTACTCTCTGTGAAACTAATATATGTTGACTATTTTTTGACATTTGTTTTAAACAACTTCACTACACGTGAAGTACTTAATTGTTATTATTTGTTTTTTTATAGAAAATTGTTTTTTTACCATTATAGGTAAAAAACAATTGTACACACAGCTATGCATAAATAACACTTTGACAAAGGTATAATACAATTATTTGCCCTGACTGGTGTGACTCGGTGGATAGAGCGTTGGCCTGGGGACTGAAGGGTCCCAGGTTCAATTCCGGTCAAAGGCATGTACCTTGGTTGCGGGCACATCCCCAGTGGGAGGTGTGCAGGAGGCAGCGGATCAATGTTTCTCTCTCGTCAATGTTTCTAACTTTCTATCCCTCTTCCTCTCTGTAAAAATCAATAAAATATATATATATTATTTTAAAAAGGTATAATACAATTATTCATATTCAATACAGTGGAAATCTGTATTCAAACTGACATACCATTAAGTTTGCAATCTATATAGCCCACAGTTATCTGATTTTTCTCCAAAGACATACATCAGATGTCAGCAGATAAAAACAAGATATATTATTTTTGTAGTGACATCTAAGACTTTAAAAAGCCTTGACAGAATTCATTTGCTCAAGTTTTAAGAAACTCCAATTTAATTTGCAAAAATTTATACTCATAAAAACTGATTTTTTACAATTGTTTAAAACTCAAGTATACACACACACACACACACATATATATCCTACCTAATAATAGACAAATATGCAAATTGACCGTACCTTTGCTATGCCCATGATTGGCCAGGAGGCGCGGGGGGGGGGGCGGGACTCAGGGTGGCCGGGGTGATTGATTGGGCCGCTGGCGACGTGAGCTCAGCGTCTGTGCCATGGCTGTGCTGCGGCACAGAAGGGGCCTCTGGGACAGCGACCTCACATCCCGCTGTGGACCATCAAAAGCGGGGGAGCTGGATGCCTGTCTGCTCCAGCACCAGGCCTTGCAGAAGCCTCCGCCATGCCAGAGGCTTCTGAAAGTCCTGGTGCACCAGCTGACAGGCATCCAGCTCCCCCGTGATCGAAAGCGAAAGTGTGGGAGCTGGGTGCCTGTCTGCTCCAGCACCAAGATGGCAGGTTAGGCCTAGGGGGTCCTACACGTGCATGATTTAATCATGCACTGGGCCTCTACTATATATATACATATATATATATATATATATATATATATATATATATATATATATATATATATATAATCTTATCTGTGCAATGAGTATTTGGTTCAATTATTCTCAAATACCAAAGAAGAATCTTCTCTGGGCAGATAAAAATATACATGGAGTTATTCACTATGTGGACTTGGGCACGTTATTTTACTTCTCTGGACCCAGATATCATCATATTTGCCTTTCAGTGGGGGAACTAAAGGAAATAATCAATGTCTTCAAATGAAATGATGTAAGTAAAGACTTCTGTAAATTTTAACTTAACAATGCAAAATTTAAACTTAGTAGATGGTGACTAAATTTAATGATAAGTGTTTTTTCCCCCCCAGTTTGCAGGGTATAGAGAAAAATATTAAAATTGAGATAGGATTTTTCTTACTATAAAGCTTTCTTCCATAAATTTTTGCTTAAGGGCAATTGTATTTGTTGACTTCCTTTAGCCAAATAAAGCCTCCAAAATGCAATCAATAACATCTTATTTTACATTTGTTAGAGAGACCAAGATTTATACAAACCCACAGAATATTCACAGTTCTGTTTCTTTCTTTTTTAATTCCTCTTGGTCAACAGGGCATTTGAAGACAGAGACAACGGGAGGGAAACAATTGTATCTGTCACATAGAATCAATGAGACAGAGGTTAGGTGTAAAATAAGATCAGGCTTGTAGTCTCGAATGGGTCCTCTTCCAACTTCCACTAATATACACATAAAAGGCAGAAAACTTTTAAAATTCCCAATGCAGAACACTATGACTGACAGTCAGCCAATTTCCAGCTGTGGGGAGGATTTTCTCTAGGTAGAAGCCTGAGAGAACTGCATTGAAATACAGCCCATAGCCTCCCGGTGCTGGGCTACGCTTGTCTGATTTCCTGAAAGTAGAAAAGGTGAAATTTATTTTCTTTTCCACTGTCTGTCATTCTCATTCAAACCAAAACAATAAACTAAAGACCAAAGTCTGCAGAATATTGGGAAGCTATCTCATTTTGGTGTGTGTGATGTTTTTTTAGATAGCCAAAAGTCTGATCCTCAACTCCCTTTCAATGCAACCTTTGCTGCATTGAAAGTGAGAAGGTAATTCGAGAGCAGATAAATCCCTCCTCTTGGCTGCACCTCAGTAACCACGCCCCTGGCTTCTATAATCACTGGCTTCTTGGCGGATTGAAGGTGAGAGGCAGGGGAGGTGCATGGGACACTCTCTGCCCTAGGTCAGGGACTTTCCCTTCGGCGCAGGTAGGGAACGGAGTCCTCCCTCTGTAGCCTAGGCAACAGGCCTCCAGCAAGAACTGCAATGGGTGTGGAAAGCTGCAAAGTACCCGGAAGCTTAGCATATAACCTAGAAAGAACGTCTAGAATGTGTATGTATGCCAGATGTGGGAGATGAAGAACCTAGGGATGTATATAAGGCAAAACCCTGCCACATTCGGGGCTCAGCCTCTGGAGGGGACTCCACTGCGCCAGCACCAATGCAAATAAACAGTCCTTTTCTGAACCTCCGAGTGCATATGGTTTGCCGCTTCCCGCCGGCCTGATTTCTGCCATAACAAAAGGAGCAGGGCAACTCCTAGAAAGCTGAACAGAGCTGGCGTACAGGTGATAAAAAAATAAACCATTTTAACCTGGGAGACAAATTCCTACCAGTTCCCAGAAAAACATTATTTGGGAAACCTGATTCCCCAGCAGGATTATCTGTGGGAAATCTGGAAATGCATTTTCCTTTTCTTCATTTGCACAGATTGTGACTTCAGTCGATCTGAAGAGGATCCTGAGGATCTATGTTTCAACATACCTTCAGGTGATTAGAGAAGCAACCCTATGTGGGTGCCAATGATTTAAGACTCCACTGACGTGCCCAGTGTACTTTTTTCTTTGGTTATTATTATCTCTGAAATTACAATATCACTTTCTACCATGGTTTTCATCTATCAGCAGTAAGTTCTTGATGAAAATTAGGTACAGTGTAGTAATCCCCATGAATGTTTTGTTCACTCTTATTTAAAATATATATTTAATAGGGTAATGGGAAATTTATCAATCTTGTTTTAAGCAAGATGGAATGTATCCTTTCTTTGGGTAGTTGAAAGTTCACTGCCATACCATCATTTACTATCTTGACTTTGTGAAGTCTATTTTTGTAGTGTCACTTACACCCTCCATTTAATTTATCTCAACTTTTACCTTCAAATGTGTTCCTCCTATAGAATAATATACTCTGCTGATTTGCATTGCCACCTCCTTTATTCTATTAAAATAAAATCTACGCCCTAACTGGTTTGGCTCAGTCGATAGAGCGTCGGCCTTTAGACTGAAAGGTCCCAGGTTCAATTCCGGTCAAGGGCATGTACCTTGGTTGCAGGCACATCCCCAGTTGTAGGTGTGCAGGAGGCAGCTGATCAATGTTTCTCTCTCATCGATGTTTCTAATTCTCTATCCCTCTCCCTTCCTCTCTGTAAAAAATCAATAAAATATATATTTTTAAAAAAATCTACCTAATAAAAGAATAACATGCTAATTGACTCTACCTTCACGACACCCACCAGCCAATCAGGAGTGGATATGCAAATTAACCCAACAAAGATGGTGGATTAATTTGCATACGCAGGCACCTAGCGGTCGGGGGCGGGGTGGGATGCTTGCGTCATCGCTATGGCAACAACACAGGCGTTCCACACCACCCCAGCCACTCCAGGCCTCTGGGCAGCATGGGAAGGCGGAAAGGCAGCTCAGGCCAGAGTGAAGGCAATGCCAGCAGCCAGGGGAAGGAAGGCACAAATCTTCATGCATCGGGCCTCTAGCATTTTAATAAGTCATTTCATTGTATATTCCATTGTATATTCCACAGTTCAGCAAATATCAGTGATGCATGAGATTTTTTTAAAGCATTTTTATGATAAAATTTCCTGTTGACTTTGTTTTTATCATACTTTCTATTTGATTACAAACATTTGTAGTTTTTCCAAGATCCTTTTGATGTGCTTGTTTTGAGACAAGTTCAAAGATATGTGTTCCTTTGAATAAGAACCAAAGTGAGTGAATTCTGGAATGTAATATTTATTTAACAGAAAAGCAATTGCAATTATCATAAGTCAACCTGTCATTGGGAGACTGCCTTTTGGCTTTTGTCAATGGAAGTGATCTTTGCTATAAAACCAAATTAACCTTGAGATAGAACTATAAGAGTAATTTGATTTCTCATATTACTTCAGAACTTTCATTCTATTATTGTAGAAATGTGAGTAAATTGACATAATAACAACCAACTTAGCAAGCACAACTTAATTAATGAAAATAATTTTCACTAATATCAGGAAACTACTGTCACAGTCCCAGAGACCAAATATTTTGGCTAAATGTCACTTAGTAATATGCAGATTATAAGATGTGATTATTTATTTGTTTATTTGTAGGAAAATTATCCTTGACATTTTATTTATTTATTATTAAAAATATTATAGATATCTCCCTTCCCCCTCCATTACCCTCCCCCATCCAGTTCCCTCCCAACCCTAGGCCTTCATCACCCTATTGTTTGTGTCCATAGGTAATGGACATATGCATATGTTCTTTGGTTAATCTCTTCCCTACCCCTCTACCCACTTCCCTCTGAGATTCCTCAGTCTGTTTCATTTTTTTATACCTCTGATTCAATCTTATTCATCAATTTATTTTGTTCATTAGATTCCTTGTTCATTTGTTTTGAGTTTTAGATTCAATTATTGATAGCTATGTATTTATTGCCATTTTATTATTCGTATTTTTAATCTTTTTTTTTCTTCTTCTTCTTAAAGAATACCCTTCAACATTTCATGTAATACTGGTTTGGTGGTGTTGAACTCCTTTAGGTTTTCCTTGTCTGTGAAGTTCTTTATTTGCCCTTCAATTCTAAATGATAGCTTTGCTGGGTAAAATAATCTTGGTGGTAGGTCCTTGTTATTCATCACTTTGAATAGTTCTTGCCACTCCGTTCTGACCTGCAAAGTTTCTGTTGAGAAATCGGCTAGCAGTCATATGGGAGCTCCCTTGTAGGTAACTAACTGCTTTTCTCTTGTTGCTTTTAAGATTATATCTTTGTCTTTAACCTTTGACATTTTAATTATATTGTGTCTTGGTGTGGACCTATTTGGGTTCCTCTTGTTTGGGACTCTCTGCACTTCCTGGACTTGTATGTCTATTTCTTTCACCAGGTAGGGGAAATTTTCTGTCATTATTTATTCAAATAGGTTTTCAATGTCTTGCTCTCTCTCTCTTTTTCTTCTGGCACCCCCATGATATGAATGTTGGTACGCTTAAAGTTGTCCCAGAGGCTCCTTACACTATCTTCATGTTTTTGGATTCTTTTTTCTTTTTACTCTTCTGATAGGGTGTTTTTGCTTCCTTATATTCCAAATCACTGATTTGATTCTTGGCATCCTCTACTCTACTGTTGATTCCCTGTAAATTATTCTTCAGTTCAGTGTATTCTTCATTTCTTACAGGTCCTTTTTCATCTCTTTGATGTTCTCACTAATTTCTTTGAAATTCTCACAAAAATCTTTGAAATTCTCCCTAAGTTCCTTGACATTCTCACTAAGATCCTTGAAACCTCTCATTAAGATCCTTGAGCATCCTTATAACCATTGTTTTGAATTATGTACCTGGTAGTTTGCTTGCTTTCATTTCATTTAGTTCTTTTTCTGGAGATTTCTTTTATTTCATATGTGATGTGTTTCTTTGTCTCTACATTTTGGCTGCTTCCCCATGTTTGTTTCTATGCATTAGGTAGAGTGTCTATATCTCCTGGAATTGACAGAGTGGCCTTGGTAGTAGGTGTCCTGCAGGGCCCAGTGGCTCAGCCTCCCCAGTCACCTGAGCTGAGCACTCTAGGTGTGCCCCTGTGCAGGCTATGTGCACTGTCTTATTGCAGTTGAGCTTTATGATGTTACTTTAAAATGTAGAATGTACAGATCTGCTACACTCTTAAATTTATTATTTTATCAATTAACAAGTATTACATTTCGAAAAATGTAAGCACAATTTTCAATACATGTCAGGATTTAACTTTTTACAATAAAGCAACATCATAATAGGTATTTTTTCTTTTAATCCAGGCAAATGTTTGAAAAAAGTATCACTGAATTGAAATACTTCATGCTTACATACAGAGTATGGCTGCAAAGATATATGATTGATTAATTTTAATAAACATACCAGTTCTTGGGCATTTGTATGATGAACATATTTCCTTTTAAAGTAGTTATTAGGTGTATAGGTTAATAATGCAGATTTTGTAATCAAAGAAAACACGATAATTTCGAGGGAAACATCAAAAGTGCTTTATTCAAAGTAATGTCCCATCCACTAGCTACACATTTCCCTCATCTGTCAGATAATTTGTAGATACCCTCCCAATAGAACTTTTCTTGTTTTGAGGCAAACCATACAGAGACCCCATTTTCCACTTCTTCGTATGTTTTGAAGCGCTGCTTAGAAAGTGCCTGTGCCATCGATCAGAACAAGTTGTAATCTGAAGGATCAAGGTCTGGTGAATAGGGCAGGTGGGTTAATACTTCCCAGGCAAGATCTTTTAAGGTGTTTTTAACTGGTTTTGAAGTGTGTGATGGTGCATTATCATGAAGCAAAATTACTTTGCCGTGACTTCTGGCACATTCTGGTCATTTCAAATAATCAATTTTAACCACGATCAAAGCGTGGTTAAAATTGATTATTTGTTGTTGGTAGCAATCAGTATTAATGGTTTCACCTAGTTTTAGAAGCTCATAATACACCACACCTTCTTGATCCCACCAAACTCAGAGCATTGTCTTCTTTCCGAAGCAATTTGGCCTTGCAGTCGATGTTGATGGTTGACCTAGATCAACCCATGATTTTATGCATTTGGGATTCTCAAAATAAACCCACTTTTCATCGCCAGTCACAATTAGATGCAAAAAAGACTTTCTTTTGTGCCGTTGAAGCAACATTTTACTGATGACTTTTTTGGTTTTCCATTTGTCTTTCGTTCAGTTGATGTGGCACCCATTTTCCTTCCTTTAAAAACTTTCCCATTGCTTGTAAACTATTGGAAATTGTTTGCTGAACATTGTTTAATCTTCCTGAGAGTTGTTTTTGAGTTGACATGCATATTCATCCAATAATGCTTGTAATTGTTGGTCTTCAAACTTTTTTGGTTGACCTGGATGTTCTTTGTCTTTCACATTGAAATCATCACTTTGAAAGCATTTAAATCAGTGTTCACAAGTATCTTGAGATGGAGCATGTTCACCATAAGCTTCCCGAAGTATTCAGCATCACTTTGCTTCAAAATAAAGTAATGAATTAAAACTTTCCGCAAATGCTCTTTTTTTGGCACGAAATTCGACATTTTTAAGTGTGAAAATATCTATGATGTTAACACCTTCAGCAAATTTGACATATAAAGTTTTGAAGCTTGTTGTCAATACAACAAAATAGCATACATATCAAATCATATATATATCAACATATGTGTAACTCCATCTATTGAAAAATTCACATTATTAACCGGTACACCTAGTATTTATACTAACAGAAATGTTACTACTCAAAATATTTAGGTAAGTTCTCCTATAGTACATATATTTAAATATCCATAATGGTGAAAAGATATCTGTCCCTCAAGAGCCAATTTAATTTTGAAAACATCTCAGAATCAGAGGCAAGCGTTATAAATAAATTTGATGATCAAGCTGAATATTAGAGTCTGGGTCAGAAATAAATAACAAATATGAAAACAAATTGGTTGCACAGCTTAAAACCTCTTTTATGGTAACTCCCCCTCCAAAAAGATCCCATAAAATAATTTTGGAAATGCCTGCATTGTTTAAGTAAGTAGATTCCTAAAAATAAACCCATATTAGATATAGAAGTTTTAGTATAATACTTAAAATCAATCTTACTACTGTATGATACCTGATGAGAGCAGGGAAAAAATGCTAGTGGAATTAATTAAAGGACATAGACATTAATCAAAGAAAACCTACTGAAGAAAAATAATTTTTAAAAACACTTAGTACTTTTAATAGTACTTCTAAAATAATTCATACTCCCTATAATTCACTTATACAACTAATATATATAGTAGCTACACTTTTACTTATAATAAACATACTTATATTCTGATAGTACATATATTTCTTCTATATAAAACAGAATTTTAAGTATGAAAAGGAGTGGTAGTTTAACAAACTGTTATTACATGTACCTGCCCTGTTGTAGATATGTATTGCTGCCTTTAACTTATTAGATGTTCTAACTATATAAAGAAAACCACTTTAAAGTTATTTAATCATAGGTTAAATATTTAAATATTGTTAATAATTCATGCCTCCCAACCACCTGTGTAATTTAACTTCTCTCACTCTAAGTCATGGCCATTTTGAATTGCCTGCATTTCCCTGTTATTTGAATGTGAGTTTCCCTCTCCACCTGACAATTCCTACTTATCTTTCAAGTCTTAAGCCTAACATTACTTACCCTGTGGGACTATAAAAAAATCTCTCAAATAGATTGATTATCGTCTTCTCTGAAACTACATAATTTCATGTGTATACCTCTATCATCATACATAGCTATAGACTAATTGTTTGCATGTCTGTCTACTCTCTACACCTAGAGTACTTTTAAACAGAGTTCTGTCTTCCCAACTTTGTATCCCAACTACCAACATAGCATCTGACCCATAGTAAACATTCTATACATAGAATAAATAATTGAAAGAGACTTTGTCTAGCAACTCAATAATGTCCACAAACCTGTAATACTTATGAACCTTTCATTTTGTCCTTTTATGTAGCATCATTATAAAACTCTGAAAAAGACCACTTGAATAATCTATCCACAGTGCAATCTCCCTAAATATATGTATGTTTTGGACCATAATTTGGAGTAATATGCTTATTTTTAACACAATTCTTAAAATAATTTTTAGTTCTTAAAATATTATATTGTTGGGCAACTGGTTCCTTAATGAGGACACTATTCATTTATTCATTCAGCAAATATTGATTGAGAACACAAATATGTAGGTTTTTGTCTTATAATCTTTTATATCTTGAAGTGATTTATTTCCTTTGTCCATTTTATATGTTATTATACTCTAACTCTAACCACATAAGGAAAAGGGCAAATCTTACTCTGTTTAATTCCAGGGACTTCTCCAGTGCAATTAGAGCAGGAAGATAAAAGTAATTTTTATGACTTTTTGGTGCATAAAATACAATGATTTTTAAATGAAATTTTTTTTTTTTTTTAGAATTTAGGGCCATCTTAGTTTATTAAAGAAGTCAAAATCCTCTCTGTTATACTGGAACAGGTCTCTTCAGTTCCTAGTTAATAATTTTGTTGAGAGAACATTTTGTCCATCATTTACTATTATGATAGCAATATTTTCAAAATCATTTCTTTGAAAAATATTCCCTTTTGGACCTGCATTCCATACCCAAAATTTTTAAAGAGGTAAACATTAATTCTCTTCCATATTGACAAATTTGCATCAACTATATTTAATGTATGTGTACTATATAAATATATGCTATATATAATGCATATATAGCTTTTAAAAATTAAATATATTATTTAAATTCATAAAATAGATATTTGATAATTCTTCACATAAAATTACTTTAAGGAGATATTTTCTTTGAATTATAATGTGTAATGTGATTTATTTTTCTATATTTGACTTCTATACAAATACCTGATAAATAAAATTTTCCAGAAAGGAATACTAATACTGCCCCCTGCAATAGCTCAGTCTTCATGTAGTCACAATAGTCATCCCTGAAAAAGGAAGGCAAGACAAGAAAAAGAAAAGGAGAGCAAATTTGGCATGTAGGAGAAGTGAAATAACAGAAAGCAGAGATCATGCAGCATTAGTTAGGCAGAAAGGATAAAGAGTAAGTTTGAGGAGGTGGGGAGGGAGTAATAAGCAGAGATATTCTATTGAATAAAAATAATAGGACCACCAAGAAGTGGTCAACAATGGAATTGGTCTGTATTCTGACAATTTCAGTAAGTTAAGTTTTTTTGGGCAGGGCTGCTGCTATTGTGCCTGTGGTAGGGAAGATAAATGAAGAATAGCCAAGGGAGGAGATCAATTTCAATATTTTGTTAGGCTCTACAGATGGGCTTAAGGAACTAAAAATTAGTGAGCACCTGTTATGTGCCAGACATTGTATAAAATACTTCTTAATAGTTAGGCTTTTGCAAAATTTCCCCCTGAATTACTTCTAAAGTGAGAAGAGGGTGAAATTTGTTCCAAGGGAGGACTGGAAATAGCTTTATAGAGTATAATTGAAATAGCTTTATAGAGTGCAAAATCTCTAGTACTTTTTCTTATGAGTGCATGCTAATTTTCATTTTTATTCCACAGTATATGTATGACTACTTTAAGGTAAAAATAATGATTAAAATTTCTCAGCATTGAGCAGAAGCAACAAGAAAAATGTGAACATACTTTTAACATTCTCAAGTGCAGGAAATCTGAGCTTTGCAGGAATATATATATATATATATATATATATATATATATATATATAATTCTTAACTGTGATAGATATGCTAAAATGTTTGCAATATTATATCTATTTTACAAATGATATAACCATAATTAATAAGTGAAAAACAGATTTTGACTGTCTTTAAAACCCAAATTATCTCTTTTTCTATGATGTCTATATCTCCAGAAGCTACCTTAGACAATGTCTCCATTTTTTTTTGTTAGACCCCCAAGAGCAAGAAATTTCAACTACATCATACTCATGTACCAAAATAAAAACTGTTTTAGTCTATATTTCTGTCTATGTTTTTTTTTTATTGTCTAAAGTTTTACATATGTTTCCTTTTTCCCCAATTGACCCCCCTCCCCCAACCATTCCCACCCCGGGCAAGCCCCCATTGCCCCAGTGTCTGTGTCCATTGGTTATGCTAATATGCATGCATACACATCTGCCATTTGTCTCTGGATCTATTTTTGTTCATCAAATTATGTTGTTCATTATGTCCCACATATGAGTGAAATCATGTGATATTTATCTTTCTCCGACTAGTTAATTTCACTTAGCATAATGCTCTCCAGTTCCATCCACGCTGTTGCAAATGGTAAAAGTTCTTTCTTTTTTTTATAGCAGCGAATTCCATTGTGTAGATGTACCACAGTTTTTTAATCCACTCATCTGCTGATGGGCACTTAGGTTGTTTCCAAATCATAGCTACGGTAAATTGTGCTGCTATGAACATAGGAGTGCATATATTTTTTCAGATTGGTGTTTCTGGTTTCTTGGGATATAGTCCTAGAGGTGGGATTACTAGGTCAAATGGGAGTTCCATTTTTAACTTTTTGAGGAAACTCCATACTGTTTTCCACAGTGGCTGCATGAGTCTGCATTCCCACCAGCAGTGCATGAGGGTTCCTTTTTCTCCACATCCTCACCAGCACTTGTCATTTGTTGATTTGTTGATGATAGCCATTCTTACAGGTGTGAGATGGTACCTCTTTGTTGTTTTGATTTGAATCTCTCAGATGATTAGTGACTTTGAGCATGTCTTCATATGTCTCTGGGCCTTCTGTATGTCCTCTTTCGAAAAGTGACTATTTAGTTCCTTTGCCCATTTTTTGATGGGATCGTTTATCTTCCTTTTGTTAAAATGTATGAGTTCCCTGTAAATTTTGGAGATGAAACCTTTGGCAAATATATTTTGTTGTGCAGAAGCTTTTTATTTTGATGTAGTCCTATTTGTTGATTTTTTTCCTTAGTTTTCATTGCCCTAGAAGCTGTATCGGTAAAGATATTGCTATGACATATGTCCTGTATTTTGCTACCTGTGGAGACTTCTAAGATTTTTATGGTTTCCCATCTTAAATTTAAGTCCTTTAACCATTTTGAGTTTGTTTTTGTGTATGGTGTAAGTTGGTGATTTGGTTTCATTTTTTTGCATGTGTCTAACCAAATTTCCCAGCACCATTTATCGAAGAGACTGTCTTGACTCCATTGTACGCTCTTAACTCCTTTGTCAAATATTTATTGAGCATAATGGCTTGGGTCGATTTCTGGGTTCTCTGTTCTGTCCCATTGGTCTATATGTCTGTTCTTGTGCTAGTACCAGGAAGTTTTGAGTACTGTGGCTTGGTAATATAACTTTGTATCTGGTATTGTGATCCCTCCAACTTTGTTCTTCTTTCTCAGGATTGTTGTGGCTATTCGAGGTCTTTTTTCATTCCAAATGAATTTTTGCAGAGTTTGTTCTAGATCTTTGAAATATGCTGTTGGTATTTAAGTGGGAATTGCATTGAATATGTAGATTGCTTTGGGTAGTATGGACATTTTAATGATGTTGATTCTACCAATCCATGAACATGGTATTTTCTTCCATTTGTTTATATCTTCCTCTATCTCTTTTTTCAATGTCCTGTATTTTTCCAAGTACAGGTCTTTTACCTCCTTAGTTAAGTTTATTCCTAGGTATCTTAATTTTTTCAGTCTATGTCTTTATAGTAAACAGTAAATGAATCTTCCAACCATAGTCTCACATATTTCTCTTTGCCTTTTCTTAGCAGGTCTTGCCTATAAACACTGACCAGATGCAAGTCTGTTTGGGTTCCATCAGAGTAAATCTAGTATGCAGAATACCAAAATCCTTATATGTTATACACTTATCCTCATTTGCCAAGTGCAAAACTATTAAAATATACATTCTCTAGTATGCATGTGAAAATTCCTTTAAAATTTGAATTAATGCACCTGGCAATGCAAAATTTTCATGTCTCTTTTTTATTTTATCCACCAAGATCACAGTGTCCTTGCAATTTACACGTGAATTGTGAATAAATTATAAACATTCACTCTGCACACACTTACAAAATCATATCACCTCTTCCCCTCTCTTTTATGCATAGTGTTTCCAATTACAGCAATGTGATTGCTAAGGCAAAAATCTGCACCTGTGACCATTTACAAAAATCATATATTGGTATGTACTAAAAATCAGAATATTCATGAGTTGTGCATGATATCTTTTCAAAACTAATGCAAACTGAGAGGCTGTAAAAAAAGAAGCCCATTATTTGCATGTACAATTCTGTCAAAGAAATACACAGGTTGGCCTTTCCATATCCTTTGTAGGTACCATTTTTAGGATGCGGTGCTTTTGTCAAAGATAAGATAGGAAAATAAAAGCTATGTCTACCAGTCTATATTCACACAGCTTTCTCTCATCAGTATTCTGAAGGCTTTTTTTTTCCTTGAAATATTGCTGTCACTTTTCACATTTTAACACCCAGCCATCAACTTTTCCATAAATATAATCATACCAGGAGCTTCTTCATCTTCATGTGTCAAAAGGAAAATGTAAAAGATGTATACTTTGTTACATATTAATATTCTAAAAAATTCACAATGGAATTCTACAACATTTGGAGATATTTCTTTTCTAAGACTGGTTCAATATGGGTTGTTCATATGTGTAAGTTTGCAGCTTTGTGTTTTATTTTAATCTTAACTTTTTTTAAATTGAATTATCTCTTTTTTTTTTATGATCTCTATCTACCCAGAAGCTACCTTAGACAATGTCTCTATTTCTTTTTGTGAGATCCCCAAAGCAAGAGTGATGGGGCAGGTACAGAAACTCAGCAGGGCAGAAAGCCCTGGATGCCTAGGAAGGGTTAGGAAGGGGCAAAACTGGGAAAACACCCCCAGGGTAAGTTATCCTCCCCTAGCATTTCACTGGTCATGCGGTTTGGTTTGGATCCCACATCTTTCATATCTCTGGTTGGTTGGTTTAGACACACCTGGTCTTTTCCTCCCTAAAGAGAACATCTAGGCCTCAGCTGTGTTTTAGCTCCAGGCCCAGAAAATCAGCAAAACCAGACAAGTGATGCCATGGCTGCCTCAGAACCTGCTACATTGACTAATGACCCCTGCCCTGGCACTGACCAATCAGTGGAGACCATCACCCTGAAAGAACACACCTGGAAAGCTGATGAATATTCTATTAAGACCCTCCCCTGAGACCTCCCCTACGATTTCCACCTGCAAGAAAGAGATAACTACCCTCAGGACAAAGGACCTAGTGTGTGCTCTCCCCCCACAGAGCACCCTGTGCACATATCCCCCTCAGATACATATCCCCCAACCTCTAAGGGACCCCAGGAGACTTAAAACCAGGGGAGCAGTAACAGCAGCAGCTTGTCCTGGGCTAACCCTGGGACCTGTCGCCAAGGCCCCCATTTCTCTGTGTAGACCTTCCCTTTGGATAGCCTCATTTCCCATCCCTTTTTCCTTAACTAAATTCAGTTTTCTTGAATCACCATCTGAGATGGTTATTTAGCCTGCCTGAGCACCACCAACTTTAACCTCTCACTTTTTTGTGCTATAGAAATATAAGTGTATAATTATGAAAAAAAGGAAGATATAAAATGCAAAATAAAGATTATAACGTGTTACCCCAATAGGTAGGATTCAAGGAGGAAGATAAGGAGGGAATATTTATTTAGTTCTTACAATGCCCAGGCACTGACACTGTTTTTAGTTAATAATCATAGGTTTTATTCTATTAACTAGAGGCCTGGTGCACAAAATTCATGTATGGGGAGAGGGGCTCAGCATGGCCTGCACCCTCTTGCAACCCGGGACCCCTTTGGGGATGTCCAACTGCTGGTTTAGGCCTGATCCCAGCGCTTATTTTATCCACCAAGATCACAGTGTCAGCGGAATCAAGCCTAAACCAGCAGTCGGACATCCCTCTCACAATCCAGGACCGCTGGCTCCTTACCGCTCATCTGCCTGCCTGATTGCCCCTAACCACTCTGCATGCCTGCCTGATCACCCCTTACTGCTTGCCTGCCTGCCTGATTGCCCTTCACCACCTCTGCCTCGGCCCCCACCACCGCGGCTTCATCTGTAAGGATGTCCGGAATGACGTTCGGAAGGTCGTTCGGCTGTCCGGTCTAATTAGCATATTACACTTTTATTATTATAGATAACCATAGGTTTATTAGGTTGGTACTATGTTTATTCCCACTTTACAGATAAGGAAACTGAAACAGCACTAAACAGTAGTAGACCTGGTAATATATTACAGGTATGTTGGTCCCATAGAAATACAATGAAACTGTAAGCATCACCCAAAGGGAAATTATTGCTGCTAGGAGGTGATATGAGAAGGAAGATACAGAAAATCAATTTGTCATGTTTGCACCTAATTTATCTTTTTTATATTGGAGATATTTCACCAAATCTCTTTCATCTGAGATAGCAAGGAAGAGAGGAGATGAAAGTGTATAAAAATTGAAACATACTATTAAATGTTGGAGTGTGTATTTAGTTAAATATTTTTTGTCATATGAAAGTTAACACGTGGTTCATAGAAAATTGGAAAAATATATAAACATACAAAAAATCATGATAACCTGATAACACCTTACTTTAAAAAAAATTAAGATGTTTGGCATCCTGATTATTTTCTGAAGATATAAATGATCATTTATGGAATTTAAATAAAAATGAGTCTGAAAGTAGGGATCTAATAGTTTTTATACTTTGGAATTTAAGAAAAAAACATTAATTCAATTTATTGGGGTTACATTGGTTAATAAGATTATATGATTTCAAGTGTTCAATTCTATAATACATAATCTATATATTCCATTATAAGCCTACCACCCATAGGCAAATACTTTGAAAATCTACCGAAAGCTAGAAAAATATACTGTTATACAGTATTTTGAATATAACTTCATTTGTAATACCTCTCATATCCACATGCAGCTAATAATCTCTGATCCAGATAATGAAAAGCTTCTCCCTCAGACTCTGCAATTGCAATCTGGGATATTGCCAATACTCAGTGCTATCATCCTCTCTAATAAAATGGTAATATGCAAATTAACCATCACTCTGCTACATAAGCCACACCCACCAGCCAAGCCACGCCCACCAGCCAATCAGAGTGAGTATGCAAATTAACCCCAATCCAAGATGGCTACAGCCACAGAGAGCAAGGTTTCCCAGGTAACAGAGGAAGCCAAGCTTTCCATAGCCATTGCAGACCTAAGCCTCCACTCAAGCTACAAAGTTTCAATTATAGAAGGTAAACAAATTCAAACAAATGGCGGCAGAATGGAGCTTGAGAGAGCAGGCCAGGGTTGCCGGCGGCAACAGGGGAAGCAAAGCTTTCCGCACACCCTGGCCAGGCCCACCCGCTTAAGGCTACAAAGTTTCAATTGTAGAAGGTGAATTAACTGCCACAGAAATGGCTGCCACCCCGGAGGGAGCAGTAGGATTGGCTCTGCTCCAGGCTACAAAGTTTCAATTGTAGAATGAAAATAAATTCCAGATACCAGGGCCTCCCCTTGGGTTGCCAGGGGATGTGGTCGGCCTGCAAACCACCACAGGCCCCTCGCTCAGGCCGCCCCATGCCCCAAGGGAACCCCACCCTGATCAGGGACACCCTTCAGGGCAAACCAGCTGGCCCCTACCCGTGCACCATGCCTCTATCCTATCTAATAAAAGAGTAATATACAGATTGATCATCACTGCAACACACAATATAGCTGCCCCCATGTGGTCAAAGATCCTGCCCCCATGTGGACACAAGATGGCCACTACAAGATGGCCAGCAGGAGAGGGCAGTTGTGAGGCACCCAGCCTGCAAGGGAGGGCAGTTGTAAGGGACCAGGCCTGCAAGGAAGGGCAGTTGAGAGGGACCAGGTCTTCAAGGGAGGGCAGTTGGAGGTGATCAACCCTGCAGGAGAGGGCAGTTAGGGGTGACCAGGCTGGCAGAGGAGGGAAGTTGGGGGCAAACAGGCTGGCAGGGGAGCAGTTAAGCATCAACCAGGCTGGCAGTGGAGTGGTTAGGGGGTGATCAGGCTGGCAGGCAGAAGCGGTTAGGGGCAATCAGGAAAGCAGGCAGGCAAGCAGTTGGGAGCCAGCAGTCCTGGATTGTGAGAGAGATGCCCAACTGCCCGTTTAGGCCCGATCCCACCAGGATCGGGCCTAAAGGGGCAGTCGGACATCCCTCCAGGAGTCCCAGATTGGATAGGGTACAGGCTGGGCTGAGGGACAACCCCCCGCCGTGCACGAATTTCGTGCACCGGGCTTCTAGTTTTGACAATAAAGCACTACGAGGTTTTGTTTTGATGGACAGAGTTTTTAATGTTTCCAAATATGTTATTTAGAGGAACACAGTTTTTGTCAAATATGGATATTTATATGATCATCTCTATATGCAAGTTACAAGAAAATAAGTGTGATGCTAAGAAAATAGTAGTTCCATTTTAAAACTTACCTTTGATTACTTCAACAATTTGTTTAAAATGTGGTGTTTTCAACAAACTGATATATTTCAGAGGGAAGGAGGAATGGAAAGAGATTAACCAAAGAACTTATATGCATATATGCATAACCCATGGACACAGACAATAGGGTGGTGAAGGCTTAGGGAAGGGGAGGGGTGTGGGAGGGGGAAGGGAGTTAATGGGGGGAAAGGGGGACATCTGTAATACTCTCAACAATAAAGATAAATTATTTTTAAATGTGGTATTTTCTTATTTTATTGTAATATGTTCTCATTATATAAAATAAGTTAAGAACAATGTAGAAAAGAGGAAAATTATAAATACTCCACAAGTGAATGATAAATTTTATTGTAATTATTTTAATTTATTTTTAGACATAAATCATTGAAATTACATTGTATAAGAAAAGATAATGGCAAATGCTTACATGACAGTCACTGTTCTGAACATTTTACATGTGTTAACTCATTTTATTCTGCCAACATATCAAGAGGTAGGCACTATTATTAGCTGCACAGAATAAGAAGCAGAGAGGTTTTAATTTCCTTACAATCTTACCTCTAGGGAGTACCAGAACAAGGATTTGAAAGCTGTTTACTTCAAAAATATGCTCTCTTAAACTATCGAGCCATGCCGAAACCTGTTTGGCTCAGTGGATAGAGCGTCAGCCTGCGGACTGAAAGGTCCCAAGTTCAATTCCGGTCAAGGGTATGTACCTTGGTTGCAGGCACATCCCCAGTAGGGGGTGTGCAGGAGGCAGCTGATCGATGTTTCTCTCTCATCGATGTTTGTAACTCTCTATCTCCCTTCCTCTCTGTAAAAAATCAATAAAATATATTATAAAAAAAACCCAAAACTATCAAGCCACTGCAGGAGCCCCAACCAGGTCCTGGGCCTGGATGGAGCCTGCAACCAAGGTATGTGCCCTTGACCGGAATCGAACAGGGGACCTTTCCGTCTTCAGGCCGATGCTCTATCCATTGAGCCAAACTGGCTAGAGAAATGCTGCTTTTTAAAAAAATTAAAATCTATTGGTGTAACATTGGTTAATAAGATTACATAGATTTCAAGTATACATTTCTACAATACATGATCTGTATATTGAATTGTGTGCTCACTACCCAAAGTTAAATTATCTTCTGTAACCATACATTTACCTTTTATTACCTCCCACCCTCCCCCACTTCCCTCTGGTAAACACCATTCTGTTGTCTGTGTCTATGAGTTTTTATTTGTTTGATTTTCTTGTTTGTTCATTTCTTACTTTTGGTTTTATATCCCACATGTGACTGAAATCATATGGTTCTTAACTTTTTCTGACTTATTTCACTTGGCATAGTATTCTCAAGGTCCATTCTTATTGTGGCAAATGGCAGTATTTTTTCTTATAGCTGAGTAGTATTCTATTGTATATTTTTGTCACATCTACTTTATGCAATCATCTAGAAAAAGATTCTTAAGTTGTTTCCATGTTTTGACCACCATGAATAATACTATAATGAACATAAGGGTGCAAATATCTTTGCAAACAGATATTTTCAAAATTTTCAGGTAGATACACAGAAGGGGGGTTAATGGGTCCTATGGTAACTCCATTCTTAAATTTTTTAGCAATCTCCATACTGTTGTCTATAGTGGCTATATCAGTTTACATTCTGATCAGTAGTGAATGAGGGTTCCCTTTTCTCCACAACATCTCCAACACTTATTACTTTTGTTGATAATATTCAATCTAACAGGTGTGACATGGTATTTCATTGTAGTTTTGATTTGCATCTCCCTAATAGCTACTGAAGTTGAGCATCTATAATAATAAAAGCATAATATGCTAATTAGACCGGATGTCCTTCCAGATGACCTTCCGGACAAAGCCGGGGCTGCGAGGGAAGCCTGGGTCCCAAGTGCCAGAGGGAAGCCAGTGCAGGTGTCGGCAGCAGGGGGAAGGAAGGCCTACTCTTGCACGAATTTCGTGCATTGTCCCTCAAGTCTTTTCATATATCTGTTGGCTATTTGTATGTCTTCTTGGGAAAAGTGTCTGTTCAGGTCTTCTACCCTTTTTTTTTTTTTTTTTTTGGATTGTGTGTTTTTTTGGTGTTGAGTTGTATGAGTTCTTTATATATTTTGGATATTGTAGCTGTTCTTTGCAAACATCTTTTCCTATTATGTTGGTTGTCTTTTTGTTTCATTGGCAGTTTCTTTTGCTATGCAGAAACTTTTTAATTTGATATAGTACTATTCATTTATTTTTGCCTTTATTTCCCATGCCTTTGCAGTCAAATTCATAAAATCCTCTCTACGACCAGTGTCCATAAGTTTAGTATATGATTTATGTTTTCTTCTATGTGATTTATTGTATCAAGTCTTATATTTAGGTTTTTGGTCCATTTTAATTAATTTTTGTATATAACGATTAAATGTAGTCTAGTTTCATACTTTTGCGTGTGGCTTTCCAATTTTGTCAGCACCATTTATTTAAGAGGCTTTTTTCTCCATTGTATGTTTTTTACTCCTTTGTCGAAAAGTATTTGCCCAAATACCTATGGTTTTATTTTTGAGTTATCGATTCTGTTCCATTAGTCTGTGTATGTTTTTCTCCCAATATCATGCTGTTTTATTTATCATTGTTTTGTATTATAATTTGAAGTCTTTTAATGTGTACTTCCAGCTTTGTTCTTTTTTCTCAGGATTGTTTTGGCTATTCAGGGTCTTTTGTGAATAAAAGATGATGATTTTTTTTTGTTCTATTTCATTAAAAAATGTCATTGGGATTTTGATGGGGATTGCATTAAATCTGTACATTGTTTTAGATAATATGGAGATTTTAACTATCTTGATTCTTTCAATCCATGAACATAGAAGATCTTTCCATTTCATTATGTCTTTTTCAGTTTCTTTTAATGATGCCTTGTATTTTTCAGTATATAGGTATTATATCCTTTGCTAAGTTTACTTCTAGGTATTTTATTCTTTTTGTTGCAAATTGCAACAGGAATTTTTTTTTCTATTTTTTTCTGAAATTTCATTGTTACTATTTAGGAATGTAGTGGATTTCTTATACCTATATGTTTTATTTCTATCTGAACACTTTAGTTAACATCTTATATTTGAATTCTCCTAAATATCAATATTTTGACCCAAGACCAAAATCATCAGATACATAATTAACACTGGAATGCTATCCCTTTAATATAAAGAAGGCTTTAGAGCCAGCCACATTATCAAAGGGTATCCTATATAATAAAAGGCTAATATGCAAATAGACTGAACTGTGCAACAACCAGAACAACTGAACAACCCAACAACTGGTTGCTATGATGTGTGTTGACCACCAGGGGGCATATGTGGAACATGGCGGGCGTTGGCCAAGGCAGGATGGTGGAGCAGGTGAGCGGGGGTGTCAGACCAAGGTGGGGCGCCTGTCACTGTCACTGGGGCAAGCCTCTGGTGGTTACTGAAAATTCTTTGCTCCCGCATGCTGCGGTCCCTCCCGGCACTCACACCTGATCACTCGGCGCCATCAGTGGGTGTGAGCAGTGACTGATGGCCCTGATTGCCCCTGAGGGCTTCTCCACCTCCCCCTGCTCCTGAGGGGTGATGGGGGCAGCAGCGGCCACTCGCACCCACTGACGGCGCCAGCCCCACTCGCACCCACTGCTGGCACTGGCCCCAATTCCTCTGTGTCGTCAGCAGGTGCGAGCAGGGCCAGTGCCTTCAGAACGTGGGAGTGGCAGTGGGAGCAAGGCTGCAGGCAGACAGGGGACTGGGGGCCAAGGCGGGAGATGCCGAGACCTGTCCCTGTGCCTACCACAGCCTTTCATCCCACAGTTCCTTTCAAGGTGCACGAATTCATGGACTGGGCCCCTAGTCATTCAAATAAAGTTGTAGAAAAAGAAAAATGTTATTTATGTGATGATTCAGATTAGGAAACTAATGTATCTTGATAAAACTAAATTTATTATCATTTTATCTCTGCTTTACTTATAATAACTCATCAATTTCTTTATTTTTGGTCATTATAGAATAGATTTCCTACCATTGCCAATACATTAAAAATCTGTATTTTCACTTATAGTGTAAAGAAGAGATGCTGAACTTCCTAAAAACCTACACTTAAATCTTTTGGCTTCAAAGGGGCCTATGATTGTCTGAAAAAGAAATGCATATATTTGTGTAAATATGTGTATTTTTTTTGTAGAGAACCTGTGGTGTTTTTAGACTACTAAACTAATTATAACTCCATTCTTGTCTTAAACTTTTACAATCCTAGAGCTGTCAAGATGACATGGATTAGTAGAAAAAGGGAGTGGTGATAAAAATAGATTGTGTAATGGCAAAGAAAATATATTTGGGAGGGAGGCTAGCAGATCTGAATCTGGGTTATGGTCACTTACAAAATGTGCAAATTTGGACAATTTGCCTTAACTTCTCTGTAGCCCCAGGTTTGTCATTAGTATATTGCTGACAATTGCACTACAGATTTTATTGAGGTCCTGCATGATATTAAATAATTTTGATATACATAAAGTGTGTAGAATTATAAAATTTCACTTTAAATCTATTACCTTTATCAGTTACTATGTGAACCTTGGAAAACCCAATTAATTTTTCATTCTAAAATTCAGGCCATATGTGTTAAAATAATGATTATTTTAGTCATCTGTGGCAGGGTAACAAACCACCCTAAGTTCAGTGGCTTAAAAAAATAAAGGTTTTTTTTTTTGTGTGTGTGTGTGTGTGTGTTATTTTGTCAGGGTTCAAAGAGAACAGTCTATCTCTGCTCCACAGGACATTGCATTCTAGGGGTGACTCAATGGCTTGGGCTGAAAGCATTTGAAAGCTTCTTCCCTCTTGTGCCTGATGGTTGATATTGATTATCAACCAGAACACCTAACTGTAGCGTCTCCCTATGGCTACTAAACTTCATCACCATGGCTAGGATCTAAAAATAAGCACCTAGAGAAAAATCAGGCAGATATCATATAGCTTTTATGACCTAATGTCATAAATCACAGTGTCATATCTATATATATAAAAGCCTAAGCGACCATTATGACAGAATGACCTGAATGACCTGAATGACTAGTCGATGCGCCCTGACCACCAGGGGGCAGACGCTCAATGCTGGAGATGCCCCCTGGTGGTCAGTGTGCTACCACAGCCAACTTCCCATGGGCACTCCCCCCTGGATGGTCCCTCCCTGCAGCTAAGGCTCTGAGCACTGGAGAATCTGGGTCCAGGATGCCTATAGGAGGAAAGCAACCCCAATGCTGATTGAGACAGAGTAGCAGCTTGGAGGAGGCAGAAGGGGCAAGGTAGCAACTTAACTGCAAAGACATAAAGTAAGCACCACCGCCATCTTACCCCTGCCACCACCCACGCCGTTCTGCTTGCCCTTGTGCCCCCTTCAGCCACTTTTAGCTTGGCCCCATGCCTTTCTGGGCTCCCAACCACTGATTGGCTAGCGCTCCTATGGCAGTGTGCCACCATCGGCTGAAGTAAGCTACCTATCATGCTTGGGGGCAGATCCCCGAGAAAATGTGTGGCTGAGGTAGGAGAGAGGACTTGTCTGTCTGTCAGCAACTCTGCCCCGGGGAGAGTGAGGCAGCCTGAACACGGGCAGTGAAGTAGAACTGTATTTCCACCTCAGAGCTTACCTGGTGTTCAGGACGTTTTGGGGCACTCTGTCTATAGTTTTTGCTTGCCGCTACCTCAGCACATCTACAAAACTAGATCGAGGCAGCCAGACAACCTCCCGTGGTTCCTCCCCCACCCCGTGAACAAATTCGTGCACTAGGCCTCTAGTCTATCATAATCATAAGTACACCCAAATTCAAGAGGAGGGAACGTGAAGCCCACTTCTCAGTGAGAATATCAAAACTACAATGTATAAAGAGCATTGAGATGGGAGTTATTATTGCAGCCATTTTTGAAAGAAACAATCTAAGCATAACTTTTTAACAAGTAAAGATATTGCCAGAATAAAATGAAATAAAGTGTTTGAAAGTGTGTTGAAATATTTTATATTTCAGTATTCCAAGTAAATCATATGTGGATGAGTAAATGGAAAGCATTAATATATAGTTATATGTTATCATTATTATTCAGAATACAAAAAAATGTTAAATTATAGCAATGTTGATATGCTTGAAAATTTTACTAAAATTTTGAATTTCTCTATAGTGGAGATTTAAATATTATAAAAATTTAAAAGAAGGGCAAAAGTGTGATGGCGTGTAGGATATTAAAAGCATTCATAGTTTGAGGATTAGGCTATTTTTAAATTAGCTAAGGTATACACTCTAGATTGGTTATTAATACTTTGAATGTTAGAAACCCTATGATCAACTGAGAACACAGCACCAACAGCAGAATTTCCAATAGCCACAATGGGAGCCTGGAGACAGAAGAAGCATATTTCCCCATGCAGAGTGAAAATAACTTTCACAGTATACTCAGGAAAATTATCTTTTAGGAATAAAGACAAAATAAAAATTAGCGATATTGAGAGACAAAATGGCAGTGGAATAGATGGACATGTCCCAAGGGGTGACTCAATGGCTTGGGCTGAAAGCATTTGAAAGCTTCTTCCCTCTGGTGGTCAGTGCGCATCGACTAGTCATTCAGGTCATTCTGTCATAATGGTCGCTTAGGCTTTTATATATATAGATATGACACTGTGATTTATGACATTAGGTCATAAAAGCTATATGATATCTGCCTGATTTTTCTCTAGGTGCTTATTTTTAGATCCTAGCCATGGTGATGAAGTTTAGTAGCCATAGGGAGACGCTACAGTTAGGTGTTCTGGTTGATAATCAATATCAACCATCAGGCACAAGAGGGAAGAAGCTTTCAAATGCTTTCAGCCCAAGCCATTGAGTCACCCCTAGAATGCAAGCCTTGTCCTGAGCCTTGTCCCAGAGCCGATAGAATGAGCAGCTGAAACGAATAACATCCACCCTGAATTGGCGAAGGAGACTCAGCTGGTGAGACAATTTGCAGCCAGGAAGGGCAGAGGACCCCTGGAGAAAGGTAAAATCAAGGACCTGGGCAGGAGAGATCTCCAGACCTCTGAGCCCAGAGGGTTAGAGGGAAACCACATGGCACCAAGCCATGTCCCTTGGGACAGGCACAGCGTCTGACTGTGGAAAGGAGGTCCGCAGGACTGCTGGTGGCAGGGGATTCTAGATCTGGGTCCACAGTCATGAAAGATTGAGCCCAGAGGGAGCAGCCTGAAGGGCTGACCAGACCCCACAGTGCTGGCTGGAGAGGAGCTCACAGAGGCGCAGTTTTTCCCCTCTCTGTGGCCTGTGCTTTTCTTCACTGAACCTAGTTCATAGGACCTTACGGATATGGACACTCACCCGTGGCTAAGGTGCAGGAGAAGGTGCGGACTTGTGGAGCCTGGGGAGAGGCTGGGGAGAGGAGAGGGTCCAGAAGTGGCAGTGAGTCTGGAGCTGAGTCGTACCTGAGCCCCGGACCTGGGCAGCCAATTTCTCCTGAAGATATAGCCCCTCCCTCCAGTCTCCAGGCAACCAATACAGCCACACCCAGATTCCATCCCGAATGGTACCAAGGATTAAAAAAAACCCTAAAAAGTCCCTGAGAGTCCAAAGGGACTGGCCTAAAGAGAGGCCTTCAGTCCCAGCAACAGGAAACTGAGAAACCACAGACAGTACAGAAGACCGGGATCTTAAGCCAGCCAAAAGAACAACACTTCACTTTTTCATTTTTATTTTTATTTTATTTTATTATTATTTTGTTATCTCTTTTTTTTCTTTTTTCTTTATTTTCCTTTTTTTGTTTGTTGCTTTATTTGCTATATCTTTTCATATTATTTTTCCATCATTCTATTTTATTTTATTTTACTTGCTATTTTTATTTTATACCACTTTTTAAATCATTTTTTTGGTAAATTTATTATTATTATTATTTTCTTCTTGTTTTATTTCTTCTTACCCACTCATCCCCTTTTTACTTCCTCCATACTGAACTAAGGTCCTCCCCATATTCATCCAATTATTAACCTTATTTTCTGTATATAAGCTCAGCCTCTAAAGATTCTGCCCCCACGCTCTTTGTTGGGTGTTTGGTGTTTACATTTTTTTGGTTTATCTGTTTGTTCTGTGGTTTTTTCTCCATACTCCTTTTTCTTCCTTTTTATTTTCTCTCTTATCTTTTTTTTCTCTCTTCGATATCATTTGTACTTTGTTTTCTATTCCCTAATTCTCTTTTCTCAGGTGGTCACTTATATTGGGGTTATCAGTGTCATGAGTACATTCGTGTTTTGTTCCCTTAGTGTTGTGTCTTGTTGAGGTGAATTTTATCCTGTCTGGCCAATGTGCTAGAGACCAAGCCACATAACCAGACACCTGGAGAGGAAACTCAATCCACAAATGGGTCAATAACACCCCAGACCCAACTACAGAGGCAGGAAGAAGGCAGCAATGAGGAGAGAGCATGAGTGAGTGAGGAAGCAAAAGAGGACTATGTGGATTTGGTGTGTGTGTGTGTGTGTGTGTGTGTGTGTGTGTGTGGCATAGTTAGATCCCACAGGACCTTTCAGGGCAGGCTAACTGGGCTTGCCTAACTAGGCAGCCTCTGCTACTGTTGCAAACAGTGCCAGGAGGGAGGTCTTCCTCAGAGGCCTCGCCTTTTTGAAGGGGAGAACTGATGTAACTGAGAACCCAGCCTCACCACCACCCAGGGTTCCCTCAGATAACCCTGGGACTCTACAGCAACCCCTTCCAGGGACCTGCTACCTCAGCCATGGTCCCACAGTCACCGAGTCTCCAGCCACCTCGGGCGCAGGCTCCTGTGAGTTCTGAAGCATGCTCCGCTCTGATAGGCCCAACACTTTAGCCCAGGGCACTGTGACCACGTGAGCAGCAGACACGTGAGCAGCCCGCTCCTGTCCAAGAAGCAACAGCCCCGCAAGCAGCCCACCCCAGGCCGAAGAGCAGCAGCCTCACGTGGCCTGCCCCTGTCCAAGGAGCAGCAGCTATGTGAGAGGCCTGCTCCCCTGTCCGAGGAACAGCAACCACACGAGCAGCCCACCCCTGTCCGAGGAGCAGCTGTTGCACGAGCAGCCCACCCACGACTGAGGAGCAGAAGCCCCACACAGTCCGCCCCCGTCCGAGGAGCAGCAGTTGCACAAGCAACCTGCCCCTGTCCGAGGAACAGCAGATGCACAAGCAGCCTGTCACCATCCGAGGAGCAACAGCTATCTGAGCAGCATGCCCCTGTCCGAGGAGCAGCAGCCACCCAAGCAGCCCACCCCGATGTGAGGAGCAGCAGCCACATGTAGCCCGTACCCATCCGACAAGCAGCAGCTGGGTGAGCGGCCTGTCCCCATCTGAGGAGTAGCAGCTGTGTGAGCAGCCTCCCCCAATCAGCCAGAGAAGCTACCACTGCTGCGAACAGCACCCACCAGAGGAGCCGCTGCTAACTGAGGAGCAGCCGCTGCCTCAACTGCCCAAGGAGCAACTGCAGCCCAAGGAGCCACTGCCATCCAAGGTGCAGCCCCTGCACGACTCAACATCTAGATCTATTGGTGAGATAAAAAATGGGTAGACAAAGAAACTCCCAAAGGAAAGAAAAGGAGGAATCACCAGAAAAGTAGCAAAGTGAAACAGAGGCATGCAATATGTCAAAAAAATTCAAAATAACAGTCATACAGTTCATAAACCGGATGATTCTTATGGAAGAATCAAGAAGAAATTAAGAGTGATATAGCTGTAATAAAAAACACCATGGAAAGTTTCAACAGTAGACTAGGAGAAGTGGAGGACCAAATGAGCAAATTAGAAGACAGGGAAGCAAAACACACGCAAACTGAACTGCAATTGGAGAAATAAATAAATAAATAAAAGACAGGAGGAGAGCCTAAGGGAGCTATGGGACAACATGAAACAAAGCAACATACGAATAATAGGAGTGCCAGAACAACAGGAAGATGAACAAGAGTTAGAAAACCTATTTGAAGAAATAATGTCAGAAAACTTCTCTGATGTGGGGAAGAAAAAAGTCACACAAGCACAGATTGTCCCAAACAAGATGAACCCAAAAAGATGCACACCAAGACACATAATTATGATGGCAAATATTCAGGACAAAGAGAGAATCTTAAAGGCTGCAAGAGAGAGACAGAAAGTTAGGTACAAGGGATCTCCCATTAGAATATCAAATGATTTCTCAACAGAAACACATCAGGCCAGAAAATAATGGAATGATATTTACAAAGTGATTCAAAGCAAGGAACTGAATACGAGAATACTCTGTCCAGCAAGGCTATCAATCAAAATAGAAGGGGAAATAAGGAGCTTCACAGACAAAAAAAAAAAGCCTAAAGGAGTTTATCACTACCAAGCCAGCAATGCAAGAAATGCTAAAGGGACTGGTGTCAAAAGAAGAAATAAAAAGGTAAGAAGGAACACAGGCACAAAAAATAAAAATGGCTACACACAAGTACCTATCAATAATAACTTTAAATGTAAACAGACTAAATGCTCCAATCAAAACACATCAAGTGGCTGAATGGATAAAAAAAACATGACCCATATATATGCTGTCTACAAGAGACCCACCTCAGAACAAGGGACTCACACAGACTGAAAGTGAAGGGATGGAAAAATATCTTTCAGGCAAATGAAAATGAAAAAAAAAAGCTGGGGTAGCAATACTTATATCTGACAAAATAGACCTCAAAGTGAAGGCCATAACAAGAGATAAGGATGGCCACTTCATAATACTAAAGGGATCGATACAACAAAAGGATATAACCCTGATAAACATATATGTACCCAATGCAGGAGCACCCAAATACATAAAAAAAACTCCGGGAAGATATCAAGGGTGAAATCGACAACAATACCATCATAGTAGGGGACATTAATACACCACTGACATCACTGGATAAATCCTCTAAACAAAAAATCAGCAAAGAAACAGCAATCCTAAATGACTCACTAGAGGAAATGGACTTAATTGACATCTTCAGAAAATTTCACCCCAAAGCCACAGACATTCTTCTCAAGTGCACATGGGACATTTTAAAAAATAGACCACATATCGGGTCACAAGCAAAGTCTCCCCAAATTCAAGAAGATTGAAATCATATCAAGCATCTTCTCAGATCACAATGACATATTAGAAATAAACTACAATAAAAACAATCCAAAACCTATGGGACATGATGAAAGCAGTCCTGAGAGGGAAGTTTATAGCTCTACAGGCCTACCTCAAAAAAACAAGAAAAAATGGTAGTAAACCATCTAACTCTACAATACAAAAGATCAATGAAACCAAGAGCTGGTTCTTTGAAAGGATAAACAAGATTGATGAACCTCTAGCCAGGCTCACCAAGAAGCAAAGAGAGAGAACCCAAATAAACAAAATCAGAAATGAAAGAGGCGAAATAACAACAGACCCCACAGAAATACAAGGGATTATTAAAAAATACTATGAACAACTCTATTCCAACAAACTAGACAACATGGAGGAAATGGACATATTCCTAGAAAAATACAACCTTCCAAAACGCAATCAGGAAGAATCTAAAAATCTCAATAGGCTGATAACTATGGAAGAAATTGAAGCAGTCATCAAAAAGCTTCTAGCAAACAAAAGCCCAGGGCCAAACAACTTCACAGGGGAGTTTTACCGAACATTCAAGGAAGAGCTAAAACCTATCCTCCTCAGAATATTCCAGAAAATTCAAGAGGAAGGTACACTTCCAAACTCCTTCTATGAAGCCAGCATCACCCTAATACCAAAACCAGATAAAGACAACACAATGAAAGAGAATTACAGGCCAATATCCCTCATGAACATAGATGCCAAAATCCTCAACAAAATTCTAGCAAATCGGATCCAGCAGTACATCAGAAAGATCATACACCATGACCAAATAGGATTTATCCCGGGGATGCAAGGATGGTACAATATCCGCAAATCAATAAACGTGATACATCATATAAACAAACAGAGATAAAAATCACATAGTCATATCAATTGATGCAGAAAAAGCATTTGACAAAATCCAACACCCTTTCTTGATAAAAACTCTAAGCAAGGTGGGAATAGAAGGATCATACCTCAACATAATAAAAGCCATATATGACAAACCCACAGCCAACATCATACTCAATGGGCAAAAACTAAAACCATTTCCCCTAAGAACAGGAACAACACAGGGATGCACACTCTCACCACTCCTGTTCGACATAGTGCTGGAAGTACTAGCCATTGTGATCAGACAAAAAGAAGAAATAAAAGGCATCTAAATTGGAAAAGGAGAAGTAAAACTGTCCTTATTCACAGATGGCATGGTACTGTGCATAGAAAACCCTAAAGACTCCAGCAAAAAATTATTAGACTTAATAAATGAATTCGGCAATGTAGCAGGATACAAAATTAATGCCAAGAAATCTATGGCATTTCTATACACCAATAGTGAACTTACAGAAAGAGAGACTAAAAAAGCAATCCCCTTTACCATTGCACCTAAAAACTTAAGATACCTAGGAATAAACTTAACTAAGGTGGTAAAAGACCTATATGCGGAAAACTACAGGACACTGTAAAAGGAGATATAGGAAGACATAAACAGACGGGAGAACATACCATGTTCATGGATTGGTAGAGTCAACATCAAATGTCCATACTACCCAAAGCAATCTATAGATTCAATGCACTCCCCATTAAAATACCAATGGCATATTTCACTGACCTAGAACGAACTTTCCAAAAATTCATCTGGAATATATATATAAAAAAAAGACCTTGAATAGCTGCAGCAATCCTGAGAAAGAAGAACAAAGTAGGTGGGATCTCAATACCAGATATCAAGCTGTTTGCAAAGCCACTGTTCTCAAAACTGCCTGGTACTGGCACAAGAACAGACATATAGATCAATGGAATAGAATAGAGAACCCAGAAATCGACCCAAACCACTATGCTCAATTAATATTTGACAAAGGAGGCATGAACATACAATGGAGTCAAGACAGTCTCTTCAATAAATGGTGTTGGGAAAATTGGACAGATACATGCAAAAAAAAAATGAAACTAGACCACCAACTTACACCATACACAAAAATAAACTCAAAATGGATCACGAACTTAAAGATAAAATGGGAAACCATAAAAATAGTACAGGAATCCACATGCAGCAAAATCTCAGACATATGCCGAAGCAATTTCTTCACCGATACCACTCCTAGGGCAATGGAAACTAAAGAGAAAATAAACAAATGGAACTACATCAAAATAAAAAGCTTTTGCACTGCAAAGGAAACCATCAAGAAAACAACAAGAAAGCCCACTGCATGGGAGAACATATTTGCTAATGTTATCTCCAATAAGGGTTTAATCTCCAACATTTACAGGGAACTCATACAACTTAACAAAAGGAAGATAAAAAACCCAATAAAAAATGGACAAAGGACCTAAATAGATACTTTTCGAAAGAATATAGAAGGAAGGCCAAGAGGCATATAAAGACATGCTCAAAGTCACTAATCATCCGAGAGATGCACATCAAAACGACAATGTGGTTCCATCTCACACCTGTCAGAATGGCTATCATCATTAAATCAACCAGCGACGAGTGCTGGTGAGAATGTGGAGAAGAAGGAACCCTCATGCACTGCTGGTGGGAATGTAGACTGGTGCAACCATTGTGGAGAACAGTATGGAGTTTCCTCAAAAAACTATAAATGGAACTCCCATTTGACCCAGCGATCCCACTTTTAGGAATATATCCCAAGAAACTAGAAACACCAATCAGAAAGGATATATGCACCTCTATGTTCATAGCGGCACAATTCACCATAGCTAAGATTTGGAAACAGCCTAAGTGCCCATCAGTAGATGAGTGGATTAAAAAACTGTGGTACATCACAATGGAATACTAAGCTGCTGTAAAAAATAGAAAGAATTCTTAATATTTACAACAGCATGGATGGACATAGAGAGCGTTATGCTAAGTGAAATATGCCAGCCATAGAAAGATCAATATCACATGATCTCACTCATTTGTGGAATATAATGAACAACACAAACTGATGAACAAAAACAGATCCAGAGACAGAGAAGCATTGATCAGACCATCAAACCTCAGAGGGAAGGTAGGGGAGGATGGGGGTAAGGGGGAGAGATCAACCAAAGGACTTGTATGCATGCATATAAGCCTAACTAACAGACACAGAGACAAGAGGGGGGTGATGGCATGAGTGTGGTGGTGGTGGTGGGGGCAATGGGGGCATAGAGACACATATGTAATACCTTAATCAATAAAGAAATTAAAAAATAAAAATAAAAAATTTCAATAAAAAATAAATAAAAATTAGCTAAACCTGAGTCCTTACTAAAACACTTTCTAAGAGATATACTTCAGAAAGGAAAAAAAGAATCCAGAATAAAGGTCTGAGGCATAGAACAAATTATAGTAAATATATTAAAAAACATGTGGATATATCTAAATTTAAAAATGTATAAATTAATAATAAAATTATACCTAATCTATGAGTTAAAAACAACTACATAATTAAAGTATTTGAATATAGCTGCATAAAAATATTGCTTTATGGATGGGCAAAACTTTTTATATACTTTAGACAGGTATGGGTGAACTTATTTAGGAAGGAGAACTTATTTAGGAAAGAGTGAGACAGTATTGTTTTGTGAATTCTGCATATTTTTTTACTTTAAAACCTGAGGAGAACTGTACAATGAATGCTAAAATCCAAAATACTGGCAACACCAAATGCTGGTGAGAATGTGGAACAACAGGAAATCACATTCATTGCTGGTGCCAAAGCAAAATGGCACAGTCACTTTGGAAGAAAAATTGACTGTTTTCTGAAAAACTAAACACACTATCACCATATGATCCAACAACTGTGTTCCTAGTACTTTATCCAAATGAATTGAAAAGTATATCTGCACACACACACACACACACACACACACACACACACACACACAAAACAACCAACAACAATGCTACACGTGGATGCCATAGCAGATTTATTAATATTGCCAAACTGCACAGCAACCAAAAATATCCTTCATTAGGTGAAAGGATAAATAAATAAAAATCCAGACAATGGAATATTATTCAGTGCTAAAAGGAAATGAGCTATCAAGCCACAAAAAGACATGGAGGAACTTTAATTTCATATTGTTAAGTAAGAGAAACCAATCTATAAGGCTACATAATGGATGATTCCAACTATATGACATTCTGGAAAAGGCAAAACTAGGGAGACAGTAAAAAGATTAGTGTTTGTCAAAGATATGAGAGGATGGAGGAGTGAATAGGTAGAACCTGGAATTAATAGGGCAATGACAATGAAACTATTCATGATACTGAGACAGAACGAGTCTCTCTTAAATGGATGGGAATGTTCAAGCCTCCCCTAGGTAAGTTTGAAGTTTCTCTTCAGGGACTCACCAAAGAGCTCCTGGAAAGCAAAGGTGGGAACCTAGAAAGCAAAAAAATCTACTCTGTGCCTGCCTGACGAACAGAACCCTCTATAAGCCAGACCCAACAGCAGTTCGCGGAGCCATATTATTTATTTATTAGTGTGTGTTCCCTTGACGCATCGAGCTCTCTCCCTTTCTCCTTTCCCTGCACTTTGTTGTCCATAAGCCCCTTCTTTTGCTTAAATTTTACCTCCTCTCTTGATTTCTACTTGGGTGGAGGCAAGTACCCACTCGAAGGTGACAATACTATAATGGTGGATACATGTCATTTTACATTTGTCCAAATGCATAGAAGGTACAACAACAAGAGTAAAGTAATGTAAACTGTAGTCGTTGAGAGACTATGATGTGTCATTATGGGTTTCTCAATTCTAAGAAATGTACCTCCCTGGCTCAGGATGCTAATGGTGGAGAAGGCTGTACATGTACATGTATATGAAGGGATATGGGATCTCTGTATTTTTCATTGAGTTTTTCTGTGACCTTATAAGTGCCTTTAAAAATAAAGTTCTATATATTATTTTAAGATTGTTCTTGCAAGCACAATAAAAATTTCTAAATAAACACATCATATCAAGAAATAATAATAGTTACAGTAATAATAAAGAAAATGTGTCCTGATAAATGTGGATTTATCCCAGCAATGTTTTAATATTAGAAAACCAGTAAACATAATTCCCCACACAATGGATTAAAAGAGAAAAATAAATTATTAAATAAATACAGAGAAGATAATTTATTTATTTATTTATTTATTTATTTATTTATTTATATTTTTATTGATTTCAGAGAGAGATTGAAACATCAACAATGAGAGAGAATCATTGATTGGCTGCCTCTTGCACACACCCCACTGAGGATTGAACCCACACCTGGGCATGTGCCCTGACCAGGAATGGAACTGTGACCTCCTCGTTCATAGGTCAATGCTCAACCACTGAGTCACATTGGCTAGGCCAGAGAAGATAATTTTAAAAGCAATTAAAATATGTGTTAAGTAAATGATCAAATAAAATAATTTAATGAGCACTCAGTTAATCCTCACAACAAACCCATAAAATCAGTGCTATTTTTAATCTCTGCTGTACAGATGGGGCAAATGAGGATTAAGAAAAGTTATCAGACTTATTCTACTCTCACATATGATAAAATATCAAGCAAGGATTCAAATCCAGCTGCTAATCCAAGCCCAAGCCTCTATTTACTAAAATCTATTCAGTTATAAGCTAAAAACTATTTATATAAAATTATTAAGAATAAATCCACCATCCTCATTAATAAAATTATAAATTTGACTATGATCATGTCCATCACAATGACTACTAGTTTTCATCTATGAAACCAGGAATAAAAACAAAAATTGGTTCTTGGACACTAAAATTTAATTTTTCCAAAAGAAAAGACATACATTAAAGAATTTAAATATTTTATAATTTGGTTGATATTATTTTTTAATTATTCAAATAATGGAATCAACAGAACAGTAGAATATTGGCTGTCACTGCTGGAAATTCTTAACCAGGAGCCTGACATCACTGACTTTTGCTTAAGGAGTGTTATAAAGGTCATTCTTGACTGCAGAACAGTTAAATAAATTATACGATTCTGATGTTTTTAAAGGTACAGAGAGCCTTTGGTTGGATTCATTCACTGACTCCAAGCTATCATTTACTTTGGTATTACTATAAGGACTTTTAATTTTTTAACATGTGAGTGATATTTGGAGTCACATATAAGTGTAAGCAAAAACTTAAGTTATTTTTTTTTCAATATTCAAAAAATAATTTTCTGTGTTTTTTATTACAAGGAAAGGATGTTTAAACATGGATTACTATTCTCATATCTTTATTTATTTGTTATTGAAAATTAAAACATAGATAGTTCTACCTATCATAATAACCTAAGGACCATTTTTTGTAGTTTAGTTTACATTGCAAATTTTATACTGTGTTTGCATTCAATATTCCTCATCAAAAGCTGTTGAAATATTCAGTAAAGCTTAAAGGCAATTTTTATTTGTATTAACTCTTTGCCTATTTATATATAGGAATACAGAGGAATTGATAAACCATAAATGGAACTACTGGCTTCATTATCGGTGAACATTTCTCTAGTATTAACAATCCAATGTAAGCTATCTGACAGATTTGAAAATGTACTTGTTCACTATATCAGCCATTTGAATTTGGAGAGAATTTTTAGTTTCTTATGGAGGACAAATACAAACATTTGTACTCATTTTATATATCCAGTTAGGCACTGATAACGATAAAGACTTCTGGCCTAAAAAGACATTGAAACAATGAAGTGTTTATGTGTATTGTTATTTCTGTACTAGAGGCCTGGTGCATAAAATTTGTGCACTGGGGGAGGGTGTCCCTCAGCTCAACCTGCATCCTCTCCAATCTGGGACCCCTCGGGGGATGTCCAACTGCCTGGCAGTCAGACATACCTTTCACAATCCAGGACTGCTGGCTCCCAACTGCTCACCTGCCTGCCTGATTACCCCAAACTGCTTCTGCCTGCCAGCCTGATCACCCCCTAACCACTTCCCTGCCAGCCTGATCGACACCTAACTGTTCCCCTACCAGCCTGATCATCCCCAACTGCCCTCCCCTGCATATTCCCTCTTTATTAGATAGGGTTTTTTCTTTAACATATTGGACAGTGTACCTGTCGTGGTAATGACAAACCAGTAAAAATGTAAACCCAAACTAAAAGTGTCATAAAATAAACTCCTTAAACAGGAAATTCATGAGACCTTGGAAAGGTGATATCATGTGGTTGTTTCTTCATTTCTTTCTTCTCTTTCTTTTTCTTGATGTTTCATCTTTTGTCCTTTCTTTTCTCCTTTGTTTCCTTTTCTATCCTCTCTTTCTCTTAACTTTTCCTTTGGTAGAATCATCAGTACTTGAATCTATCTCACTTCCAGAGGATGAAGAAGAGGGAAACACACCGTCATCTGAAGAAAAAGATGATCTATGTTGGGATCGGTGGTGTTTCTGGTTTTGCTCTTTTCCCGGTTTGTTTGTCATTTCTGCCGGCCCCGGCATCTTCAGGACTTGTGCATGGGCACTTCTTATTCATGTCTACAAAACCTCCTGCCTTGGTGAAAACTGTAGGGGAAAAGGCCTTCCTGGGTGGGCTCAAGCCCTGCCCAAGGTGCTGAGGAACCAGGGTGGGGAGCACCCACCACCGCCCTTGCAGAGCCAACCTCCGGACCACGGGGTACTCTCCAGTGATGTAACTGCAGTGTCCCCGTTTGCCTTCAGAAATTAATTGTAAGTTACTTCTTATGTGAAACCCTACCTCAGACATTTCCTTTGCGGTTTCTAAAGATTTTAAACAAAACCCATTTACCTCCCTAACCTGGTCAGAAGTTTCTACCCAATGGGAGAGGTTTGCTGGGCAGCATTGCCCAGATATCACTACCCATCTCCAATCACTGGGCTGGGGGCAAGGGAATTTCCAAGGCTATAGGTCTGTGTGTGTGATCACTCCATGGGGGCATAGGCCCTTTGGAGGCTGACACCCGAGGCTGCCGCTGGGATGGGATAGCTCTGGGAGGTGCGGCTGCCTCCCAGGCCTACTCCCCCCACCCCCACACCCTAACCCCAACCCCCCAACCCACCCCCTGCGGATGGGAGCTGATCGCTGGGTGGGAGGGAGATAGGCAGTGCTGGCACCTCCCAGGCCCTGGTTAGGAGTGGATCGCACGGGGGAGGGGGGAGGGGGGGCGCGGCCACCACCCAGGCTACTGCCCCAGTTGCAACTGGGAGCAGATCGTGCCAGGGGTGCACGCGGCCTCCCAGGCCACTGCCCAGGTCGTGGCTGGGAGCAGATCGTGGCGGGGTGGGGGGCGGCGGCCGCCTCCCAGGCCAACAGCCCGGGCCGCATGTTGCCTGCTCTCAGCTGCAGCTCTCCCTGGGACTGGGGGACTTCGGTGGGCCTGAGAGAACTGGGCGCCACCATCTTGTGTCTATGGGCGCCCCATCTTGTGTCTATGGGCGCCACCATTTTGTCACGGAGTGACGGTTAATTTGCATATTACTCTTTTATTAGATAAGATTAACTTCAATGTAACTCATAACAATTAATGCTTAGGCAAAGTCTCCCCAGTAGCTGTATGGCCTACCATTCAAAATTCACGTTTGTGAAGACCACATGAAAAGTATGAAGCCCCTGCAGGTGTGTGTATTAGCACCTGTGTTGATCTTGAGTTCTAAATCATGAGACCCTCCTTAAGTGACAAGTTTCGCCAAATATGTCCAGGAACTACCCTGTTCAGGTACAGGGTGATTCACTGTGCAAGAGAAACCATAAGACCGGTTTGCCAAGCCAAAGTAGAGTAGGGAATGAGGAAATGGACTATTATTTTATAAGCTTGTCCATAAGGACCGTGAATGATAATATATATGTGAAAATCATGTTTTTACCCTACATAGTGCTCCATGTAGACTATTTTCTGAAAGCAAGTACACAAAAGTTTGTCTAAGACATCACTTTCACAAAATATACAAAGATTAGTTGTGTACACAACTTACATTTTTACTTTTAGTTTACTTGGCATTCCTCTAAAAGAATGGACTTAATTTTAGTATTTTCAATCCATGCACATGCACATGTGTGTTTATTAAAAAAAAAAGTGCTGAACAATGGTTAACTGGCAGAGTCAAGTTCAAAATTCCTGAGGTAAGGACAGGAACAAATAAGCTGCAATAGGTGAGAGACTGGTCTCAAACATCCATCCTCCCTCACAGGAACTAACAAACCAAAAACTACACAGGGATTGAAGTGAATAAAGATCACAACTCTAAGCCTTGAAAAAGAGAATGCTTAGGCTTTTTACTGCCTAAGTTAGTGAAAGGGAATTCTTATTTTTAAAAATTTCTTCTGAAGCCATTATTTGAATCTTTAAGACAAGAAAGGAGACACTTCTCTTGTAGGTTAATTGGAGACTGCAGGGCTCACCAAAAAATGAGGCTAGAATGAGATCAGTTTCAGAGATCCACAAAGTGCTACTCCACGCCTTTCATTCTGAAGTCATATTGCTCCTCTGGATGCCTCAGAATCCTCACCTAGATCAGTCCTGAAATACCTAAAATGCCATTCTAAACAGCATAGCACACCACTTTTTTTCCTCTCTGTTCAGATATTCACGCATTGTAGCAGTGATCACTACAGGATTATCTACACTTTTATAGACACATTCTTTTCCAATTAGTGTCAGGCCATAGTTATCGTAATAAGAACCTTAAAAGTAGAAAAAAAGAAACATTAACTTACTAAAAGGAGTTTAAAGGGGGGAAAATATTTCGTTTTCTTCAGATGTTTTTGTGAAAAGAAGCGGTTTTAAACAAAAGAAACTGCAAAATGCAAAACATCAGAAATTTGTTCAATAGGCCATAGCTACTTTATTCAGAGATAATATAAAAATAACCTGAAGGTTACATTTCATAAAATCATTTAGCTGGCTCCATTTATGTGACCATTTCAAAATTTGTGGGACCAAATTTACAAACAGCACAACCATGTAAGAACCTTCCCTCTCACATGTTATGATTCACATGGCAAAGCATTTCAAGGGAGTATTGTTAAAGAGCTGATCTCTTTCCTCAGCAAGGATTAGATGATCAGAAAACCGTAATCACCTCATTCTCTGATTTTAATCCCTGTTTTTAGATATACTTCCAATTTCAAGTCACACTGGGGCAGGCATCACCTACAGTGAGGAAAGATACACAAACTTTTGTGCAGCCTGACAGCTTGTCAGAAATCTCCCTTCTGTTGCAAGACAGAATGAGAACAACAAAGTTTGTCTGGCACTCTACATCCCAGCAGCAAAGGGAAGATGTCACTTTTTCCTACTGAGGTTATTATTTCCAACTAGAGGCCTGGTACACAAATTTGTGCACGGGTGGGGTCCCTTGGCCTGGCCGGCAATCAGGGCCGATCGGGGCCAATTGGGATTAGCTGGCTGTGGGGAGGGACCATGGGAGGTTGGCTGGCTGTGGGAGGTTAGCTGTGGGAGTGCACTGACCACCAGGGGGCAGCTGCTGCTTTGAGCATCTAGTCCCTGGTGGTCAGTGTGCATCATAGCAGCCGGTTGTTTGCTCAACCAGCCATAATGGTCGTTTAGGCTTTTATATATATAGATGGGATGGAAAACCTTTTCTAACTTACTGCATCTAAAAATGCTGCCTGGAGACCATGCACAGGAGATCATCAAAACACCAAAAACTAAAATTAAAAAAATCAGTTTTTAAAGCAAAATTTTGAATGGTTTCAATTTTGCTCTACTGAATATACTAGACCTCCCCTACTTTTGGGAACTTTCATGCAGCCTGCCTCCAACTGGTAGAAATTCAAAGTCCAAGGTTTTATAAATCATTTTCCTATTCCAACCTTCCACATCGTATTTGCTAGAAAACCATGAAAACACCTTCTTATAGTAAACTCAGCCATTTACATAATGATGATAAATGGAAAGGTGGAGAGAGAGCATACCTACCTGTATTTGGAGTGACCAACTTAAAATTAAAACACAACTCATATTCTACAATTTGCTGCTATTTATGCAAGTCATGACAATTAGGCTAAAACTACAAGATGGAATGAAATTATGTTTAGCTAAGGAACAAATAGAATAAAAGTAAATAAGAATTATGAATATAGATGGAAAATGATCTTGATATTGTATTGTTTTATTATTTATGCCTACTACTAGTGGATATACTATTACTAATATATTGGTCTCACTGTGAAGAGCTGAGTAAAGGCTTGCCATTTATTTTATCCAAAAGATTGATTTTATTCTCTTATCTAATCAGACACTAAGTTGATAAGTATTAAGACTTAAGATCTAACTGCTGACTTCCAGTCGAGATGGCAGTGTAGCTAAATGTGGCACTCAAATTTTCCAACAACCACATCAAAATTAAAACTAAACTACACAGAGAGGATCAGAGGAGAAACCAAGATGGCGGCATAGGTTAAACACCTAACCTACAGCCGGGCACAACAATATCAAAAACACAACTAAAAGTCAAAACGGACATCATCCAGAACCACAGGAAAGCTGGCTGACTGAAATGCGCACAATTAGAAGGAAAAAGAAAACCACAAGGAAAATCAGAGAAGCCGTAAAAGTTTGAGGTATGGAGACACGGGCGGAGACACGAGCCCGCGCGCGTGCGGGGAAGCCGGAGCCGGAGAGGAAGGGGCGGCTGGCCGCCTGGCTGGCGTTCTCTGGCGGGAAGGAGATAAAAGCGCCAGATTGTGCTGAACCCCAGCTCCGACTGCACTGAACCCCAGTGCCCGGCGAAACCCTGGGAAGCCGGGCTCATGCTGGGGGAGTCTGGGCTCTGGGACAGAGACACAGAGGAGCTGCGCCGGAGCCGCGCACGGGAATGTGCGCAGAGGAGGGACTGTTGCCTGTGCCGCTGGATTGCCCTAGCGGGAAGGAGACAAAAGCTCCGGTCTGTGCTGAACCCCCAGTTCCAACTGCACTGAACCCCAGTTCCGGGAAAGACCCGGGGAAGCCATGCTCATACTGGGGAAAGCTGGGCTGTAAGGCAGAGATGCAGAGAGGCGGCGAAGAGCAGAGCACCGGAGGCGCACACAGGATTGTGCGCGGAGGATGGGCTGTTGACTGTGCCGCTGAGTCGCCCTGGAGGGAAGGAGACAAAAGCGCCAGACTGAGGTGAGCCCCAATTCTGACTACACGGAAACCCAGTTCCGGGAGAGAATCTGGGAATCCAGATTCATTGGGGGAGAAACTAGACTGTTTGGCAGCGCGCGAAACTCCAGGGCACTTTTCTCTCAGAGGTGTTTGCTGGGAGTACAGAGGGACACAGGAACCTCATAGGGCGGGGCTGACAGGAAGCCAAGGCGGTAGGCTCCGCCCTGTAACTCCGCTCCATCCAAGCTGAACACAGAGGCTTTTACAATTTTGCAAGTCTAGTTGAATGGGGCTGTCTCCCGGCATAGACACAGCTGATCCTCACAGCCAATTGGACTGGAGGTCACATCCTCCCAGTGTACCAACAGCAATCAAGGCTTAACAACACCAAGACTTTGCACTCAGCCCACAAAGGGGGGTATCAAGAGCGACCACCTAGGGAGATTGGGGAAGCTGAGCGATAGGGAGGCAGCCAAAAGGGGAAGACACCGAAACAGGTCACGAATATAAGGGATGCTGTAATTCCTGCTGAGGGGCCACAGGCAGTAGCTGACCTACACTCCATTGGAGACCCAGAAACGAAGGCATCTAGTGGTCGGTGTGAGATGACATCAGATTTCGACCACTCCCATAAGGGACACATTCAAGAGGCAGGCGCAGTGAGCGCCGAAGCCTTGCTGCACCAAGACCCGGCACATAGGCGTGTCTCCCGCACAGCAACTCTTCCTTTATAGACACAGAGGGTCCGCACGGCCAATAGGCCTGGAGGACAATTCCTCCCAGTGACACCAACAACAATCAAGACTTAACTATACAAACAAGGACCAAGATGGAGGCATAGGGCAGAAGCCTGATTGCTGCCTACCACAACGGTTTTGAGACTACAACGGGAGAGCGGAGCGGACACCATCCAGAACCACCGGAGGGCTAACTGAGCGGATGCTATACAACTAGAATAAAAGAGAGGGGTACGCGGGATGAAGCTGATGCCGGTGACCCAAAGACCACACTTTAAAAACTACGGCTCAGGCGACACAATGGCGGCCTGGAACATGCTCGGCGCAGTTCCCCCAGCGGTCTCCGGCTGAGGGGAAGGCTTCACTCGCTGCCGAGCACGGACAGACGAGCCCCTGGGAGACATGGGGCGGGAGACTACGCGCTTGCTGACCTCCGAGTCCTTCAAGAATCTCAACGCCCCGGAAGCGGCCAGGAGCGCACGCTCGGCGACCGGCCACCGCTGCAGACCCAAGGGCCGACGCAGCCACCCCGGACCAGCCCGCCGCCGCGCACCGGGCACACCGGAGCTTTGCCGAGCCCGCCGCCCAACGAGTTCTGCGGTGGCTGCCCTGGAACTCTGAGAAAATGGCCGAAGGAATTGCTGAGAGGGAATTGACCAACAGGAATTGGGATCAAGAAGACGAAACTCCGCTGGGTCCCGGATCCGGGTGAAGCCGCGTGCCCCTGGGTCCGGGTGAGGCTGGGAACTGGGTCAGGGTGAGGCTGGGCCCCGGGTCCGGGTGAGGCCACGTGCCCCTGGGTCCGGGCGAGGCCATGCGCCCCTGGATCCGGGTGAGCCTGGGTCCCGGGTCCGGGTGAGGCCGCGGGCCCCCGGGTCCGGGTGAGGCCACGTGCCCCTGGGTCAGGGCGGGGCTGCGGGCCCCTGGATCCGGGTGGGCCTGGGTCCCGGGTCCGGGCGGGGCCGCGGGCCCCCGGAGCCGGGTGGGCCTGGGCCCCGGGTCTGGGCGGGGCCGCGGGCCCCCAGAGCCGGGTGGGCCTGGGCCCCGGGTCCGGGGGGGGCCGCGGGCCCCCGGAGCCGGGTGGGCCTGGGCCCCGGGTCCGGGGGGGGCCGCGGGCCCCCGGAGCCGGGTGGGCCTGGGCCCCGGGTCCGGGTGAGGCCGCGGGCCCCTGGATCCGGGTGAGCCTGGCCCCGGGTCCGGGTGAGGCCGTGGGCCCCTGGATCCGGGTGAATCAGTGCCCCTGGGTCCGGCCGAGACCAAACCAGAGGGAGTCGGACCTGCATTACCACCATTTGTCCACCATCCAGAGCTGAGGGGTCAGTGCCGACATGTACTCATAGGGAACTGGTGGACATTGATATTGGGTCTCAAAAGAACTGTTGGTCCAGAAAGAAACTCACTACAGACTGATTCATTTGCCTGTCAGCATAACTATTATTGCTCGTCGCACATTCAATTCTTATAAGTATATCTCTAGTGACACATGATTTCGCTCATCTAGGGGAAATGATGAACAACATAGACTGATGAACAAGAACAGAACCAGAAACAAGGAGGCATCGATCGGACTATCGGGCCTCAGAGGGAGGATAGGGGAGGGTGGGGGGAGGGGGGAGAGATCAACCAAAGGTCTTGTGTGCATGCATATGAGCCTAACCAATGCTTAAGTTCAACAGAGGGTTGGGGCATCCAAGGGGAGGGGTGTGGGATGGGAATGGGGGGATGAGGACAAATATGTGACACCTTAATCAATAAAGAAATTAAAAAAAATAAAAATAAAAAATAAAATAAAACTAAACTACACAAAAACCATCATTCAGAACTACCTGAACTCTAGCTGGATGGAAGTCCTAAAACTAGGAACTTAAAGAAGCCACATTGAGACTGGTAGGAGGGGCAGAAACGAGGAACAGGATGGTCTCATATTCATGTGTAGTGAATAAAAGTTGGGAGGGATATTTTGACTGTGCAGATCTCCCCTGAGTAGTGAGGGGTCCCAGTCCCACACCAGCCCCCCATCCCAGGGTTCCGGTGCCAGAAAGAGAAGTCCCCATAACTTCTAGCTGTAAAAAACAGCAGGGATTGTGACTAAGTAAGATGAAGGGCTATTGGAGTCCCAGCCATTCCTCTTAAAGGGCACTTATTTGGACTTACTCTCTCTGAGCTCCAGTGCTGGGGCAGCAGCTTGAAAGGAAGCAGGGCCATATGGGAAGGAACTGAGTTGTTTGGGCATTCGGGCAAGAGCTGGGGGTTTGGCAGCTCTCTGACAAAGGCGCTAACAGAGCCATTGTTCCTTTTCTGAGACACCCCCATCCCCAGAACTGGCAGGTGAGTACCACATCTGAGTCTCCATCAATGTGCCTCACCCTGTTTGACTCAGCCTGGTGATTCCCTAAGACTCTTCCCACCCAACTTGCGGGCCCACTGGAACAATTTCCATACAAATAACCTGATTTGGCTCCTGTTTTAGATTTTCCTAAATAAGCATCATTTTCTCTCAAATAAGCATCATCTGCCCTCAGCATAACTTATACCTCTTGCTAAGTGGCCCCAAGCCTGACACTAGTTGCGGCCATCCTTGGTTCACAGCTTGGCCTCACTGGGGCACCTCCAAGCCCAGCAAAAGTAGCAGCAATCTTCAGATTACTCTGTATTTCTTGCTGGCTGGCTCCAGATAGGACATGGGGCAGCTGACCTTTGCCTGCACCTCCTGAAGGCCCCAAAGCCAGAACACCATGTCAAAGCACCACCCAACCACCTCCATAAACAACACACTCAAGGAGTGGACTCAGCAATCAGCAGAGCCCTGCTGAAATAAGTCAGGCTCTTTTGGGTGGCCCCTGCACATCTAATCCTCCATGGTGGTCCACAGTCATAGCCAGTCCTTGCAGCCAATCCCTCCCGTTGATGTGCCAACAGTAATCAAGGCTCAACTACAATAGGAGGGTGTGCACAGTTTATAAGGGGAAGGGGGCACACCTGGAATGCCAGCTTGGGTGATCAGAAGGGCTGTGCCACTGGACACTACAGGACTCTGATTACATAAGGCCACTCTGTAAAGCCTGGGAGACATAGCAGCTCTACCTAATATATAGAAACAAACAAAAGGAGGCTGTCAAAATGAGGAGACAAAGAAATATGCCCTAAATGAAAGAACAGAACAAAACTCCAGAAAAAGAACTAAACAAAATGGATACAAACAATCTACTAGATTCAGAGTCCAAAACACTTGGGTATAAGAAAGCTCAATGAATTTAGTGAGAACTTCAACAGCATAAAAAAAGGCATGGAGGCCATAGAAAAGAACCAGTTAGAAATGAAGGATACACTAACTGAAATGAAGAATAATTTACAGGGAATCAACAGTAGAGTAGATGAAGCTGAGAATCAAATCAGTGATTTGGAATGTAAGGAAGCAAAAAATACCCAATCAGAAAAGCAATAAAAAAAAAAAGAAGAAGAATCTGCCCCAGCCAGGTGGCTCAGTTGATTAAAGCATCATCACATTCACCAGAAGGTTGCAGGTTTGATTTTCAATCAGGACACATACCTAGGTTTCAGTGTGATCCCTGGTTCAAGTGCATTCAAAAGGCAACTGATTGACATCTATCTCTCTCTCTCTCTCTCTCTCTCTCTCTCTCTCTCTCTCTCTCTTTCTTCTTCTTCTCTCTAAGTATATTCTCTGGTGGGTGGGTGGGCGGCAGGGGGAGAAAAGGAAAAAGAATTCAAATAAATGAAGATAGTGTCAGGAGCTCTGGGACAATTTCAAGTGTTCCAACATTCACATCATGGGGGTGCTAGAAGGGGAAATGAGCAAAAAGTTAAAAACTTATTTGAAAAATTAATTACAGAAAGCTTCCCTAAACTGGTGAAGGAAATAGACATATAAGTCCAGGAGGAACATATAAACCCAATCCAGATGAACCCAAAGAGGCCCACACCAAGACCTATCATAATTAAAATGCAAAAGGTTAAAGACAAAGACAAAATCTTAAAAGCAAAAAGAGAAAAGCAGTTAGTTACCTACAAGGGAGCTCCCATTAGGTTGTCGGTTGATTTCTCAACAGAAACTTTGCAGGCCAGAAGAAGTATCAAAAATACTCAAAGTGATGAAAAGCAGGGACCTATAATCAAGAGTTCTCTACCCAGCAAAGCTATCATTTAGAATTGAAGGACATATAAAGAGCTTTCCAGACCAAAAACAAATAAACAAAAAATAACGAAAGTAGTTCATCACCACCAAACCAGTATTACATGAAATGTTAAAGGGTTTTCTTTAAGAAGAAAAACCAAGAGTAATAAAATGGCAATGATACATATCCATCAACAATTGAATCTAAAAAAACAAAACAAATGAACAGACAGAACAGAAACAGGCTCATAGATACAGAGAACATTTTCATGGCTGCGAGATGAGAGGGAAGGTCAGTGAATGGGTGAAAAAGGTGAAGGGATTAAGAAATACAAATTGGTTGTTACAGAATAGTCATAGGGATGTAAAGTACAGCATAGGTAATATAGTCAATATTCCTATATATCCTATATAATAAAGAGGTAATATGCAAATTGACCAACACTCCAACACACAAGATGGCCGCCCCCATGTGGACACAAGATGGCCTGCAGGGGAGGACAGTTGGGAGGGACAAGGCCTGCAGGGGAGGGCAATTAGGGGCAACCAGGCTGGCAGGGGAGGGCAGTTGGGAAAGGCAAGGCCTGCAGGGGAGGGCAGTTAGGGGCGACCAGGCTGGCAAGGGAGGGAATTTAGGGGTGACCGAGCCAGTAGGGGAGGACAGTTAGGTGTCAATCAGGCTGGCAGGGGAGTGGTTAGGGGGTGATCAGTCTTGCAGGCAGAAGCAGTTAGTGGCAATCTAGCAGGCAGGCAGGCGAGCGGTTGGGAGCCAGCAGTCCTGGATTGTGAGAGGGATGTCTGACTGCCCATTTAGGCTGTTGGACATCCCTCAAGGGGTCCCAGATTGGAGAGGATGCAGGCTGGGCTGAGGAACACACACCCTAACCTCTCCCCCCCCCCCTCACCCCATGCACGAATTTCATGCACTGGGCCTCTAGATCCTAATAACTATGTAAGGTGTCAGATGGGTATGAGATTTATGGGGATGATCACTTAGCAAGTTATATAATGTCTAATAACTGGGATATACACTTAAAACTAGTATAATAATTGTATGTCAACTGTAATTGAAAAACTTTAAAAATGATTTAAAAACTTATGAATTGTTAAAAAAATAGCTAATTGTCAAAATTTTTTCATGAAAATAGAAATACAAATACTCCTTAATTTACAATGAGTTACCTCCTGATAAACAATGCAAATTGAAACCATTATAAGTTGAAAATGCATTTTACACTTAACCTACTGAACACCATAGCGTAGCCTAGCCTACTTTAAATGTGCTCAGAACATTTACATTAGTCTACAGTTAGGCAATTATCTTAATTTCACTTCAAGAGTAATTGCCTTCCTCTTTTTCTTCTCACCAAAAACAGGAGACACAGATGGGCATTTTGGAGATATGATGAGATGCAAAAACACAAATCACGGTATCAAAAAATTGCTATCAACACAGTGCACAGTAGAGTAGTGGTTGTTTACCCTGGGGATCACATGGCTGACTGGGAGTTGCTGCTCATCACTGCTACCCAGCATCACAAAAGAGTATCATACTGCATATATCTAGCCTAGGGAAAGAGAAAAATTCAAAATTTAAAGTATGCTTTCTATTGAATTCATATCCTTTTGCACCACCATAAAGTTGAAAAATTGAATGTCAAACCATGATAAGTTAGGGACAGTCTATAATTACCATTTCAATTATTTTATGTCCAATTTTCATCATTCCTTCTTCTAAATAAATGGTTACCATAATTTTTTGGAGGGCGGGGATAGATATTTATATGCCAACTTTACTGGGATCTATGTGTGTATTTTTTCACATAGCACTATAAAATATGAATACATGCTATAATGTTTCTGATTTCAACAAATATAGATGAAAAAGCCAGATCCAACCCATGGGTATAAACTTTAAGAAGGTGTTTGACAACTCTTCTGCTTTTTTTTTTTTTTTTTTGAATAATTGAGAATATCTTTTCAGAGGAGTTCAGAAACAGATGCCCACCCACATGGCATTCTCTGAATGTCTTTGAAAATAACAAATGGATTTTAGTAAATGAAAGTCAATCACCTCATCCATTATAGTGAAAAGGAGACAATTAATATGAGAGGCTTACTGAAATGACTTAGTTAATGATTGGGAAGCTCTCTAAATCACATTAAAGGGAAGAAAAATATTTCTTCAGACTGACCACGGTGTTTTGCTAGTCATCTTAACTGATTTTTCATTTCAAAAAGCAAATGTGAAAAGAAGGCAAAAGAGCTACACCTCTGACATTATGCATCATTATCTGATAACGGCTCCATTTTAATTTTCCTATAATTGATTTTGCAGCCCCAGACAAGTACAAAGAACATAATTATGAATACAAGGTAGCTCTGATTCATTGAAAAATACATGCACCTTGAGTACTTTGTTTCAGAAAAAAAAAAAAAAAGCCATCTATGAGCACTTCGTTAGTGCAAATAAATTTCTCACTGATGTCAATGGACACTTTACTTCTCTGATCATAAGGGCTAAACCCATGGTTAAAAGACAAAGTATATAGTGCACTTAAATACTTTGGAAACTTCAGAAAAGGGAAGGGCAACATCGTAATTGACAGCTTAATCTCTTTCTCAATGTAGAAGCTATTTTTTTTTACAACACCACATAATAATCTCCATATCTCACACATTCTTTTTCCTAAACTTTACATTAATTTATGTCTTTTTAATTGCATGTGTTAGTGTAAGTGTAAACTGTTTCACAGGGGGGAGAAAACACCACACAATGAAAACCCTTGTTATTTGAGGTTTGTTCTGACATCCTACCTAATAAAAGAGTAATATGCAAATTGACCACACCTTCGCTACACCCAAGCCACGCCCACCAGCCAATCAGGGCACGTATGCAAATTAACCCAACCAAGATGGTGGTTAATTTGCATATCAAGACAGCGTAGAAAGAAGCCAAGCGCTGCAGAAGGGAGCGAAGCAGGGGAGAAGGAAGAGAAGCAGGCAGGGCAGGGAGAGGGAAGAGAAGCAGGCGGGGTGGGGAGAAGGAAGAGAAGCAGGTGGGGCGGGGAGAAGGAAGAGAAGCAGGTGGGCGGGGAGAAGGAAGAGAATCAGGCGGGGAGGGGAGAGGGAAGAGAAGCAGGCAGGGCCTGGGGAGAGGGAAGAGACGCAGGCGGGGCCTGGGGAGAGGGAAGAGAAGCAGGCGGGGTGGAGGAGAGCGCAGCAGGAAGCCCTATTGCAGGAATCTTCCTGTAACAGGCTACTTGTCCTATATAATAAAAGCCTAATATGCAAATTGTCCCCTTGGGCGGTCGTTCAACTAAGAAACCAGAAGTTCAACCGCTCACTGTAACGTGTGCTGACCACCAGGGGGCGGTGTGGAACATGGCAGGTGTCGGTGATGTGACACTGGCAGTGGGCAGCAGTGGAGGCACTGCTGGCCCTGATGAGCCTCAACAAGAGTGGGACCGTGGTGGGATGGGTGGCAACAGGCCATGGCAGGTACAAGTGGGGCCCAATCGCCCGGCTGATCACCCCACAGGTGGTGACCAGCAGTGGCAGCAGGGGGTGGGGCCACCATCCAGCTCCCAAGTGCTGAGGGAGCTGGGTGGGGGGCCCAGCCCAGACCGATTATCCTGCAGACGGCGACCAGCGGCAGCAGGGGGTGGGGCTGCTGCCTGGCTCCCAGATGCTGAGGGACCCAGGTGGGGCCCCAGCCCCGACCCATTGCCCCACAGGCGAGATGGTGGAGCGGGTGAGGGGGCAGCACCAGGCCAAGACGGGGTGCCAGGCGGGGTTTTGGGGCTGCGAGGCTGGAGACACGAGCTGGGGCCTGATCTCTGCCGGCCATCCCAAGGGACCCCACCCATGTACGAATTTGTGCCCTGGGCCTCTAGTATATGTTATAAGAAATACTAGTATAACCATAACATTTATTAAGTTAAAGTTTTTATGACCATTCCTCAAATAAAATTTGTGTTCAGATTATCAATATGTAAAAGTCCCATTTTTGCTCACAGGATTGATAATGGCACAAAGTAAAATTTGATGCTTTCAAAGAAAGTTTAATATCAGTGTAAATCAGAACTGAACAGAAACTTTAGTTTGTCAGGTCTTTGTTTCAAGGAGTGTGGAGCATACACTTTTGTATTCCATTCTTGTATTATTCCTCACATGGATTTTTCCTGATCTTTTTTTTTTTTTTTTTGGACAACTTGTCTTTTCTTCCTGTGTTTACTAGTCAGACTAATAGTTTTTGTAAACTGATGATTTCAGCTCTCTTATTATTCCACATTACACTGCTGCACAATACCAGTCAAGCATTATGATTTTTTTCACTCCAGCTGTGTTGAACCACAAGTAAATATGAAGCAATTGACCTTGTTGTTCATTGACTTGTATGATGCTAGACTACCTACTGTTTTGTGCCACTCACTTCACTTCACGCATCTTATAAAGTCATGCCATTTGTAGTAGATATTACTCTCCAAGCTAGTTTTAGAAAAGCAAAACATTAAATAAAATATGGCCAGCATTATGAAAATGTCAAAGATAAGCAGAGGTGTTTTTTTGGTTGTTGTTTAAGATTAAGGGAACGAAGATCCCATGCTTTCTAAAAGAAAAGCAAAATAATAACTTTAGGTGATTTGGAAAGGACTGCCATATATAATAATTTTTAATATTTAAAAAATGGATTTACTTGTTTGCTTATTTGTTTATTGAAAACACAGTTAATGCTTTTTATTTTAGTGACTCTTCTATTGAATTGTCAGATGGTGGTAGTACAGTGGATTTCAAACATTCAAAAGAATTAGAAATAGAATTTATAAGTAAATAAGAGCTAGAGAATTTTTCATGGTTCACAATCTTAGATGTGGGAATTTTACCTTCAAAATTATATACCCTGTACATGACTAGAAAAAATATCTGAAATCACAGCTTTTGTAAGAGTAGTAAAAGCCTTATTAGCAGATTTTCAAGTATCAATCAAATTATAATATCCAGTTGATATTTGTAGGATATCCCTGAGAAAATAAACTATAAAAATGTAGGTATAATTTGCATTAACAATATATTTTCTACTTTCTGACAAACTCTTTTAAGGTTGGTGACCACTTTTAGGACACAGTTTTATTACCCATTGCATTGGATGAGTATGTGATAATGATGGTCCATATAGAAACTACTTCATAACATGACAACATAAATAATAAATCTACTGTCATTACATTATTAAAATACTAATTTTACCAATGTTCAGTCAGGAAAAAAGTTAACACTGTTATGGGGAAAAGGGAAATTATTGCTGGATAAGTTGAAGTCTGGAAGATCAGAGTTTGAGAAATTTGCAAAGGGGCTATTCATGTATTTAAATCTAATCAGATAAAAGAACCCATTCCAGAATCACAGCCTTAAAAATCTGCCCCATGGAACTGATACATAAAATCTATCTCTATTAGTTAGGACTCAGTCAGAAAACCAGAGCCACACACACACACACACACACACACACACACACACACACAATAAATAAATAAATAAATAAATAAATAAATAAATAAATAAATAAATACTGTACAACAAGGTAGTTTGCTATAGGAATTACAATGTACACAAATATAAAAAGAGCTGAAGAAATTAAGTTCTGTAAAAGGGGGATGTCCAAGGACTAAAGAGAATCACTAACCATGACATCTGAAGTCTGTGTGGACAGGTCAGAATTTACAGGAAAGTCCCAGAAACAATGCACATCTGGCTGCCAGAGTGGCGAAGCTAAGGAGATGGGGGAGAGGAGTCCTGCAGGGCCCTTTGGAAGTTGTTTCCCTCTACAAAGTTCAATGAAGCCCTTCGTAATTAGCATAAGACAACTGTTAGGAGGGCCAATAGTTGAGAAGAGAAGCTAGGAGAGGGAGCCTCTGATACCATGTCTTCCTGAGAGTAATGGTCTCCACTTCAATTTCCATTTTCATGTAATGCATAAGTTGTATTCTTGTCTAGTTGTAACCTAGAACTGTACAGAGAAGGGGGTTTTGAAAAATATAACTCCTAAGCATATATAGAAGTGGTAATACTAAAACTCCAGAGCACTAACCATATTATGACTTAAATTATGCAAAATAGTCCCCTAACAATGGAATATTTTTCACTAAAAGTAAAGGATAGATAGCTAATAAATATACAATTATGTTATTATTACTAAAATTGGTTTCTTTTTCTATCTATTTACTTTAATGATCAGTGGAATGTACTGAAAACAAAACAATTACTCAATTCTCCCAATTTGGAAATAAAACACACAGAGACAACAGCAGTAGCAGAACAGCAATGAGCTATTTATGAGACAGCAAAATGTAATGAGAATGGAGTGAACTAAAGTGAAGGTCAATCCTATTTAAAATGGAATCCTGAATCTGTTATGCCTCATACAATTGACCATGCTGGTAATATTTTCTGAGTAATCTCAGATACAAGATACCCTCATGAATACAAAATTATCTGGTCTTCTATCTGCTGAACTGAGCAATTATATAGGTATGCCAAGCATTCTCATTATTTCCTTAATTATTTTCACATAGTTCATGCTTAGTCCTCAGAGGCATTCACTCCAAGAAAAACATAGCTCATTCTCCATTTTTTATATTTTTTAAATATATTTTTATTAATTTCAGAGGGGAAGAGAGAGAGAGAAAGAGATAGAAACATCAATGATGAAAGATAATCACTGATCGGCTACCTCCAGCATCCCCCACACTGGATCGAACTCACAACCTAGGCATGTGCCCTGACTGGGAATGGAGCCCTGATCTCCTGGCTCATAGGTTGATGCTCAACCACTGAGTCATGCTGGCAGGTGTTATTTCTCATGAAACATGCAACAAAACATAAAAAGCTGTCCTAACCATTCCTATTTAAAATCAATTCTACCTGAGTGTTCAATTTTCCCTAATCACGAGCCTGGGGAAGGGAATGCATAGAGATTTACCTTGTAGTGGCCTAACTATACCATATTACCTTTCAGTTCTTGATTTATGTAGAATTTATCCTGTTAGCAAGGAGGAAGAAAGGATGTGAACAGGTGGAAGAACCCAAATGGCAAGGACTGGTTATGTTGGAATATAGTAGTAGTCAGAATGGGCACTAATTTTCTGTTTCCCAGTCTAATATTAGCTGAATATTATCCTTTTGGTGATCTAAATTGGGAAAGACTAGGCAAATCTCTTTCCTGATCTTCACTTTCTAAGGCTAAGACATTTTATTAACTCTGCACATGCAAAAGGCCCTTTCCTAGTAGCTCGCTATTCATCCCACCATCTTTTTTCTTTGATACTATGTACTTTCACTCTTGTCACAGGATTTTTCTTATCCGCAGAAAGAGCTTAGCAAATGGAAAGTGTCGGGTATTAAAAAGTAATGCAGAAGGCAATGCTTTGTCTGAAAAAAAAAAAGATTCATTTTTTAAGTGCTACAAAACATAGCCGCTATACTGACTTTGTGATCTTAGGCATCCCTCCATGATCCTGAAAATGCACTGCTGTTACCAGTCAAATCAAAGGATGGAAGGCAGGGTTTTATAAGCAACAAAAATTTTGAGATGCTTTGAACTTCAATCCTTCCTTCCTTCTCTCTTGTAGACCATGATAAAAGCAGTATCTTTGAAATCTTGAGGCATTAGTCTCTATGCCCTCTGTAATTCTTTCCTCTTTTTCTCACCATGCCTGAGGCCTTGATCTCTGCCATCTCCTTATTCTCATACTGTGGTGTTCCACCTTTCATTCATTCCTGGGTCATCTTCTTTTCAGGTGTGCAGCCTCTCCATCTTACCTCTGAACTAAACAGCTTTTGAAAAGCCATGAATCTATTGAGGGTTACCAGGAGGAAACGTGAAGGGAAGTTCACTTATAATAAGCCACAGTGTTTTTCAGATAAAGTTTAACCAAAGTCTTTTGGATTTTTTAAGCCTATCTTTTTAACACTTTATACAAACTATAGAGAGTTCTCATTTTTTCTATCCTCCTTTCTAACTTGATGGCTGGCATGGTCAAATAGTAAAAGCTGTGATTAAACTGAATACAGGAAATGTAGCCAAATAGCTAAGATAATGATGATAAATATTTAAGAATAACAGTTAATAGCATGACCATGTCTTAGACTTTCTTTTTAAACAGCCTCTTCCTATATGTCTAAAGTAGGCAAGTGTGTAATGGAGCAAACACAACAACTGCACTCTATAATATCATTATTATTCTATAGATTATTAAACAGTCCAATTAAAGACTTCCAAAGATAACACGTGACATAGTATTCTTACAATTAGTTTAGATCTCTACAGTTGGTTGTCAAGAAATGTGTACTTAACTGAGATCTATTATACTTAGCCATGTTTCCCAAACACTTTTTTTTCCTTACAGTATGAAGACTCATAAGCTCTCAGTCAAGCAGTTTTATATTCATTGATTTATGCAAAAACTATTAATTGAGAAACTAATGCTAATAGTTTGCTTGGTGATGGTAATGCAATGGTGACTAGGAATAAATAAGGGAGCAAAGATGATATGTATTATCAGTGAAACGATCAAGATACCAACAAAATGCATGAGAAGGTAGTATTTCTCTTTCATGTGACTCGAGCACAGTGAGTGAGAGGGAGAAATGTTGGGTAAATTGGGAAAGGTGATTAGAGATCCTGCATGCCTTCATTGGTCATCACAGTGAACAGTGTCGCTGGTGACCTTTTTTTCAACGGGAATTTTAATGATGTGGCAGACAAACCAGAAAGATGTTTTTGAATGCAAATTAAAAGTGAGGGAGTAGAGGCAGTATCTGTGTGTAAATAACTTTTACTTTCAGGGACAGTTTACAGTAAAGGGTCTAAAATGAGGAATAAAAAAATAGTGCAGATATGAATTGATGATTAGAGTTCTGGCAAGTCATATAGTTGAACAATATAATATTAAATATATTAAGTTAATTTATGTACAATAGCTTGGAATACACCTAAAGAAATTTGCTTTTTATATTCAGTTTTTAAGCATGCATATGTAGTTCATCAGTAAACAAAAAATACTGTAAATAATCTACTGGCTTGGTATTAAAAATTATAAGACTGAATTTGATACACTTATTTTCTCAGACTTTCATGTCAAATGAATTGCCATGGAGATAAAAGCTTAACAATAAATAAACTTGGTCTAAAGTCTGATATAAAATGTATTGCATTGAGCAAGTCTCTGTAAGATTCAATTCTATCATCTTATGTAACCTTAAATATTATAAGTCAATTTTTCTATACTCTAAAACCTATGGTTTTATCAAATCATATAATAATAGATACACATTTGTTTTTGTTTGTTTTTATTGCAAGTAGTAAAGAACCATCAAGTTAGCTCAATATAAACAAATGGAAAGAGGCTATATGCTTGGACAGGAAAGCTTAATACCATAAAGGTATACTAATTCTTTCTAAGACAATTTATAAAACAAACACAATCTAATAAACATAGGAAAAAATTTTGGTTTGTGCTGTTTCTTTGTAACTATAAAAACTATTTATAGAATTTAAATGGAAAAATAATCAAGCAAGAGTAGTCAGAAAATCTCTGAAAATGAATAACCATATGCAACAACTAACCTTACCATTTAAATGCTTAATAATTATTCAATATTGAAAATTGGTGATATTGGTACATGAATACAGCAATCAGTACAACAGAAATGAGAGTATAGAAATCACTAATGATTTGGACCATGAACAATTATAATAGGACAACTGGATAGCAATTTGAGAAAAAAAATTATTTATATCTACACTTCACTCTTTACATCTAGATAAATTCTGAAGGGATCAGAGAAGTAGAAAATTATAGCATTGTTTGTACCATAAATTTTGCCATGAATTGGCTCCCCCACTCCAACTCTGCTTTTTACCTGTTACTGTCTGTCATACTGTAGTTTCTAAATCCAGAGACTCTGTGCAAAGCAGGTCAGAGTTCTCTACTGGTCACATCACTCTCCTTTCTAATTTATTATTCATCACATTCCCAATTTATTTTCTGTCATTCAGAAACAGATTGAAATAATTCAGCTTCACATACATTTGCACACATACACAAATATTTTATTGCTATATGTTTATACCTTTTTCTCCCTTTACTATCACTTTAATGGGGGCTTGGGAGTAAAATGCATAAAACATAGGTGTTTAGTTCATGACATTAAACTAGATCCCCAGACTTCAAAACAAAAAAATTAAGAGAGGAAAATGTTTGAGTCCAATCATTTCTTTGCAGTACAGCTTAGGGCATAATTTATAAATTGACTCTCTTTGGACTTCCAATGGTCAAATAACCTATGGTCAAGAGAAAAAGGTCATGTAGAATAAAACATGAACCCTGCCCCCACTGCAGGATCATAGAAGGGGGCGAGGAGTGGAGAATGGAGTAGACATAGTGACAGGATGACTATAAAATGGCTATGAGATGAGCAGCAGAGCAAAACAACAGGATGATTAAAATGGAAGGGATCACTTAAAATGTAGTGGCTTTTCACCATGTAATCAAGTGCAGTTGCATTTGTTTGACAAAATAATAGCCCAATTTAACAATAAGTCTGGTCTAAAAATAAAAATAAAATAAAATAAAAAGACCAAACACTTAAATCAGAGTAATGTCTAAGCTACAATAGTGCCTCTATAAGGGACAGAGTCTCAGTTACTTCATAAAGATAATTTATGTATTGTGTTTTAGTTTCTGTCATTGTGTTTTCACCTATGTCATCTTATAAGAACTCTCGAATTTTAGAGATTTGTTCTCCTCTAGACTGCTATTCTTTTTCTTAAATGTATTTTTATTGATCTCAGAAAGAAAGGGAGAAAGAAAAAGAGAGAGAGAGAGAAAGAGAGAGAGAGAGAGAGAGAGAGAGAGAGAGAGAGAGAGAGAAACATCAATGATGGGAGAGAATCATTGATCTGCTGCCTCCTGCACGCCCCCTACTGGGGGTCAAGCCTGCAACTCAAGCAGTTGCCCTGACCAGGAATCGAACCATGACCTCCTGGTTCATAGGTGGACGCTCAACCACTGAGCCACTGAGCCACGCCAGCCAGGCTAGACTTTGCTATTCTTAATAATATTTTAAGTTCCTTTGTTACTTAGAAATAGATTTGAGATCTTATAAAGTCATCCTATACATCTGCCTCACTAAGGTGATAACAAACCTTTAAAAAAGCCTTAGATTTAAAAAAGTCTTTGCTTTAAAGAGTCTCTATTTCCCTAACCACACCCTGTTACAGCATGAGTCCAGAGGCTTCTTCTGGGATGAATGGTGTAGGTAGGACCTTCTCAGACTGAAATGGTTACCCCCTGGTTTATACAGTCATGCTTCAGGGAAAGGATTCTGAAAACCTGCTCCCCTATATAGGAATATAGTGACTAACAAAGGGATTGGCAACTCAGAGACTTTGACTTCAAAACAGTTGTTCTTTGTATGAATGAAATAAAAATGTGACAAAAGCTATACCAAGGTAAATGGATTCAATACATTGCTCACCTAAATGATAAAGGACTATTCATAGAGTCAGTTTATTTAGCAGAAATTGTTAAGGCCCAGTACTCTCAATCAACAACTCCATGGAAAATGTTGACTGTTTTATTTCCAATGCTATGTTTTTATTTCGAATGCAATAGAATCAAGTCCATAAACCAAAACAATAGGGAGAATTTTTGTAGATAGTAAATAATTTAAATCAAATTTTATTAAAACCAGCAAGGATATGTTGTGGAATTGGATGCAAAACTCACATGAATATTTTAGGATAAGACATGAAACTATAGATAAATTTTATATTATGGTTAGCCTCTTGAGGATCTACTTACAAATACCCAGGGATATTTATATTCTCCTTTTCCTTACTAGTTGGGAAAGTTTGAAAAGCACAGTGTAGCATAACTGAAATACTTTAAAAAAATTTTATTAAAAATTCAGGGAACTCAGATACATTTAGTTTTAAATGCATAAACAATTTAAAATGACTGACTAACATGCACAGATAATTTGATAACATAGTAGCACATATATTTAGAAATAAAATTGTTCATAGTCATATTGCTAGACAACTTTATATACAATACATGGAATAGTTCCATAAACATCAATATTTGTAAAAATCAAACCTGATGTTGGAGAACACAGATCCAAATACTATCTAACCTTTATTAGGTCAACTTCATATAAATATTTTCAATGTTTATCAGGTAAAAATGAGGATATTTCATAAAGTTGATGAATATTATCTAAATAATATTATTTAAATTGATAATATCTGTAGCAAAATAGCAAAGATTTATAAAGTATAAAGCTTTATAACTGTGATCCTGCCATATTGCACTAGTGTAAAAATGGACAAATTATTTAACTTCCCTGAGTTTCAAGTTATTCGTGTATAAAACACAAATAATTGCTATGGCTGGTGTGGCTCAGTTGATTGAGAGTCACCCCACATACAAAAAGGTCACTGGTTCAATTTCTAGTCAGGGCACATACCCAGGTTGTAGGTTCAATCCCTGGTAAGATGTGTAGGGAAGGCAATCAGTCAATGTTTTTCTCTCATATCAATGTTTCTCTCTCTCTCTCTCTCTCTCCCCTTCCCCCTTAATCTCTCTAAAATCAATAGAAACATATTTTAAAAAACATACACAATAATAAAACCATTGTTAATAGTGGAAATACGCCTTAATGGTCACATATGCACTGTGGATTGCCTGAATAATGTAGAGATTAAGATATTTTAATAGTACATCAAAGGAGGTGGTTGTTTTTTTTTGGTCTTTGTTTTTGTTTGGTTCTCATGGGCAAGAGAGGAAGATATGCAAAGCTCCACACACTACTTAGCTCGCATGCCCTTGAATGCTCTGTGATGTTCCTTAGTGTTCTATGAAAACATGTTACATCTGTCACCTGAATTATGATAAAGGCAAAACAAACAAAAACACCTAGGTATTTTTTAACTATTTCATTATCTGCTATATTCAATTGAACTTCCAAAGCACTATCCCCAGGTTTTGTTTCTGTGAGATTGCTCTAACAGGTGGTCGGCAAACTCATTAGTTAACAGAGCCAAATATCAACAGGACAACGATTGAAATTTCTTTTGAGAGCCAAATTTTTTAAACTTAAACTTCTTCTAACGCCACTTCTTCAAAATAGACTCGCCCAGGCCGTGGTATTTTGTGGAAGAGCCACACTCAAGGGTCCAAAGAGCCACATGTGGCTCGCGAGCCGCGGTTTGCCGACCACGGCTCTACCTGAATAGTTTACCCTTCTACACTCTTGTCATTTACACTGCTAACCTTACGTTCCATCCAGAATTCTACCATTTTCTTAGGAAGTGAAAAGAGCTGAGGAATACAGAACAAGTACAGGATAGCAAAATGAATACATGCATAATGCTTCGTTTAAGAGACAAGCTATGAGTAAGGTGAAGAGTATGCTGTACATCGGTCCTATACTTAAGAGATAAGTGGTGCTATGATGCAGAACTCAATATTTAGAAGATAAGTCACGCAAGGGTTTAAACTAGAACTAGAAAATCTTGCAGACTAACTGAACTTTGGTTAAATGGAAACAGCTGAAATAGACATTGAGCTTGTATTTGGGCTATACAAGGGAAGCAACGCCTAATAGCATATCATGGACTAAAGGTATGGGACCACATAAGGTTCTCAAATAAATATATTCATTGACTTAAGTTTTGATTTTTCCTGTATATTTTTAATGTTACCTGGAAACTCAGGCCACTTAGCAGGAGCATCAGATGTACACTTCCTGAAAAGCAGATCTTGTGACAGCACTTACCTGCTTGCAATCTCAGAATCTCCAAACCTTTCACAACCAATTTAGACTTCTTGAGATAACACATCATGCCCTTAGGGCCTCTATAAACCTCTATTGTCTTACTCTATTTCCACTCTCTCTCTGCCAGTCCCCTGTCCCCAACCCCCACCTGTCACATCAGTCTATATGCAGCTCCTGCAATAGGATAACTTTCTAGATCTACAGCCTTCACAGCTTAACACAGACACCTTGTGCTCTTATGAACCTTTTCAATATTTAAAATGAGCTAAAATATTTTTTTTTGTCCCTACAGTTTTAGGAGAATGTATCTGCATAGCGCTACAGTTCCTCTGACCTGTGCATACCTCTAACCTGTGCATCCAAGTCATTCTACCATAGTTATAGGTTTATATTTTCTACCACTCCCAGTGGGGTTTAAGTAACTTACAGATAATAACCATGGTTTATTTGTTTATAATGTTTGGTACATGGACTATAAAATACCTAAGTATATTTTATAGGATAAATGATAAATTAATCAATTAATGGAATTTATTTCTTGATATTAGACATGGAGATTGATATTTCTCTTCTGATTTTTAGATGTGTCTGTTTTAAAGGCATTTATGCAATGCATTAAATACAGGCACAAGTTAAAATCATCTGCCATCCTACTATTCAGAAAATAAATAATTGTTAGCATTGTGCTCTATTTCCCGAATTCATACATATATCCACACGTGTTTATAACTTAAAGTAAAACCAGAACATTCTAGAATTGCAGTTTTTATCATGTATCTTTAAAAAGAAAACAATAACTACTTCTAACAAGCTGGATATGGCAATCTAAATTCCAGCACAGTAGCAAATTATTTTAAAGAAAAGTACACCTCTATTTGCTTGGAAGAAACTTTAATGAGACCTTTAGTTATTCTAAAGAGAGACTAGATGAGACAGACTGAGACAAATTGGAGTTAATTTGCTTAATGAAACAATGTGAAAGAGACTCCACTTCTCACATTATAATAGAATTGCTGATTTTTAGCTGAACGCGTGGCTGCCTAACCTGGAAACATTCCCCAGCCTCTCATGTAAGATGGCTAAAGGCTGCACGGCGAGCTATAAGACAAAGCTACCACAGCTGCCCATAACGACAACTGGTGCGTGTTTGTTGCCCGCCCTCTTTACTTGTTCCTTCATTCTGCTTAGTGGAATGTGGTGTGATGGCTGGCTCTCTTCTTACATATAAACAACTCTATACTAACCTTTCTGAACATGAATCTGATACACATCTGTGTTTTGGAGATGGACATTTCTAGACATGGAATACATGCTGAATTCATTTGATCAACATTATCCAACTGTACTCTAGAATAGTTGCAGCAAAATCTGAATATTTATTCACACAAACAATGGATAAATGTCCCAATTCAAAATGTTCTAAATATCACTAGATTTTCTCAAGTTTAAATATTTGCAAATTTTTCAACAAAACATCTCACTGATGTTTTAATATGGATTTTTTTTTGTATTTACTGATTAGGTTAACTTTTATTCATAATTATGCCTTTTGTGGGGTTTCTCTCTTAATATTTTCTTTATGTCAACTTTTTCCTGTATTAGTTTGTCATATTTTACTAGTAATTGAAGGTATAATGTATTTAAAGCTTAATTCTCTTTGCCACTAAGGGTAAAAGTACTTTGTTTCTAGTTTAAAATTTGTCTTCAATTCTCATTATGGTATTGTTTCAAGATACAAAATTTAAAATTATATATTAAAATATGCTTCCATGAGGAACATCCTTAGCAGAAAGGTGACTTGGATTATCTGTTGTTAAAAAACAAAAACAAAAAAACCCACCTTATATCTATACATGTCTATACTTACAGAGAGTAGGGAATAATGTCCAATATAGGCCTTAATTAGAGGTTTGAGTGGAATCTTCAAATTCATGTTCAGAACACCTGCCTAACTCCACACAGCTTAATAAATCAAGAACTATTTCAATAGTTGGCATTAACAAGACCTCACTACTCAAGGAAATTCTAGACCAGGAAGATAATTTATGACTAACTTTATTATTTATTTTAGGAACTTTCTGAAAAAAAAAACACACAAAAAAACACACCACATTTCTCTGAACAATATACTGCTCCAATATCTTTCTCAGGATAATATATTACTCCTTATAGTAAATATCCTCCTCCTTAGAGTAATAGTTCCTCAACTGAGCCAACCTCTTGCTTATCAAAACACTTTACTCATCAAATCCTCGCCTCACTATGTCAACCATTCTTCAACAATTCTATTATGAAGCTTACCCAATACTAATCAAATCTCTGTATCAATGAACTTAAACATGTCTCATACCTGATACAAATATCTTATAAATATATAGCCTTGACAATCCCAACCCTCACACACACTCCAGAAGGACTACCAAAACATACACCCAAGTGGCAAGGTTACATCTCCCTTACTGCAGTAGGCGATTAGCTTGTTTTAAATTGAATACAGGTCATTAGCAATTTATTTGATGAAATTCTTAGAGAGTTGGAAGTAGATCATATGGACTCTCCAAGAGATTGAAATTTTATATGTGGCTCCTCTTCTCTATTTAGCTCCTATTCCCTTATGCCTTTCTTTAACTTGTCTTTTGAAGTCTGCTGGAGGCCATTTTCAATTCTAATCACTAGGAAATCCACACTTCCCTTAAAGACAATCTCTAGTTTTTCTTTTACTTCTTTTTAGTATTTGACTATAGCCCAGTTTTTTCAGTCATTCAGCTCCTTTATGACCCATTCTTGGAAGAGTGGGCAATGGGGGCAACAGTGTGGAGGAATCAAGAGGAGAGTGGAGACCTACAGCTGGCCCAAATGAGCTTGTACTTTATTTATTTGTTTGTTTGTTTGTTTATTATTTATTTATTTTTAGCAAAAGCAAAGATTTGTTACAGAAAAGCTCCAGGGAGGGGACCTAAGCGGGTTGCCCTTTATTTTTAAAAAATATATTTGTATTGATTTCAGGGAGGGAGGAGAAGGAGAGAGAGAAAGAAACATCAATGATGAGAGAAAAAATTGATCAGCTGCCTCCTGCACATCCCCTACTGGGGATCGAGGCCACAACCCAGGCTTATACCCCAACCGGGAAGGAACCATGACCTCCTGGTTCATAGGTTGATGCTCAACCAGGGAGCCACACAGGCCAGGCCCCAAATGAGCGTTTAATAAAATTATATTTTCAGTTAGTTACCATGTTAAAAGAGTACAGTTTTCTTCCTCTGTCTTGAGATCCTGCATCTCTGCACAACTGGGTAGGCATTGAGGGAAACAGATCACTTCCTTCATATTCCACAAACTGAAATTTTTTCTTTCTATTAGGCAGCAAAGTTTGTATCAGAGTCAATCTTCAACATCTATTGAATTTTCAGCATTACAGCAAAGAAAATCATCTGGATTTTAGCAACAGATAGATTGCCAATTTGGTATCTCAGAAGCACTAGAAGTTTGAAGTGAATGTATTTCCATAGGTTTATACAGATCTTCCTAGTTTTCTTCAGTTTTAGTAGCATGCAATTGTAATGTTTTGTGAGTTTCATTTGTGTCAAATCAATTGATTACTTTAAGCATTTTCAATAGGAATGTAATTCTTATTTTATCATGTCTCATCATTCAGGTATCAAAGTAATATGTTTTTGTTCTACATATAACATTTTTATGTAGATGTCTCTTTCATGCAGTACTCATTGCATTTTCCTACTTCAGTATTTCATATCTAAAATTTTCCAAACATGTTACCTATTAAATTATAAAGTTTAGTGAAAATATACCAATGAGTCAAAATATTTACATAAGAAAAAAATAGATTTTTCTTCAAGAAACTATAAATAGATTTAGGTACTCTTTTTTTTCCCTTAATTAGAAAACACACCATATTTTAAATTAAAACATCCTTTTGAAGCTGCTAGCTTTAATATTATGATTATCTCTTTTAAAAAATGAGAGATAGCAGAGTTTTCAGAGGCATATTCTGAAAATATTTTATATATAATTAGGTTTATCATATACTATTTTATTTTATAAAAGTCATCTGCGTAATAAGGTATCCCCTTATTTTTCCATTTTCTCTTATTAAAATGCAATTTAATAGATATAGTCATAAACCTGTGTTAATATTCAATTCAATAAATATTTATTGAAAACCTACTATGTGCAAGATGCACTGCAAAAATTTAAATTAGAATCAAAACAGCTTTTGATTCAAGTGCTATGTTGTCATGTGAAAAAAGGCTGCTAATAAGAAAGTCTTGATAGACAAAATGCAGTGGAAGATGATAAACTAGTTTAGAAATATCAAGTTTTGAGTGAATTGGGCATTAGATTTGGACCTTACCTTATAGAGTACACTGACCCTAGATGAGTGGAGTTGGAAAGACACAAATTACAGTGGATGGGCTATGGAAGGAGAGCATTCATTTCCACAGTGACTTCTGAAAATGCACATGAATATTCTAATCTTATCTTCCAAAAACATTGCTACTGTTGTTTTTGTTGTTAACTTGAAGTACATTTTATAAACTGATGTCTGATGATGAGATTGTCCTTTTCATTTGAGTGAAGGAAGGAAGGGAATGTAATTGAGCAAAGCTGGAATATAGGCCATGTATAAAAAATATGAACAATAAATCTGAATAATGATTTGGCTAAGGAGACCTTCATATAAGACTGTATTTATTAGATATCTCAGTTCACAAGATAATTCTTGAAATGATAATACATTGCAATTGGCTTTATTACAGATATATTTCTGTTCCAAAGGCTACAGAGCTGCCATCGCAAAAAGTCTTTCTCCTCCTGTCGCCAAATACCCAGGTCCTAAGGAGCCCAATTTGGAGGAATCAGATTCCTTGGCAGAAAATAATTTTTGGTATCACTCTGACAAAGAGGATGCTGGCTTTAGCTGCTAACTAACCCAGTAATTCCTTATTTTAACTCTATCATTAAAAATCATTGTAATTTGTCAGCCAGAGTGGCTCAGTGGTTGAGCATCAACCTATGAACCAGGAGGTCATGGTTCAATTCCAGGTCAGGGCACATGCCCAGGTTGTGGGCTTGGTCCCCAGTAAGGGGCCTGTAGGAGGTAACCAATCAATGATTCCCTCTCATCATTGATGTTTCTATCTCTCTATCCCTCTCCCTTCCTCTCTGAAATCAATAAAAGTATATTTATAAAAAATATCATTGTAATTAGCCTTTGGATAAAATCACATGTTCTGCCATCTGCATGACAGCCTCATTTTGGAGTTGTAGGTAATCAGCCATTGCCACTTAGTTTTGTTTCTTTGGTGTTAGCCAACGTGGCCTTACTTTCTGTGGAGAATAGATTGATACAGCATTCTCCAGACATAACTTTGAGTGGTAAGAAGACATGGTAACAATAACTGCATAAGCATTCCCTCTCGGAAACGTCTTCAAGAGACTAAACCCAAAAAAGCAGAAACAGTTCCAAGGAACTGTGACGGTTGGTAGGCAATGGAAGGAAATTGGCTTAAACACATACACACACACACACACACACACACACACACACAAACAAACAAACAGTAGAATGTTATGATCAGAACTGAACATTGCTGAAAGCAACTTGGCATAGTGACAATGTTGTATCAGAAGAGAAATAAAAATTATTTAAGTAGACCAAATGTAAAGTAATAAAAGCCAGCAAAAGTCACCAAAAGGCAAGGCTTAGATCTAAATTTAAGAGGCAGAGTTAGAATGGACACTGAAACTAATTGAATGGAGAGTGATTCTAAGGGAGGAAGAAATAACTAAGTTTCAAGTCTTGATTGAGAAAATATTGAGTTTGTAGACAGTGGAATGCAGGAAAAAGAAGTAGTTTTGAGGAGGAAACAGTTAAAATTAGGTTTGTGTCCAATAGGGAATATACATAAATATTTCCAGAAGACAAAGGAAAATTAGATCTGAGTCATGAAAGAAAGATGAGAATCAGAGATTTAAAGGTACAGATTTGGTTCACATGCACAAGATGAAAATTTCCCACTGCAAAAGATATGGTGAATGTGTTATTAGGTGAAAAGTTTATATTTGGGGAAGAAACAGCAGATGGTTATTGCTGATCTTAAAAATATATCTTGTTAACCTACAAATAAATATATTTCTTATTAAAACTATGGAGATAGTACTAAATTCTTCATGGTAATCTTACCTAATAAAAGAGAAAAATGCTAATTGACTGGACCTTTGCTATGCCCACAGCCAATCAGAGCGAGTATGCAAATTAACCAAACAAAGATGGCGGTTAATTTGCATATGCAGGCGAGCGGAGTGAAGCCTGCTATGAGGGGAAGGGGGGTGGTGGAGGGAGCTACTCGAGTGGTGCTTCAGACAGAAGTGAGGACGTGCCGGCTCCAGGCGGCCTGGAGCAGGAAGTGGGGACTTGCTGGATCTGGGTGGCCGGGGAACGGGGACATGCCAGCTCCCAGGCGGCCGGGAAGTGGGGACTTGCCAATTCTGGGTGGCCGGGGAAGGGGGACTTGCTGGCTCCTGGGCGGCTGGGAGTGAAGCCAGGGGCCTGCCTATTCTTGCATGAATATCGTGCAATGGGCCTCTAGTATTAAAATAAGAAACAAATAAATGGGACTAACAAGCAAGTTTAATTTTTGGAAGTTATATCTTTGATTACTCATATTTTAGAATTTTAAAAGTAAAGTCTTTTAAGAAGTTAAAATCAAAGTTAAAATAAATTAGCCTCAGGTTTCAAGTATTGGCACCCATTAGGTTTCCTTACATCAGCAAATCATTTCATAGCTCTGAGTCAGAGTATATTGAATCAAAGTGGGTAATTAATGAGAAAAACTTCCGTAGGATTTTCTTTTATTTAAAATTAAGCACACATAAAGAATTGTGTAATATATATTCTACCATTTTAAACCAAAAGTTCAATGTTTATAGGCCTCAGGCAAATGTGCAATGCCTTCCAAAAGTATTAGGCACATAGGCAAAAAGAAAATTCACTCTCCATTGGAGCCCACTAAATCAACACTTGTCATATTAAATCCTTCATCTCTTTCCACTGTTTAGAAAATACAGGGACTAATCTTAATGTGAAAGTTCAATATAAAAACTACATAATCTATAAAGCTGGAATTATGGCAAATAAAGCAAATCAATTAATAGTTATCAACCATGCACTATTTATTATTACAATTTAGACTTTTTTAAAATTTTGAAAATTTAGAAGAAACATATTTTATAATTGGAAGGGAAAGTCCTAAGAGAATATTCACACCAAAAATATGCCACAAATCTTGGGAATCATGGAAGAAGCTTGGGTCATTCCACAAATGTTTATTCAAACCTGTGATACCATATGCACACTGAAATATCATATATTAAATATCAGCACATTGTTTGTCATTAGTTTTGAGTTTTTGCCTTGGTGGTAATTCAGCCTGGAAAGGAATCTGAGATAAAACCTCTTCTGCTGCACTTATGTAATCCAAGAGTCTGAATAAATTACAAATTCAGAGTTTTAAAAATATATTACCACATAGCAGAAGTAGCAAGCTATATGTGGGATCCCCTACAAATAACAGATACATTTGAGTTTTTCAACATTTTAAGGAAACACACAAGAATAAATAAAACAAAAATGATAAAACTAACATAAAATGATAACATCTTTAGCTCCCATTTAAAAAATATTTTATACTCATCATAAAATTATTCTCATAGATTGACTTTATAAGTATTAAATCTATAAATTTTACAGATAAAATTTAAATGGTATATAAATTCTGCTTTTAACTTTGAACACATGTTCACCTTGCCTTTTATAGGTATTTATTTTATTTATTCAGGCTGATATAACAAAGTAATATAGACTGGAATTCTTACAAGCAATAGAAATTTATCATTCACAGTTTTGAAGGCTAGACATCTTGAGATTATGCCAGCATGGTTGGATTCCAGTGAGGACCCTTTCTTAGCTTGCAAATTGCTAACTTTTTATGTCCTTATGTGGAAGAAAGAGAGAAAGCTAGCTCTCTGGCCTCTTCTGATAAGGGCACGTATCCCATTTATGAGGACCTCACCCTCATTATTTAATTATCTCTCAAGAACCCCCCCCCCCCTGCACCATCTCCAAATACTCTTATGTGGGATTAAGTTTCAACATATAAATTTTGGAAGATACAAATATTCAGTTTTTAACAGTGTTTGATTAGTAGTATATAATGCTGATATTTTATTTATCTCTATTGCCACATCATAATATAGATTAGTGCCCTCTTTACCACTACATAGAGTCATTAACGCCTTTAAATGTAATCATAGTAGAAAGCCAATTTTTAGAAACCCAGAACCAATTCAGAAAACACTTCTTTTTTTTTTTCAAAAAAAATTTTTTTTTATATTTTATTGATTTTTTACAGAGAGGAAGAGAGAGGGATAGAGAGTTAGAAACATCGATGAGAGAGAATCATCGATCAGCTGCCTCTTGCACACCCCCTACTGGGGATGTGCCTGCAACCAAGGTACATGCCCTTGACCGGAATCGAACCTGGGACCTTTCAGTCCACAGGCCGACGCTCTATCCACTGAGCCAAACCGGTTTTGGCCAGAAAACACTTCTTTAAGATTCTGTTTCTTAGAAACAAAATCTGTGTCTTTCAGAGTTATACCAAATAAACAGAACCATATAATCATAGACAAGGTGGGGCAAAAGTAGGCTTACAGTTATTCATATGGAAAATAGTACAATAATTAATAAAAAATAATACAAAAATAAACTGTGTTTTGCATTCTCACAACTGTAAACCTACTTTTGCCCCAACCTGTATGTGTGTGTATGTGCGATGTGTGTGTGTCTGCATGATAGAGAGACATTTATTTGAACGAATTGGCTTATGCAATTGTTGCATCTGGGTAGGAAAGTCTGAATTCTATAGGACAGAATGGGCATGCTAGAAATTCTCAGGCAAGTGCAGACACTGCAATCTGCCAGGGAATTTATTCTTCCTCAGGGAAAGCTCAGTTTTGTTAAGGTCTTACAACTGGTTATATGAGAACTACCCGGATTGTCAAAGATAATCTCTTTTGTCTAAAAATCAATCACAAGCAAATAACTGAAAAACACACAAAGACATGAGGTTGAATAACATGCTATTAAATAATGAATGGGTTAACAATGAAATCAAGAAAAAAATCAAAACTTACCTTGAAACAAATGAAAATGAGAACAGAGCAACCCAACATCTATGGGACACAGTACAAGCAGTCCGAAGAGGAAAATTCATAGCATTACAGACCTATCTCAAGAAACAAGAAAATTCTCAAATTAACAATCTAACTTTACACTTAAAGGAACTTGAAAAAGAACAACACACAAAGCCCAAAGTGATTCTAAAAAAAGCAATTCAAAAGTCAATGAAGCCAAGAGTTGATTCTTTGAAAAGATAAATTATTGATAAACCTTTAACCAGACTCATAAAAAAGGGAAGAAATAAAAGAAAAGAAAAGAAAAGAAAAGAGAGAACCCAAATAAATAAAATCAGAAATGAAAGAGGATAAGTAACAACTGACATGAAACACATACAAAGGGTGGTTAAAAAAATATTTTGAACACCTGCATGCCAACAAATTGGATGATCTGAACAAAATGGATAAATTCCTAGAAACATACAGTCTTCCAAAACTGAATCAGGAAGAATGACAGTATCTGAATAGACAGATTATACCTAGTAAAATTGAAGCAGCAATAAAAAAACCAAAACCAAAACAAAAACCTCCCAACAAACAAAAGCCCTGGACTTAATGGCTTCACAGGGCAATTTTACCAAACATTGAAAAAATAACTAACACCTATCATTTTAAACTATTCCAAAAAATTCAAGAGGATAAAAACTCCCAAGTTCATTTTACAAGGCCACCATTATACAATTCCAAAAATGGAACACTACAAATAAAATTATAGGTCAATAGCCCTAATGAACATAGATGCAAAATTTTCAGCAAAATATTAGCAAACTGGATCTAGCAATACATTAAAAAGATTATACACCATGAAAAAGTGCAATTTATTCCAGGGATGCAAGATTGGTACTATATTCATAAATCACTAAATTGAAACACCACATATAATGAAGGATAAAAATCACATGATCATATTAATAGAAGCAGAAAAAGCATTTGATACAATCCAGTACCCACTGAATTTTAAAACTTTCAGCAAAATAGGAATACAGGAAATATACCTCAACATAATAAAGGCAATATATGACAAACCCACAGCTTACATTATACTCAAAGGGCAAAAGCTAAAAAGTTTTCCCTTTAAATTAGGAACAAAATAGGGATGTCTGCTTTCACTGCTCTTATTCAACAAAGTATTGGAAGTCTTAGCCACAGCAATCAGACAAGAAGAAATATAAGGCATTCAAAATGGAAAGGAAGAAGTAAAACTGTTATTTGCAGATGACATAATACTATATATAGAGAACTCTAAAAACTTCACCAAAAAACTATTAGAATTGATAAATAAATTCAGTACAGTAGCAGGATACAAAATAAATATCCAGAAGTCAGTTGCATTTTTATACACCAACAATGAAATATCAGCAAGGGAAACTAAAAAAAAAAAAAAAAAAAAAAATCCCATTCACAATAGCTTCAAAATAAAATTAAATAGCTAGGAATAAATTTAACCAAGGATGTAAAAGATTTGTACTTGGAAAATTATAAGAAACTGAAGAAAGAAACTGAAAAAGATACAAATAAGTGGAAGCATATACATGTTCGTGGATAAGAAGAATTAACATTAAAATATCCATACTATCCAAAGAAATCTGTAGATTCAATGCAATTACTATCAAGATACCAATGGAGTATTTCACAGAACTAGTACAAATATTCCAAAATTTTATATGAAACCACAAAAAAGAAAAAAACACATGAATAACCACAGCAATTTTGAGAGAGAAAAGCAAAATTGCTACATGATATCAAACTATACTGCAAGGCCATAATAATCAAAACAGCATGGTACTGGCACAAAAACAGACATATAGATCAATGGGATAGAACAGAGAGTCTAGAAATAAACCCACATCTTTATGGTCAATTAATATTTGACAAAAGAAGCAAAAACATAAATGGTACTGATAAAACTTGACAGATGTGTGTAAAAAATGAATCTATATGACCTTACACCATACTCAATAATAAACTCAAAATGGATTAAAGTCTTAATTGTTAGACTCAAAACCATAAAAATCCTAGAAGAAAACATAGGCAGTAAAATCTAGGCTATTTCATGTACCTATGTTTTTTCTGATACATATTCTAAGGCAAGGGGAACAAAAGAAAGAAACAAATGAGATTACATCAAATTTTTTAAAAATTTACACAGAAAAAGAAACTATCAACAAAATAAAAAGACAACCCACTGAGTGGGAGAATATATTTGCCAGTGATACAACTGATAATGGGTAATATCCAAAATCTATAAAGAACTTATAAAACTCAACACCAGGAAAACAAACAATCCAATTAAAAATTGGGCAAAGTGCCTGAATACATACTACTTCAAAGAGGACTTACGGTTGGCCAATAGACATATGAAAAGATGGTTAACATAATTAGTAAAGTATTAGAGAAATGCAAACTAAAAACATAATAAGATATCACCTCAAATCTGTTGGGATGGCTATCATCAGTAAATCAACAAACAATAAGTGTTGGTGAAAATGTGGAGAAAAGGGAACCATCGTGCGCTCTTGCTGGGAATGTAGATTGGTGCAGCCACTGTGGAAAGCAGTATAGAGTTTCTTCAAAAAATTAAATATGGAACTGCCTAAAGACCCAGGAATTCCATTTCTGGGAATATATCTGAAAAAACCTGAAACACTAATTGATAAGAATATATACATCCCTATGTTCATTGCAGCATTATTTACAATAGCCAGGATTTGGAAGCAGCCCAAGTGTCTATCAATAGAGAGTGGATATAAAGGTTTTAGCACATTTGTATGGAATCATACTTAACATGGATAAACCCAGAGAGTATTATGCTAAATGAAATAAGCCAATCAGAAAAACACAAGTAGTATATGATTTCACTCGTACGTGAAATCTAATGAACAAAATAAACTAACAAAATAGAAACAGACGCATAGATAGACAACAGACTGATAGCTGTCAGAGGGGAAAAGGGTTGCAGAGCTGGGTGAAAAAGGTGAAGTGATTAAGGAAAAACAAACAAAAAAAACAAACAACAACAAAAAACCTCAGACACAGACAATAGTATGGTTATTACCAGAGGGAAAAGGGAGTGAGGGGAGGTAGTAGAAGTTATAGAAGAATATTGCAGGAGACTTGACTTGTGGTTGTGAACAAACAATACAATACACAGTTGATGTAGTAGAGAATTGTACACCTGAAATCTGTATAATTTTATTAACCAATGTTACCACACAAAAAATCAATAAAAAGGAAAAAAAAGTTTAACAGGGAAATCTTATCTAGTAATAACTGCATTCAATGTAAAAAGTCTAAACACATGGATGAAAAGGGAGATATTCCTGACTGGTGATGAAATAAGACCAAATGAAAAGCTATCAATAAGTAACAGCCTTTAATAAAATATCACATATAAAATGAAAAGAAAATGTTTATCATGAAAAATCAAATAACGAAAAAGTAGAGAGGCTTTATTACTTTAAAGTAAAATAGTCTTCAGGAGAAAAAAATGTTCCAAGAGATAAAAAGGGATATTTCATATTGATAAAATTAAAAATTCAGTATGAAATATAAATTCTAAATATGTATGCAAATAAAAACAAAACTTAAAGAACTTTTGAGATTTTATTTTATTTTAAATATATTTTATTGATTTTATTTTTAGAGGGAAGAAGGGAGAGGGAGAGAGAGAGAGAGAGGAACATCAATGTGAAAAAGAAGCATGGATTGCTTGCCTCCCACACATACCCCGACCAGGGACCAAACCCAAAACCTGAGTAGGTACCCTGACTGGAAATAGAATCTGTAACCTTTCATGTATGGGACAAAGCTCCACCAACTGAGCCACACTGGCTAGGTCTGAAAAGATTTTAAAAGGTATTTATAATTTAATTTTCCAGTTAGTTGTTGCTAATGTATAAAAATACAATCTCTATATATAAAACCCTAATATGCAAATAGACCGGATGGCGGAACAACTGAACAACTGAAAAACTGGTCGCTATGACATGCTCTGACCACCAAGGGGCAGCAGCTGGCAGCCGAGCGTGGAACAAGTTGGGCATCGGCCGTGGTGGGATGGTGGAGCAGGTGAGCGGGGGCAGCAGACCAAGGCAGGGTACGAGATGCTATCATCGAGGCGAGCCTCTAGTGGTTACTAAAAATTCTTTGCTCCTGTGCACCATGGTCCCACCTGGTGCTCATACCAGCTGCCAGCCCCAATTGCCCCTCAGGACTTCTCCACCTCCTCCTGCTCCTGAGGGGCAATCAGGGCAGCAGCTGCCACTCGAACCTACTGAAAGCGCCGGCCCCACTCACAATCGCTGCTGGTGCCAGCCCCAATTGCTCCACACCATCAGTGGGTGAGACTGGGCCCAATGCCATCAGTGTGTGGGAGCAGTGGAAGCGGGAGCAGGGCTGTTGGCAGAGAGGGGACCAGGGGGTGCGGCAAGGAATGGCCAGGCAGGGGCGCAGAGGATGGGCTAAGACCTGACCCTGTGCCCACCAGAGCCTTGTGGCCCACAGTTCCTTTCAAGGTGCACGAATTCATGCACTGGGCCCCTAGTTTATTATAAACATGTATATTTGCCTCATAAGAAAACGGATTTATATAGAGAAAACAATGTTATTATTTTCCTTATAGTTCAAAACATATTGCATGGTAAGTTTGCTTCCCTAAGGAATCAGCCATACCTGTTTGATATTCAAAGGGTGACTGAATTGTGGTTGAACGGGAGCACAGGAAAGTTCTATTAATAAACACTGCTTTGAAATACTGCCCTTAGTGATCATATAGCTTTGCTTCATTTTCCCATTTTAAAGATGACACTACAAAATTTTATGCAAACTGACAATCACTCTTTTGTCAGTTTGCAAATTTAAGTAATACAATACAGTGAGGTTATATTTAGAAAATAGTTTTTCTGCGTAACTAATTTACTTTGCTTTCAATGTGGCTGGTAGACACACTACATTTTCTATTTTCCTCAGCAAGGGCAAGAAATACAGCTTTTAACATTAAGTCTGACAAGAGTTTGAGAGCCTTGAAATAGCAACACTTTTTCCTCTCTGTCAGTCACTTACTGCACACTGAACTAATCTCCTCAGCATAAACAAAATACACATCAAAGCCAGGGATTTTAGACAAAAGAAAACCTAAATCAATGATCTTTAAAGAGGGACTTTTGTGCGGAATATGTGATTTCCATATAATCCTCAAAAGTCCTAAGTGTTAATTAAAGAAAGATACTCACATCTGAACATAAGTGGCAATCATCTTGAATGACAACACTCAAGTGCCCTCAAAGTAACAGTCACAAATGCCTAGCATACTAATACACCACATGGGAAATTTGTGCATCGCTAAACTTTCACTGATTTTGTTTATATGGCTTTTGGTTTAGGGTATAATATGGTCTGACAGTATAACATTTTGGAAAAGGAGATGCTATTTATAAGATTCCTAGATTACATTTTATATTTTGATTAGAAGCATAAGTGGCGTTGTTGTCAGATGGTGAATGCTGTTCCTCCATAAAGAGATATTTAATAGGAAGAGGAAAATAGAGGAGAAAAATAACAAAAATGACCAGAGGCATTAGTTTAACATGTTTTCAGAGTGTAAACAATTCTGCTCTTGGGACATCTCATTTCAACTACATAATATAAATTCTTCACTATTAAACATATCTTGATATTCATTTGCCCTCTTTCAAAACCCAGGGACTCAAAAAGGGTTGTTGATTAAACTTTCATTGATTTTCTATTAGAAATTGAATAGATCCCAGAGCTTTATACATATTAGACCACTTGGTTAAAAACCTGGTTGACAGTGATAACTACTGCATTTGAGAGTTTCTAAGTCAGTGCTAAGTCTTCTACTTTAGTGTGCCTAAGAATCACCTGGAGGGCTTGTTAAAATGGACTCCCAAGGCCCAGATTTGTGCCTGGACATGAGAACTGCATTTCCATAAGGCTCCCAGGTGATACTGATGCTGCTAGCTTGCAGATGACACGAGTAACACTGTTCTTGTCGTCATCTGGTAATATTTATGTCCAGGTAGATTCAACAAATACCTATGTTAAATTCTGTTCCATTAAAACAGTCAGATTCAGCCTATAACTTTGTAGCAAAACTATCTTTCCTTATATAAGTATCCAAGACAATGAGGAAATCCGAAGACGGTTTATTTTTCAGATTCACAATTCTAACCAAGGGTCTCAGTTCTATAATGTCCTTAGTTTCATCATAAAGATGAACTTTATAAAAAAGTGAGAAATATATCCAGTATTATATAAAATGTTAGTGCCATGGTCACCAATGGCCATCACTGCATCTCTATATATTTGTTAAATGGGTCCCTTCTAACAGAAACAGGATGCAGGCCCTGATTAGGTAGAGGGATGGGAGGGGAGGGGTCATGACTAAGACATATTGAAGAGATCTCAAAATCTACATTAAGGATTGTTAATTTTAAAGTGATGGTTATGAAATTACTAAATGAACTTTGACATTTACCTACCATAGCATCCTGGATTTAATAAGGAGATAGAAACTCCACAGTAGGTTAAATAGGGATCATTTGACATAAAGAACAATTATTTGTGTAAAAAAAAAAAAAAGTAACTGTGACATTTAAAGAAACTCTACCCCTAGGTCTAATTGACAGGCCAGAGCTGCTCTGCAATCCTCTCTAATAAAATGGTAATATGCAAATTAACCAGCACCTCCCTACATAAGCCACGCCCACCAGCCAATCAGGGCAAGTATGCAAATTAACCCAAATCAAGATGGCTACAGCCACAGAGAGCAAGGTTTCCCAGGTAACAGAGCAAGCCAAGCTTTCCATAGCCGTTACAGGTCTAAGCCTCCACTCAAGCTACAAAGTTTCAATTATAGAAGGTAAACAAATTCAAACAAATGGCGGCAGAATGGAGCTTGAGAGAGCAGGCCAGGGTTGCCGGCGGCAACAGGGGAAGCAAAGCTTTCCGCACACCCTGGCCGGGCTCACCCGCTTAAGGCTACAAAGTTTCAATTGTAGAAGGTGAATTAACTGCCACAGAAATGGCTGCTGCCCCGGAGGGAGCAGCAGGCTTGGCTCCGCTCCAGGCTACAAAGTTTCAATTGTAGAAGGAAAATAAATCCCAGATACCAGGGCCTCTGCTTGGGTTGCCAGGGGGCATGGCCGGCCTGCAAACCACCACAGGCCTCTCGCTCAGGCCACCCCACGCCCCAAGGGAACCCCACCCTGATCCGGGACACCCTTCAGGACAAACCAGCTGGCCCCCACCCGTGCACCAGGCCTCTATCTTATCTAATAAAAGAGTAATATGCAGATTGATCATCACTGCAACACACAATATAGCTGCCCTCATGTGGTCAAAGATCCTGCCCCCATGTGGACACAAGATGGTCACTACAAGATGGCCAGCAGGAAAGGGCAGTTGGGAGGCACCCTGCCTGCAAGGGAGGGCAGTTGAGAGGGACCAGGCTTGCAAGGGAGGGCAGTTGGAGGTGATCAACCCTGCAGAAGAGGGCAGTTAGGAGTGACCAGGCCGGCAGAGGAGGGAAGTTGGGGGCAAACAGGCTGGCAGGGGAGCAGTTAAGCATCAACCAGGCTGGCAGCGGAGTGGTTAGGGGGTGATCAGGCTGGCAGGCAGAAGAGATTAGGGGCAATCAGGAAGGCAGGCAGGCAAGCAGTTGGGAGCCAGCAGTCCTGGATTGTGAGAGGGATGTCCGACTGCCCGTTTAGGCCCGATCCCACCAGGATTGGGCCTAAACGGGCAGTCGGACATCCCTCCAGGAGTCCCAGATTGGAAAGGGTACAGGCTGGGCTGAGGGACAACCCCCTGCTGTGCACGAATTTCGTGCACTGGGCTTCTAGTTTCTAAATAAGCAATGGACCACCCTCGATTGCAGAGAATCGGCAACCGATGGTATGAGCACACAGTGGAAGTGCAGGTGCCAATAGGGACAGGACGCCTTCATAGTGTGCGGGTCACATGGGAAGTAGCTGTGAACAGGCCACAGTATTGCTTCCAGAAAGAGTTCTGGCACTGGAGGTTGGACAGGAGGCACTCAGATCACACACTGTGCAGAGGCTCCGTGGAAAGGTTATCTCCAGGCCAGTGCTGCTAGATCCCATAGAGAACACCTTCTGGGCTTATGCTGGGGCAGTGCTCCCTGGCTATTCTCACACTCACACTCTCTCCTTCCTTTTCAGCATCTCCTATTTATGGAGGAACACCATTTACCGTCTAACAACAAAATGCCACTTACTTTTCTTAATCCGAATTTAAATGGTAATCAGGGAATCATAAAAACAACATCTTTCCTATAACATTTTAGCATCTGTCAATGTTATAACCTTTTAAACCAAAGGCATATAAACAAAATCAGAGAAAGCTTAGTGATACATAAATTTCACATGCATATAATTAATATGCTGGACATTTGTGACTATTAACTTGAGGAGCCTTGAGTGTTACCATTGAAGTTGATTGCTAATTACTGCATTGATTTTTCTCCATCTTATATAGTTTTCAATTTCTGTTATTTCTACTTTTATCTTTATTGTTTTCTTCCACATTTTTTGGGTTAAATTTATAATTTCTTTTAGTTCTTAGGTGCAAGCTCAGAAACCTAGATCATTGATCTCAAATTTCTCTTTTAATGTAAGTACCAAAGCACAAATTTTCTTCCAAATACTTCTTTTGCTGTAACCCACAAATTTTAATAGGTTGTGGTTTTATTTTTATTCAGTTTCAAATATTTTATAATTGTCAATATGATTTTCCCTTTGACACATGAGTTTAGAAGTATTATATAAAGTTTCAAACTATTTGGATTTTTCCATATATATATATAATTTAATTTTATGTTCTTAGAGAACATACTCTGAGCAATTTTCATTCTTTTAAATTATTGAGACTTTTGTGGCCAAGCATATGTTCTATCTTAGTTAATGGTCCATGTACAATTGCAAGTTATGTGTATTCTGCAGTCACTGGGTGTAGTATTCTATAAATGTTAATTAGGTTAAATTGGTTGATAGTGTAATTCAAATATTCTACCTACTTCCTGTTTTTATGTCTACTTGTTCTATTACAAATAGAGAAGTATTGAAATGACTAGTTTTAACTGGATTTATCTATTTCTTTTCAAGTTTGTGTTTGCCTCACATGTTTTAAAGCTTTTATCTTTTGTTCATACACATTTAGACTTGTTATAGTTCTTGACCCACTTATTCTATTGTCATTGGGAAATGTCACCTTTATCTTTGGTAATATTTCTTGTATTAAAGTCAATTTTGTCTGATATTTATATAGGCAAATATTTCTTATTATTAGAGTTTTTACAGTATGTTCTCCTCCATCCCTTCACTTTTAAATAACCTGTATCTTTATAATTAAAACTAGAGGCCCGATGCACGAAGATTTGTGCAAGAATGGGCCTTCCTTCCCCTGGCTGCCAGCACAGCCTTCACTCCTGCCAGAGCTGCCTTTTCGCTGCCCAGAGGCCCAGAGAGGCTGGGGTGGTGTAGAACACTGCCCAGAGGCCCAGAGCGCCCCTCAGTGTCTACATATGCAAATTAACCCTCCATCTTTGTTGGGTTAATTTGCATACTCACTCCTGATTGGCTTGTGGGTGTCACAAAGGTACAGTCAATTTGAATCTTACTCTTTTATTAGTGTAGATTGTTTTTTTGTAGAAGGAATATAATTGGAAATAACTTTGTTTAATCCATTCTGAGGATCACTGCCTTATAATTGGTATGTTTAATTCATTTATATTTAATACAATTATTAATTTAGTTCAATTTAAGTCTACTTTTGCAATCTGTTTAATATTTATCTCTTAGGTATTCTTTTTTCTTTTTATTTCCTTCCATAATTTTGATTGAGTATTTTTGGTTTTAAATTATATCTCCAGAGGAAAGGTGGGGAGAATACATGTAGGCAGCATTCTAATCATTTAATAGGAAAGAAGGAAATGGAGATATTGATACATTAAGTTGGTAAATTTGATACTGAAGTGTAAGTTTTGTTATAATCAGTACTTTTTGCAGTGCTAGGAGGGAAGAGGAGATAACTTTAAAGTTGATTAATAGTTTCCAGAAATACCAGGTAAAGGAAGGTGATTCCTGCTAAACACATGACCTGCAAAGGTCCAAAGCATGAAATATCACCACCTACTTGATTCTGCAAACAAATACTCAACTTACAGACAATGTTGACCTTTTGTAAGAACTCTTAAATTCTCTTTGGTCAGAAATGGCTGTCAAGTAACATTGAAATAAACATTTTAAAAATGGAAATAGCCCTAACCAGTTTGGCTCAGTGGATAGAGCATCAGCTTGTGGACTGAAAGGTCCCAGGTTCGAATCTGGTCAAGGGCATGTACCTTGGTTGCGGGCACATCCCCAGTAGGAGGTGTGCATGAGGCAGCTGATCGATGTTTCTCTCTCATCGATGTTTCTTACTCTCTATTCATCTCCCTTCCTCTTTGTAAAAAATCAATAAAATATATATATTTTTTAAATGGAAATATCTTTTTTGGATATTCATATGACCAACAATTTTTTATTTTGTGGAAAATATAATTAATGCAACCTAAATGTAATTAATGCTTTAAAAATAATTACTAATCAGAATATAGATTAATTATATAGTTGAATGCTAGATGGTGTTGAAAAGTTTATAAAGTTTTGAGATAAGTAGGTTAATATAGAATAAAAAAAAGGACTAAGAAATTTTCCAACTACCTCTGCGTATAACTTCTGAAGGGAGATTCAACAACTAAAGGAAAAGGGAAGAAAACACAGATGCTGCCCTGTCAATAATGAAATGGAATTAAATGAGTCCAAGGAGAACTAGATGAAACAAAGTCTGTCTTCTGGCTCCTCTCTGTTAGTGTAGGAAGATTCACATGAAGATTTGAGTCAAGCTGAAAGATGATGAACAATCATAATTAGATATGCATTGGGTATATTTTCTTTACTTTCATTCTGTTTAAAGGGAATAAATAATGACTTATAATATATTCAGAGACTGGATTTTTGCTTCTAGTGTATAATTCCCAAAGGGATTGACTAGTGATGACAGTACAGCCTGCAAAGCTGTCAGTTCTCTATTTGCTAGTTTCATTGGGGTTTTACTTTTCTCTTTTTTGTTTGTTTATTTTAACAAAATAAAAGTGTACCTCTCCATGGATTTTTTTTTCATTATATGTATCTGTAAGACATTTACCTCAGCATTGTATTTGAGAAATAATTGTTTTATGTGTGTAGTGAGCTACACAAAGGTAAATGAAATTAAACATAGAGAATGCATCCTTATGAAAGCATATGTTCAGGGACTGGGAAATCAACAAGCTCCCTGAAGTAAACAAAACCTCTAGGATAAAATGGAATGGGTGGGCCCCATATCATAACCAATGAAGCAGAGAATTACAGCATTTTGACCAGACGTCAGTTGTAAAAGAAAATAGTTATTTTGCAAAAAAACATTCTCCATAAATCAAACATGCTTAAAACAAAAATGTTTTCCCATGCCTATCCACAATTTAAAAATAATTATCTACATATGCAAAGAGATCAAGATTTAAACTATCTAGATAACTCTAGCTAGTAATAAATTTGCAGGAATCGTTTTATCTGCATAATTGCTTCCATTCTCCACTTCTATTACATGATTGGAAACCAGGTTTTTAAAATTACCTTGCAAAACAGTGTGAAAGAAATGATCAGGGCAGCATCAGCAATAACCTAATTTTTTATTACAAGGCCGCTATGTAGTCTCCCGTTTCTGTACCCCATGCTCCTTTTATCTAATTTTCTAATCCTGTAAAACACTTAGAAATAGACTTCTTGTCTATGTTCCAGATATTTTCTGTGCTCTTCAACAATGATTTTCTAAAACAACAGCTAATCGTTATTATTGAAAACCCAAAGTCTGTTCATAATAAGCTTTGTCTACACTTACCATCAAATTTAAATTTTCCCCACTGTTACTGGAAAAACAGTGATTTTATTTTTTCAACAATTACCACCTCTATGGTCTTTGGTCCCAATGTGTACCTCCAAATATATTTTTCTCCCAGAGTTCTTTCAATTTATGCTATAACTAGTGATAACTACAATTAGATTTGTTATCTTATCCAAATAATTAGCTAAATATTTCCCTTAACCTACTATAGTACATATTCATATTCACATGTTTATATGATTCTATGGTCACTTTAAAAAATTAGGAGATTGATAGAATATTTTTGGCATAAAAATGACAATTTCTTCAGATAAGTGTAAATATTTTTCAACCAAATATCTGACACCTCAATAATATTGATATTTACTAACATAGAACCATCTTGTTTAAATGTGACTTTATATTTTTATTTTATGACCAGTAGCATTATTTCCATGTAATTCTCAGAAATATCTACCCTGCATGGCTTATTCTGATCAGGACCCAGGTTTTTTATTTCTCCCATTTTGAAAGCAAGGCCATGCCTATCAAAAGCTATGAAGATCAAAAGGAAACAACACAGAAGAAATCTCAAATGGTGTTGTGAATTCTGTAAATTTATGGCTTACAGCCAAACCCAAAGAAACTGGCTTTTTGTTGTGACTATGTTGGAGGGGAAATTTCCAAAAAATGAAGAAAGTGAATGGATATTCCAAATTTGTCTGAAATACAAACAAAAACAACATTTTTCTCTACAGTTTTCAATGTCTGGTAACCTCTACAATATGTGCCAGGCCAATAAAATACAGGCTTTTGAACAATTAGTTCTTAAAAGAGAAACCCACTTATTGGAAAAGTAGATGTAAAAAGACTTCTGTATACTGAATCACTTTACTTATTTCTTCAGTAAAAGAATAAGCTATTTTCTTTTATGGTGCTATGTAGGCTTTTGGGTTCTATTAATGCAGATAATAAAAACAAAAAATACAAAACAAAACAGCCCTTCTAAACTTACTCCAGATGCCTGATCCTCACTGAGTCCACAAGGTTACTTTCTGAGGAAGGCCTCTAAATCAGAAAATATTAGATTTGGTAGTGTTCAAGGAAAAATTATTCTGAAACTTGGTAAAATGGTAAGGGAGACTTTATTCATAACTGTTGCAATCAATGTCAAGACTGTCTTAACATGGAAGAGAGATATGGCTCAATTCCAAATACAGCAGAGATAACTGAGGATTTATAACCAAGGAACGAAGTAAAGAGTCAGTAGATAGAAAATTATTAAAAGGGGACATCCATGGTCGGGGTATTCTTGCTAAACTGACAATAGGATTTTTGCTGAAGGCCAGTCAAGGACTTACACATCACAAGTTGGAGGTGATGAACTTGATCAGATACTGTGGGTTATCAGATAGCAAGAGTAGGGGGATTCTTGCTAAACTGACTTGGAATTTTTGCTAAAACTGGGCAATGCAGGCTTGGCAGAACAGTGCAGACACAGAAAAAAAAGTTGAAAAGCAGTTGGGTGGAGGTGAGCAAAGCGGGGAAGGGGAAATGGGGACCTCTGTAATAGTGTCAACAATAAAAATGAAGTTTAAAAAAAAAAGGTGGGACTCTGAGGGGTCTAAATTTTTGTCAGGAGGGTCTGTCAGTAGTATGATTTAGAAACTCCAAATGGCTTAAACAAATATAGATTCTTCTCCTCCTCCTCTTCCTCCCCCCCTCCTCCTCCCCCCTCCTTCTCCTCCTCTATCTCCTCTTCCCCCTCCCCCTCCCTCTCCTCCTCCTTCCCCTCCTCCTCCTCCCCCTTCTCCTCCTCCCCTCCTCCTCCCCACTCCTCTTCCTCCTCTTCCTCCTCTCCTCCTCTTCCTCTTCCTCCTCTCCCTCCTCTCCTCCTCCTCCTCCTCCTCTTCCTTCTTCTTCTTCTTCTTCTTCTTCTTCTTCTTCTTCTTCTTCTTCTTCTTCTTCTTCTTCTTCTTCTTCTTCTTCTTCTTTTCTTCTTCTTCTTCTTCTTCGTCCTTCTTCTCTCTTCTTCTTCTTCTTCTTCTTCTTCTTCTTCTTCTTCTTCTCCTTCTTCTTCTTCTTCTTCTTCTTCTTCTTCTTCTTCTTCTTCTTCTTCTTCTTCTTCTTCTTCTAAATCACAGCATATGGCTAAAACAAGGCTCCATTACTTTAGGAAAACAAGCTCATAGCTGTTACTAGGATAGATCCTTAAGACATGGCTTACAACTCATGTTGAAA